>NC_089703.1:7245830-7590190 GCF_031753505.1 Anomalospiza imberbis
CTCTGTGAGTTTAATAAAGGGTAATTCCAACATACGCATTGGAAAAGGAGATGCTTTTACCTATATCAACTTGGACTAAGCCAAAATCACTTGGAAAGCAGCTGCAGATTTCTATCACACACTAAAATCAGAAACATATCAAAGCACTTCATTATTTATTACCGTACTTCAATTGCACTTTCACCACAACCACCAGAGTGAGTTACAATCCCTCCCTCGGTTCTCCTGCTATGCCAAAAGCATTAAGCTCAGAAAATCCCCAGTTGTGATGATCCCTGCACTCCCCAGCTGCTCTTTAGAATGTCATGACTCAGTTTCCTTCTGGAGCAGCACAGGATACAGCAGGGGTTATATTTAACCCAGATTCCGGATCCCTGAGCAGATAGGATCTGGATAAAAGGTCAGGGTGGTGCAGGCAGAGCTGTGTCCCTGGCAGACATCAGCAGAGGGTCCGCGCAGGAACCTGGGGCTGTTCTGTGCCCAGCGCAGGGTTCTGCTGGGCTCTGCTCAGCTCCTGCTCTGCCCTGGGCTGGGACAGACCCACGGACACCATCTCACCCTGCTGCTGAGCAGCACAGCTCCTTGGGCCCTCTCTGCTCATGAAAGCACCCCTCTGCCCCCTGGGAGGACAAATGCTGTCCCTCACCCCCCAGCACTCGTTCCCAATTGGAGATGCACACGCAGGGATGATGCAGAGCGCCAGGAAGTGCGAGTGAGCTCCATTTCTAAGGTGCCCTTGAAAAGGAGCTGAAAATCACGGCTCTGACAATCAACCTCTGCCGTGTTTATTAATCTTGCAAGCAGCACATCCCTTCCCCTGGCAACGGGGAGCTCAGGGGCTGTGGAGTGCAGACCCTGCTCTGGAAAACGCACCAGCAGCTGCTGAAGGCACCCACGGATGGTTTGGGCTCTGCTGGAGCTGGAGGCTGGAGTTTCTCTTCCATCCCAAACAGATACAGCTCCTGAGCCGTGGCTCCTGGCCGGGCCAAGGGGCTGAGCTGGTGCTTTTGGGGATCAGCAGCACGGTAAGTGCTTAACAGATAAAAATGTTCCACGTGAGGGCAGAGAGACGGCGGATCAAGAAGCACACACACTTCAGCAAACCCCAAAATGATATTGTTAAGGAAACAGCAACTTCTCTGGCAGCTGGGCAAAGATCAACGTCAGGGAAAGCTCTGAAATCACCCACTCTGAAGCCAAGGTCACTGACAGGATTTACAGATTTATCCCTGAAGAGCCTTTGCCGAACATGAAGTGCTGAAATAATTTTTTTTTAATCTCTCCCCCCGCCCCTTCGGGCTCCCTCATTTACTGGAGGCCTTTAGAATTCATTCCTTTTCACAGCTGGTTAAACAATGGAATCTTTTGGCAAACTAAAAGGACAGAATTGATTGCCCTACACAAACTTTTCTGCACGTATAATTGATTTTTAATTCACTGCCTTATTTCCAAAAGGACTTGACAATAAACTCGGTGCTCTATGTGCAGTATTGATCCCTCTCAACAAGGGCTTGGATCAAAGACTGATGCAAGTTAATCACAAACAAAAGATTGTTATCTTTCATCTAGGAACCTGTGTTTAAACCAAATTCCCCTTTTCTGAGCTGTAATACACCTTGTATTTTCCAGCTGTACTGCACCTCAGCATTTTGTAAACCTGCCAGCTACTCAGTAACTATAATTTTATGCAACCTTTAAATAACAACTTCTTCCCCCAAGCAGAATAATTTCATCCTTCACTGGTCACTTTTGACTGTGAGGGCTGAGGGTTCTTTTCCACTCTTAGTTCTTAGAATAAGGCACACACAAGACCTTCCCACATGTGC
This sequence comes from Anomalospiza imberbis, assembly GCF_031753505.1. Taxonomy (NCBI): domain Eukaryota; kingdom Metazoa; phylum Chordata; class Aves; order Passeriformes; family Viduidae; genus Anomalospiza; species Anomalospiza imberbis. Next base: position 7,247,657 of record NC_089703.1, read on the forward strand.
TTAAACTAAAACCTTATTTATTCTTAAAACACAGCTCCTACAAGGCCACAGCAACCTGAGTTTGCTGGGTTTTTATCCCAGTGCTCAGCTAAGTTTCAATTGTTACTGACTATCACACTTGCAGACGTGGCTGGATCACTAAATTCCAGCAAATGCTCATGCAGTGGGACTCTCACTCCTCTGGGAAGCTGCAGTGTTTATTTTTTGGGGGTAGAACAATGACACTGAGCAGTAACTGGTGTCTCAACCTTCCAAGCCCACTCCAGGACCCAGCCCTGCAATGCTGCTCAGCTTTTCCAATTTCCCTTTATGATTTCTTTCCACTCGACCATTCCAGAGGCTCTGTTTCAATCTGGCTCTGAATTCCATTTTCTATAGCTGCCACATAAACAGTAAATAAAATCCATGGTGTTTTTGCCCCAGCTCTGTCTCCCAGCATATCTGAAGAGCCCTGGTTTCAAAGGAGAACATGAGAACAACGTTTTCATCAGCATACACTCCAAAAAGGGTGGATGAGACATTTGAGGATGATTCCAGGCAAAGAAGCCAAGCAAATAAGTCTGTGGGTTTTGCATAAGTAATTCCTTGACCTGCCACGCTGGATTACAAACACTTGCAAACACATTAGGAAAGTAGTTTGCTGTATCTTGTCCTTTCTGGCAGAAGGATCTCCACTTGTGTTTTATGATAAACAGGTTTAAGCTGAAGCCAGGTGTGGATATTTTAAAATTTATGAACTTGTAAACCGATGTACGCGGCCAATTAAGATTTAGCAGCAGCCAGGATTAACTACCCCTGCACATAAATGGAGGAGGTTGTTTGAATGGAGGTTGTTTACCTCAACTACTCGACATCAACAGCCATTTAAAATATTTAAAAGGCAGAATATTTCAAGATAAAAGGCAGTTATCAGCGGTGGCACTGCCAGTTCTGCTCAGAGGTGCACATGGTGACAGACCCTTGCTAAGGAACACTTGGCAACTTCCTTTAGAGACTTTAACATGGATGGAGCAAAGTGTAGAGCAAAAGGGAGGAACTGCCCAGGAAAGAATGTTCAAGTGCTGCTTCACCCACATCTCCTTCAACTTTGGAAGACACAGCCCCGAGTTCCAAAGGTGCTTCAATTAAGCCTCAGCAGATCTTCATAATCAACATCTGAATGCTAATGAGGAGCACAGCTCCATGCAGGAGAGCATCCCTGTGCAATAAACTGCAGCAGAGCAGCAGCAAACCCTGCCTGTAGCGAGCATGCATAAATAAACAGAATTAATAACTACCCAAGTGTGGACGGGTGACTTAATCTGTTTCGATTAGATGCAGCTCAGCCCCAGGCCTTTGTGGTGTTTAAAATGTGTTCATCATGTTTAATTAAAAACATAATAAACTGGAGGTTCCTTTAGTTCTGATTCGGATTTCTCTCTCCTGAAAGCCCTATTGATTTCGTCAGAACTTTTGATAAAGAGAGAGAAAAAAGCACATTCTGAATGAAGAGATGAAAGTGTGAGGTGGGACTGGGCTGCTGGGTGAGCAGCAGTCAGAAGCAGCTCCTCTCCTTCCACACTTGCAGCACATGAAGCGCTCCAGCACAGAAAACCTTTCCAAAGCTAGAGATGATCACTGCTCCCTGTATTAATTCCACTCTTTGATAGGTTATTGATCCCAGCTGGGAGCTCATTTTTGCACCTGGAGCAAGTGCAGGGTCAGAACTGCACTGAACATCGCTGAGTTGTAAATGTAGAAGCCATCTTGCAGAGATTTTCTCCCAGGATTTTTCATGGTCATTCCATAAGGACAGTTTGTCCTGGGAGATGTTCCTGCTGGAGCCACAGCAGGGAATGGGGATGTTCATTTAAGCTCAGCTGGAGAAGTTCCTGATCCTGGCTCCAGATTTGGGACCTCAACTCCATCATCAGGGCAGGCAGCAGAGGAAACAGAGGCACTGCCAGACTCCTCTCATGGCTCCAAACCCCACTCCCGCAGCGCTCACAAAGGATTTCCAAGAGCAGAAGAGCAGAGCAGCAACCCTCCACCCTAGGGGGGATTTCTGACTGCCTGCATGCAAAACCCCACACCTGGCAAAGACTTACAGGGGCATTTTTGGAGGTGACCACGAGGTGCAGAGCAGAACTCACTGCTCTGACACCCTGGGCTGGGTTTGGCTGGAGATTTAAACCTGTAGGAGGCACAAACCAGGACAGCTTTGCTCCTGGCTTCTCCCCAAACAACCCCCCTCCTCCATCCTGCTGTCTGTGGAAGCTGCAGCCCCTGAGCACCAGGAGATGCTGCTGCAGGTTGTGTGTGCTCAGAAGGCCTCAGTCAGGCATTAAATGGGACAATTGCTGCAGCTTGCCCACAGAAGTGAATTCTTGAGCACTACCAGAGAAACCGAGCCCTGCCCATCAAAGCTCTGCTGGAAATGGATGCTGTCAGGTGGGGAAGGAGCCCTCACAAACAGGAAACAGCTGCTGGAGCTGCGCTGCACACAGTGCACGAGGTGCCTCAGCCACGCTCCCAGGCTGTGGGCAAGGCTGGCTCTGCCCCTGTGCCTCCGCGTTTACATACTGGGACAAAAAAAGCTTTAAAAACAGCCACAGGCTCAGAGGCACGAGGGAAACAACAAACCCCAGTCTCCATATTTACACAGCCCTCATGTAACTCAATCATGGCCAATTTTATCCTCTGTTTAATTCCATCTAAACATCTGCAACCACAGCAGCAGCAGGAAAAATAACACGACTCCCATCCTTTGTTTTAATCAGGTCTGACACTGCCAAGCAGCTCCTACCTCACAGTTTGGACACAGGCAGCGGAGCTGTTCTAATGGAAAACAAAGGCTTTGACTTTGGGCAGCTGAGAGTCCACAAAGAAGTTTTAGGTATGGTGGTATTATTATTATCATTATTATTATTATTATTATTCAGGCTAACTGACCAAAGCTCTGTATCAGGTGTGGGATTTGCTTATTTATCCAACTGCAAACTTAAATCTAAGTATTTAAATTTAAGTAAGCCACATTTGCTGGGCTGCCAGAAGAGATTTATTACAAGTCTAGCCCAAACAGGGACAGGGATTGGACCTGGGTCTCCATTTCCCTCAGAGCTCTCTGGGATTATCACCCACCCTGAGATGAGGGGGACACACAGAGTTAATGCTGTCACCACAGTTTCATTGCTTTGGCCAGACTTAGGGTTTGACACCTTGGTATTTTCTGACCAACACTTCACTGCAGAATTCCTCTGCAGCTTTAGCACCCTGTGGGTCAGAGCTCTCCTCAGTTTCCCAGGGCCTGCAATAAGGAAATTTCTCCTGCAAGGCTCCAAAATGCAGCACAGCTGCTTGGGGCTGGAGCTGGCTGGAGCTGCAGGGACCAAGAGGCTCTGAGGCTGTGCAGGTGGAGCTTTGCTGTCTATAAATAAGAGCACAGTTTGATCTTTGGCTCTGCCCAGCCTGGAGGGCTGCCAAATGTTTCTGGAAACTTGGATGGAGCAGAACAAGAACAAATATGATAAAATGAGCTGGGGCTGACAATGATTTATGGAGGCAGTGATCATTACTGCTGCTCACAGGCTGCACTTCTGCAGTAATGCTTCACTTTTCAATAAACTTTGTTTTTTTTCCACCGGTAAGGCTCCATTCTCTCTCATTTAACATGGGTGGATCATCAAAACCCCTGAGTGCAGCAGCTCCAGCACTCACAGCTCAGGGCAGCTGATGGAAAAAAATGAGAGAAAAAAGCTACACAAGGAGAAAAAGAGATGCTGGCACAATTTACCCCTGGATGTGTGCAGAGAGCACAGGCTGGAGCAATCTCAACCCAAACTTAGCAAACCCAGGGCACAGCCCTCCAAGGCTTTGTTCCAGCAGCCAGTCCCCACACAAAGCTCCCTTCTGGGATGAGATAAGTGCAGAACTGAGCAGGGGAGCGTGTCCCAGGCTCTGCCCTGCCATCCTCCCTCCCTGGCTCAGGCAGCCACAAAGGGTCTTTGTTGGGCCTGGAACCAGCCCCAGACAGGGGCTCTGGGCTGGCCCAGCCTCCTCCAGCTCCTGCAGGAAGGTTTAAATGAGGAGAGAGCAGAGCACACGTCATGCACTGCAAGAACTCCCTGGAAGCCTTGCAGAGAACCTACAGCTTAAAAAAATCACTCCAGCCATTGCCTGAATAATTAAAGCCACTAAGTGAACATGAAAGTTTCCTCCATTAATCAGTTCTATTTCCTAACACCAATGCCAGCTTTATTAGTTGCTTAACAAGATCACATTTTTGTTTTTGTTTACTTCTTTAAACACTTCACCAATTAACCAGCTTAAAAATTGACCCTCTCAAGGCAAACAAACAAACAACAAAAAAAAACAACCAAACTTTTCTCCTGTCACTTTTCCATGAGTAATTAATTCTGTCATGCACTGGATCAGGTTTTTTCATTTATATACCCATGCATGTGTATTTTTATTTACACACCCGCCCTCTTCTTGCTCATAAAGAGAACCTCTTTAGGAAAAAAAAAAAAACCAAACAACATAAAAAAGCAAGAGCAGCAAGGTGAACCATAAAGGCTGGAGGAGATAAATCATTTCCTACCACTTCATCTTCAGTCCAACACTTCTCAATCAGCTTTGGCACAGGTTTCTTCACCAAGCGCTGCAGGGCTTTTCCAGCATCGTAGTTACTTTCATGTAGCTGAAAAATAAAGACAAATAGATCATTCAAAGGAATTAGCAGTGATCTGATATTGGAGGGGGAAAAAAAACCACTACAGGGAGCCACATGAGATGTTCTCTGCCTAATTATTTTTACTGTTGATGTATGAAGTGAGATGTAAACAACCTGAAGGGTAACTGAGGTTTTAGCAGGGGAAGAAGCAGCATTAAACCAGGGATCCCCCCCTCCTTCCTAAACCTGCCCCAGGGAATGTTTAAGCCAAAGTCACACTGCTCCCTTCCACTCACAGGGCTCAGTGTGATGTCAGCCATGAGAAAATAAAAATGAATCCGTGCTGGGCTATACTCCACACAACTCGGCTGCAGTCTCCCGTGGTCAGCAGAACAGATGTGAACTGCTGAAGGTGCTCTTCCCCCTCCACCAAGTTACTGGGGCATTCCTTAGTTTGGAGTACTTGGGGGGATTTTAAAGAAAGAATAAAAAAGATAGTACTTCTTAAAATAAAAAGTACTTCACTCGTGGGCACAGAGCTCTGCTGTTAATGCAGCGTGTTTTTGGAACAAACACAAATGGTCCTCAACTGGCAGCCACAACCAACAACCAAAACAACAATACAAACAGGTTTTCTGCAGAGAAACGAGTGCCTGAATGACAGAGGGTGGACAAGAAAGCAAACGAAGCCCCAGTGGCTTTTGTCAATTGTGAGCTTTTACTTGGCACCTGGGGGAGGCTACAGGAATTCATTCCCTGCACTGATGCAGGGCAACCAAAGACAACAATGCTCCAACTTCCAGAAGTTCATTTCCTCCTGGTGCCCCCTTCCAGCCCTGGCTCTGGGAGGTGCCAGCACAGCAGGGCACCAGCAGGACTGACAGCAGGGCTAGCAGGGCCAGCAGCAGGGCCAGCAGCAGGGCTAGCAGCAGGGCCAGCAGCAGGGCCAGCAGCAGGGCTAGCAGGGCCAGCAGCAGGGCCAGCAGCAGGGCAGCAGCAGGGCCAGCAGCAGGGCCAGCAGCAGCAGGGCCAGCAGCAGCAGGGCCAGCAGCAGCAGGGCCAGCAGCAGGGCCAGCAGCAGCAGGGCCAGCAGCAGCAGGGCCAGCAGCAGCAGGGCCAGCAGCAGCAGGGCCAGCAGCAGCAGGGCCAGCAGCAGCAGGGCCAGCAGCAGGGCCAGCAGCAGCAGGGCCAGCAGCAGCAGGGCCAGCAGCAGCAGGGCCAGCAGCAGGGCCAGCAGCAGCAGGGCCAGCAGCAGGGCCAGCAGCAGGGCCAGCAGCAGCAGGGCCAGCAGCAGGGCCAGCAGCAGCAGGGCCAGCAGCAGCAGGGCCAGCAGCAGCAGGGCCAGCAGCAGCAGGGCCAGCAGCAGCAGGGCCAGCAGCAGCAGGGCCAGCAGCAGCAGGGCCAGCAGCAGCAGGGCCAGCAGCAGCAGGGCCAGCAGGGCCAGCAGCAGCAGGGCCAGCAGCAGCCCTGAGTGCCACTGCCTGGGCACAGCTCCTGCCTCCAGCCCTGCCGTGCCCTGGGGACAGCAGGGGATGGTGCAAACCTGGGCTGAGGGGCACAGGGACCCCAGGCCCCCTGACCTGAGCCCGGCTCAGAGCTCAGCCTGCACTGCCAGCCCTCACTGGCTCTGCTCAAGCACCAAAACTGCCTGAAAAAAAATAAACCAAAAACAAACAAACAAAAAAACAACTTTAAAAAGTAGTTCTAAGGCTCCCGTGGTGTGCAATGCCTACTTACAGGCATGGAAATAAGATGTTGCCTTTTCTGCTGGGTACACATTAATTTTCCTCCCTGTTTGCACTCCAGCACTGGGAACAAATCCATCTCAAAGGAAAAAGCACTGTTTGTTTTGCCTGCTCACCTTGCAAATGCCTCTTTTCTGTGCATGCCACTACCCAGAGGATTTTTCACTCAGGAGATGTGACAGTGCTGAGGAGAATGGAGCTCCTGTTTCCCTCCCCTCTCTGCTCCCTCCCAGAACACCAGCGATGCCAAAGCCTCTTTTGTAACTTGGAGGGCATCTTTATTTTGCCTCAAGGACAACACGTGTTTTTCCCTGGCAGCCCCACTGCCCAAGCAGCTCAATCTGCAAGGAAAAGAAACCAGACAAGCCCAGAAAGAACAGCCTGGGCTGACAGGCAACTACTCCAGAAAAAGACAAGTTCACAGGCCAGCAAGGCTGCCCCAGATCAGCCACAGCCACAGATTACATGGGCATGAACTTCTGAGCAAGAAATTACATTAATAACAACCCCAAACCCCGTCAGCACAGACGTGACTGAAGAGCCATGGGACAGAGAAGACCCCTGTGAAAACATGAGACAAGCTTAGAGTCTCCTGAAAAATGTTATTTCTAGCAGGTGGGAGTGTTAAAAAAAAAAAAAAGTTTTATAAGTGCCAGGAGTAGAATAATGCAGCAGAAAGGAAAAATATTTTCTCTAAGTGCTGGAGTTAAATTTACATGCTCCAGTCTGGCTCATTCTCTGCTTTTTACTTTCAGCCATTTAGTATTCCTGAGCACTTTATTGGCAAGATTCAGAGTATAAATAAAAGCTAATGATGACTGCCTCTGGTTTCATTAACTTCTGCTCGAACTTCTCCAGGTATTTCTATAAACACTGCATCATTGTCCAGCCAGCCAGAGAATCTCCATCTTTAGCATTAACTCTGCATCCAAATTTGGCACCACCGTGAGATTTGATCTGTGAACAATTGCAACAAAGGGAACCACCACAAATGTACCTTGAAACAGAAAACACAGCAACTTCTGCACCACTGGACAGGATTAAAGCAAAATTCAGGATGTGCACGTGCCCAAAAGCCTCCTTTGCACTGCTATTACAGAAAGCCAGGGCCCAGGGAAGGGATTTCACATTCCCACAAGATTCCAGCTCCTTCTGCAGCCTCTGAGCAGAGCTGCCATTTCTGTCTGGGTGATGCTGCAAATAAATTCTCCTTTGGCATGGCTCAGCTGTCAGGCACCTCCAGTCTGTAATGAACCCATGAATTACATCTTGCAGCTCTGACATCTCTGGGCTTGCTCATCAAAATATTGTTCTTCAATTGTAATTTATAACTTAATTTAAATGTCCCTTTCCTGTGACCTTTTTAGAACAGAGTGCCATTGCAGCTGGCAGCTCCTGCTCCAGCAAGGCTTCCTTTGGCAATTACAGCCATTATGCTCTGCCTTGAAAAGCCCAGCTCAGCCAGGCTGCATTCAGGGCTCAGCATTAAATAATTGCAGTCCATTAAGAGCACTGAGATCCCAGAGCCTTCTTCTCCAAGGAAAAATTGCTGCTGTCTCATGAGAGTTTTACTGAACTGCTTCAGAACCACCAGGTCCCAGCCTGGTTTGGGTTGGACCTTAAAGCAGGAGGGATTGTTCAGCCAAACCCACTTTAATGGGGCTGCAGCAAGTCCAGCACTGATGGGACAGCACTGGAATTCCAGAGTTCTGCACTTCCAGACTGGCTCTTCCATGGGATGATGATTGGTCCCACATCCCAAGATGAGGGAGAAGGGAAAAGAAGGAAAATGAGGAGCAGGATGGGGATTCTGCCACGAGCAGCTCCATCTCTGGGTGTGATAACTCCAACCCAACACCTCATTTAATACAAAATGTAATTCAGGCCACTCCTTTCAGCAGCAGAGCTGACCAATTGCAGTGGGCTGTGGATATTCTGTATAGCTATGGACATCTTGCCCCACTATGGAAACGGAATATGCTCCTTTTCATTGTTACCAACCATTTCTAAAACCCAGCCAGACAAAAGCCCCAAATGCCCTTTAGGGTATAATTTGGGTATCGGACATAATAATTAAAAAACCCCAAAAAAACCCAACTTCCATCTCTTTCCCCCAGCTCTAATCTGTTTTAAGCCTCTAAAGAGCTGCTGCTGAAGATTTAAAAGCCTGGTGTTTGTGATGCAGCCACTTTGCACTGGCATTGCCAGGGAGGTGCCAAGCAGCCCAAATGCAGCTGCAAAACAGCTGTGGGGCAATACAGGCATGGCCAGTGCTCCACACAGAGCCAGGGCAAGACCTTGCCAACTACCCGCAAAACTTCAAAAACACCTTTCAAAAAACAGGAGTATTTTGCATGCTCCCCCAAAATTTTAACAGCAATCACAGCCGTGGGTTTTGGCCCTTTCTGAGCTGCCTGTAAGAGCGAGGATGAGGATGAATGGAAATTCCAGTGGCAGGATTGTCTCCTGCACTGAGGCGGCTCCAGGCTGGGACAGGCCTGGGCAGGGAGCCTGGCCCTGCCTCGTGTGAACCAGGAGAGCAGCTGCTCATTAACCTCATCCACGAGGAAAACCAGTCATAAGGAGAAATGCTAACATATATTTAAATAATTTTTTTATGCTTTCAACCTTGTCTGTAGTTAATGAACAAGAAAATCTGGTCTAAGGGCAAGTTAAAACAGGGAGTAATTTGTCTGGGTGACATCTTAGTTAGAACTGAATTTCCTTGCACTGAGATTAGCCTGTCATGTTTGTCACTCATAATGACACGTTCCCATGCAGCAGAGCCATGAGAAGGCACAACAACACTATTAGTAAAGAGAGATTTACACAATATTAGCATATCATTGTTTGGGCTCTCCTCCACGCAGCACTACATGAGCTTGTGTGGTGCCATTTTTTCATCTTAAGAGGATAAATAGGAGTGGCTGGCTGTGATTCCCCCAGCAAAAACATGAACCAAACCCCAGAGATTGCGAGTTCCACACTGAGTTTGCAGCCTGCCTGCCCCAGGCTCTGCTCCAGGCTTTGCTGTTCCACAGAACACCAGGCAAGGCTGACCTCTGGGAATGAATTCTTCCTCTGCAGCTCTGTCAAGACTGAGCTCAAAGCAGTGAATTAATCCCTGCTTGGCCTGGGATCTCTGGGAACAGCACTGCAGAACCTCTGACCAGCAGGCACGGGTCACAAGGATGAAAAAGGTCACGAGTTTCTGGCTTTGCACTGCTGTGGACACAGAAAGGATCTTAAACCACATCTGATGCTAAATCAGAGTTTGGAGGCAAAGAGGAGGGAGGGAGGGAGGGAGGGAGGGGAAGGAACTACTCCCAGATTCCCCCAGCTCTCCCTCCTCAGCACAGCCAGCAGCAGCAGGGTTTGTGCTCAATATTCACCTTGCTCCATCCTTCCCTGGATTAGCAGACCTGGCACCACCTTCCCCCCCCGAGCAGGATGAGCTTTCTGGGATCATTTCTTCACCATTATTATGGTGAAAGACCTGCAGGAGCTGCTGTGTCCTCCTCCAGCCCTCCCAGTCCCACAGGGGCACCCATCAGGAGGGCAGCAAACTCCAAATGAAAACTTCATTTCCTTCCTAAGGGTTACAGTGACAAACGGGGCAGCAACAGCAAACAAAGGACCTGGAGCTGGAATTCACCTGGAATGCTGAGTGAATAATCCTTTCAGTGAGCTGAGATATAAATACATGTATGTGATGTCTGTATGTTGCACTGTGCCTTCCATGATCTTCATTTCTATCTGGCATAATTAACAATAAATCATTCTGGGGGCTTACAGCACCTGTTATTACATAAATAAAACAGCAGCAAAGGAGCTTGTCAAGACTGATTTATGTGAAGTGCTACCCTGAAGTTTATTGGATTTCCCTAATAAGAAATCATACCACACCATTTTCTTTTACATTCATCTTCTGGGTTGCATATGGTAATTTCTAAACAAAGACACAACTTAGTGCAGGTTAAGAGGCTCACAAATCACTTATCAGATAAATCTGATCTCTTTTAAATAGGTGCTGAACTGAAAGACAAAAAAGGTACCATTTTGTCAGGACAACAGGCGACCTATCTAAACTTGTTTAAAGTCAAAAAAGCAGAGTCTCAGAAATAAGTCAAAGTTTCTTAAAATATCCCTGACAGAACTATTATTTACAAGGAAACTCTTTTCTAGAAAAAATCCAAGTGGACAAGGAAAGCATTTCCTAAAATAGACATGCATTAGAACCACAAAGAGAAAAGAACCAGAAGAACAAAACCAAATATTTTGGGACTCATCTAATTTCAGAAGAAAGAACTCTACAAGTGCAACTGCAGATTCCGCGGGCTGCCAAGCGATTAAAGGCAGTAATTAAAGTAGATAGAGAAGCAGTGAAGTTAAATGAATTTTCTGCATTAGCCTATTATTAGATAAGGGGAAAGAAATTCCAGTTCCAAAGGCTCTTTAATGATTATTGACCTTAACAGGAATTTGAGTCTCTGAGAAAGATGTCAGGGAAGAGCTCAGCCAAGTGCAGAGGGGTGAGGCACTCAGGGCTCCATCCCAAGGGGAAGGAACACAGGGAGCATTTCCCTGTGCAGAATGCAGACATTTCAACTCCAGTTAAAGCCCAGACTAGACCCCAAGAGCCAGGCCAGGGGCAGCTGAGCAAGTCCCAGCTCCAGCTGGCAGCCCTGACCTGAGCAGCTTCCCAAAACCACTGACTGGGGTCACCCTCGAGGCACCAGCCACGAGTTCATCGCCGAACTTCTGCCGCTCAGAGCTCGGAAAATCACCTGGCATTTGAGAGCAAGCTACCACCAAGAAATGTGATCCCGAAATCTGGCTAAAGCCTCGAGGCACTCCCTGCCTTGGGAGGCCCAGCAGTGGCAGGAAGGCTGCCCTATTGTAAATGCAGGCGAGCCCGGTGGGAAGAAATGCTGATGTGTGACTCCAGTTCAGGAGGCTGAATGATTTCTTTATTATAACTATACTATCATCCATTAATATACTATCTAAAGGAGATACTAAAGCCACAAACCTACTTTTTTTAACTACCATATCTAACAGCTCGTGCCCCTCTCCGAGAGTGCAGCCACAGGTGGGTTGGATTGGCCATCAGCTCCAACAATCCTCACCAGAACCCAACCAAGCAATCACCCCAGGTGAACAATGCTCCAAGCACGTTCCACATGGGAAAACGAGGAGCAGGAATAGAAACTGTTTTCTCTTTCTTTCCTCTGTGCTGCTCTATGAAAAATCCTGAGAGGGAGAAGAATGACCCTGCCACAGTGCTCCTTCCTCGGGGTCACTTACGGTGTTGAGGGCGTTGAGGGTGGTGTCGTCCCGCGAGGCAGCCACACATCCATCCTCCGTGGATCCCCCGTCACACATCCCTGCAAAGGCTGCCATGCTCCTGCAAGGGCAGGGGGAGAGGGGGAAACTCCTCAGCTGTGCTGGATGCACTCACGGTGCACTGCACAGACACTGTGTTTACACCTGAAATCCTGGGGTTTAGGGCCTTGTGGCATTGTGCATCAAATAAGGCACCACAAAGCTGCAGAGCTGAGTCACCCCAGCACACGGAATAAATCCAGCATTACAATCCAATCTAATTTGCTTTCATCAGCCAGAAGTCTGCACTGCCAAAGGAGCAGAGCCTGAGCAGGATTACAGAAGCTGAAACCTGCAGACAGGAGAGCAGTCTCAGCAGACAGCAAACTTTGTGCTGTCATCTTGGTTTTAATATGTCAGAAAACTGACTGAAACTGCAGATTCCCCAGCCTCTGAATTCTTGCAAGCTCCAAGTAATTTACTGAGACTCTGAGCTACTGTGAAGCCCACCGGTGCTTTGCTGAACCCACCAGGGAAGAACTGAAATGCAAACTGGAGCTCCCAAGGGCATTCCCTGCAGGGATCCTCTGCTGTCCCAGCTGCTCCACCCAGAGCAGCTCCTCCCTTGTCACCCATCCCACACCACACTGCTGCCTTTGCACTTCATCTCCAGAGCCACAGGCGATGGGAGGGTGCTGTGCTGGCCCAAATCTGGGAGTTCTTGCCTCAAACCCAACGTCTCAGCTGATGCCCCGGGCACCCACAGCATCCCAGAGTGGAGGAGGGGCTGCAGCCACCACAACCCTGCCCACCCCCAGCCCAGCAGGCCACAGGCACGGCAGGATGGTGGCTGAACTCACCTGGCTGCCCTGAGGTACATCAGCAGGTCACAGTCGTTGACTCCTGGCATCCACACCAGCTCCTCGTGCTGTGTCACCGTGTCCCCGTCCGGGGACGGGAACGGCTGCAGGTCAGGGAGCTTGGCCTGCAAAACCAGGGCACACAGACATGGCAGCTGCTCCTAACTCAGGAGCACCACAGGTTCCCTAATTCCCTGCAGCAGTGGGATCTGGCAGGTGGAAGATGTTCAGACAACAGCAGGTGAAGGATTTGTTCCAAGCTTCAGAACTCTGAGGATGCTGAGGCATCAAGCCCAACCCATCCCCTTCATCCAGCATTCCTTCCTCAGAAGGGCAGTGACTTTCCTGATGATAACTCCAGGTTAACAGCACCTCAGCCCACTGCCAGCGGAGCCCTTCTGTACACAGGAGCAGCAGAGATGGGAAGGAAAGCACTTTGTACTGCACAGCCCCGAGGTTTGGAGTCCAGAGCTGATGGACAATTCCCCTCAGACACAGCAGCTGCATTTGTCACAGGGATGCTGATCCAGCTGCTGCCTGCCAGGCTGAAACCCTCCCAGAACACACATGAAGGAAGGCAGGAAGGTAGCTACCAGATGGGTCCCATTTGAAATCAGCAAGAAACCCCACAGATTTGACACTAAGTTTAAAATGAAGTGCTCGGTAAATCATTGGAACTCTGAAGGGAAACAAAGACATTTCCTGAAAGGGAGATAGCTCAGCAAAATGAACACTGCCTCTAAATAAGTATTACACTCTATCCAGAGACCCAATTAGCATCTTTAGTCATCTCCTGCTCTGAGATGAGATAGCTGAGAGCCTCTTCAGAAACAGCTTTTAAGCCCTATAATTACCTCCTATACTCACAACGCTAAACGTATTTGAGAGGCAACATTTATACATAACCAGTAATTACAAGTCACAGGTTCAGATGTCTTTCATGTTCTGCTCTTTAATCTGTACTTTATTTCACTTCTTGCCTGGGAAAATGGGTATGCCATTGAAGTTCTCTTCTGGCAAGGGATAAGCCAGCACTGGGAAGTCTGTGAGAGAGGCACTCCAGCAAGCAGGGGGCTGCACGAGCCCATGTTCAGCCTCCTGTACCCTTGGAACGTGCTAAATTCCTGCAGTTACTCCCAGGAGCAGCTTCCTCCTCATCACAGCATCACTGAGGCTGGAGAAGATCTCTGAGATGATCAAGCCCAAGCTGTCCCCAGAGCACCGAGTGCCACCTCCAGGGCTGGGCACTCCAAACCTCCCTGGCTGTCACCTGGAGCCAGAAGCTGTCCAGGAGCACACTCAGTAGAGGGAGGTGAATTCTCACAGCTCTGCAGTCCTGCAGAACATTTGTCTCCTCTCGTGTCCCTGCTGCTGTGGGGACACGGGCAGGAGCATGGGGGATCAGGGCACTGAGGAAACCCCAACCCAACACCTCTGACACCTGTCCAGGGCTCAGCCGGGGGAAAAGGAGGGCTCCAGGGCCAGCAGGAACCCCTGCTGGGACCTCAGGCTCTGGATTCTGCTGCTTCCACCTGCTGCTCACTCAGGGGGGTGTCAGTGGTGACATTTGTCAGAAACAAGGATGAGTGAGGGAACAATGGAAGTCAAAAACATGAAGCAAGCAAGAATTAAGAGTATTCTAAATCAATGGCCCTTCTTCCTCCTTTTTCTTCCCAATCCATAAATGCACGTGGTAATTATACCTTAGAGCAGGGTGACTAATGCCTGCCAAAATATTAGATGCCAATTTGAGATGAAAGTTGTTTTGAAGGTATCACTTACAGTACTCTTGTTATGACTACTGAAAAGAACACTACAGGTTTAATTACCAAGGACTTTTTTCCTCTGAAGGCAAAACATCCTCGAGAATGTGACATCAGGATCCATAAATATTTACTTTCACTAGTTCTTAAACAAGATTTTTAAGAGGGTCTGAATGAATATTCATCACTTGGATGCAAAACTCCAGCACTTGGACACTACAAAGTCAATTCCTCAGGAAAAGGAGAGGCCTCAGCTGCCAGTGACAGATCTGGCCCTATGAACCAGAGCAAGCTGTATGTTAATACTCTTTAAGAACAGATTATTTCCAATGCTTATGAAGGATTTCTCTGAAATTAGAATTAACATACCAGGAACATCTAGAGTCTTAACCTTACTCTGCTTCCCAGTGTGTGAACACACTCAGCAGCTCCCTCAATTTCTGTTTTAACAATCCAAATGACTTAAAGCACTTTAACTTCCAGCAGCTACTCACATTCCCTCAATCTTACTCAAGAATTAACCCAATAGCACTTCTGCTACTGAAAATCATTAACATATCCACATCTGACACAGAAAAATCTCAGTAACTGAGCTAAGGAAGAACTCACTAAAGTGAGTCACCTAAAGATGGTTCTAAAAACCCTCACTGTGTCTGAGCACATGCAATTTTAAACAACTGTCATCTGCACAGATCAAGAGGCCAAAGCATCTCTGGATACTGAACACAAACAAAACCCCTTACCTGGTGGCTGGGTCCAACTCTGATTTCACCTTGGGTACTGTTTAGCCTCCTAAGGTACAAAGAAAAAACAGCAATGAGAAAGAATTGCAAATAATGAAATTCAGAGTCATGCCCTTTTTTGTCATTGCATTTCCAATGCAAACGAAGCAGAAATAACACATTGTTGGGAGAACAAGAGGGGATGTGCTCAGGTGTGAGGAGCAACCTGTCTGTGGAAGGTGTCCCTGCGCAGGGGCTGGGACAGTGCCACCCTCCCAGGAAACAAATCCACTCCAAAGATGAGCCAAAAGCCTCCAGAAAACAATCAGAACACATCAAAATACCTCCCCCCAATGCACGGTTTTGCAAGACAACCTGACACTGTTTTCTTGTTTTCAGGCTATGCAAGGAAATGACTGAACTAGGAAATCAATTTTCTATTTACAAAGTTGTACATTAAATACCAGGTTACTACAAGGTGTCAGAATTCTCCCCTGTGAGGAGCAAAGAGGAAGCTGACAACAGAAAATGCTGATGCTCTTGCTTTCCTCCCAGAATTCATTTTAAGGCCCTGCTGACAACGTCCCTGTGCCCACCCTGAGCACTGGGCTGGCTTCAGCTCAGACAGGAAGAACCAAACATCCCCCAGCTCCCAGTTTCTTCAGCTGCACCACACTCAATATGATAAACAGACATTTAAGAACCAAGGCTGGACCATCCTGTAATTGCAAAGTTAAAATCAAAGTTTGGGATGGGATTTCTGCTCCCAGCTCCTTCTGTGGGAACTCAGTGGGGCTCTCCAGCCATTCCTCATGAAGCAGGGACAGAAACCTTTCTGTGTGTCTTTCCATCACCCAATCCCCATTTCCTGGGAACATTCACACCTCGAGGGGCTCCCTGCCCTGCCCAAAAGGTGAGGGCTGGGCTGAGCTGCTGTGCAGGGAGCTCTGGCAGGCTGCTTGACATCCCACTCGGATTTGAAAAGGGCACAGAGCCCCTGGCTCCTCAAGGACACACGATCTGCTCTGTGATTTCTGCTGCCTCCACATCCCCAGGAATGGCTTTCAAATGGAGAGAAAAATTCTTGCTATGGAAACTGAAATGCACTGCAGATCTGAAGCTAAATCATACTGGTGAGAGCAATTACAATGAGAATGGAATGGCATCCTGTGTTTATTCGATGGGAAAGGGAAAAAAGGAGCCAACACTGTATATGAAATGTGACACAAAAGAAACTGCTGTAACAAAGCAGTATCCATAGCAACAACAACTTAATATTTCAGTCCTCCTCAGCTGCAGTGGATTAAATATAATGACAAGATGTTCCCTTTGAAAAGTAACCTGTTGCCATGGCAACGTTGTGTTCTGCAAAGTAAACAGGGGCTGGTCAGAAAGGAGCTGGGAGCCAGTGCTGGAATATCAAAAAGGCAGGAGGAGAGCAGGGCAAGCAGCACAGCCCTGAGGCACAGAGCTGTGTCCAGAGAGCCCCAGCAGGGCAGGCAGCAGCCCCAGCCAGCCTGCTCCCCTTCTCCTCTCCCTCCTGAACCAGGGCAGCCTGGAGCTGGGCACGGGCTGGGCACTGCTCTCATCTCCCACTCTGGGAAGGAGCAGACAGGGAGGAGGGCTGGCACAGCACTGCCTGCACGACTCCCTACACAGAAATGAGCTTCACCCTCTGTCTGTCCCCTGCCTTGTCCCCACCACTGAGCAGTTCCCCAAGGCTGGCACAGCACTGCCTGCACGATTCCCTACACAGAAATGAGCTTCACCCTCTGTCTGTCCCCTGCCTTGTCCCCACCACTGAGCAGTTCCCCAAGGCTGGCACAGCTGGCAGCTCTGTCCATGGGCACAGTGCCACCAAGGACGGGGACATGGCCACCAGAGCTGCCCCAAGGCACAGCAGAACAGCTCTGGGGAGAACCTGGGCTCAGGATTATCGTACAGAACGCCCAGAGCAGGGCAGGATGCAGGGCCCAAAGCTCTCCCGAGGCTGGGGGCAATGGCAAAAGGCGCCGGGGATTTGTGCACAGCCCTGCCCTGTCCCTGATGTCAATCCCAGCCAGCTCCCTGCCCAGGGAGGGCCTTGGCCAGGAGGCTGGCAGGTTTCTGATGGAAGCACACAGGCTGGATGCCCCGCTGGCCCTGCAGGGCCAGGGCTCACCTGCCAAGGTGGGATCTCAGCAACGGCGCTGCTGCTCCTTTCACCTTTCCCTTTTCACTGCCAGGGCTCAGCAGCAGCTCTGCCCTGCAGCAACTGCACGTTTTCCACCCTGCTGCAGCACCACAGGGCCCAGCTGTGCTCCTCTGCAGCTCCCTCCACCCAGCAGCAGCCTGGGTTTATTTGTCCTGCTGTGGTCACCCTGCCCTCAGCGCTCTCAGCCATCCTCTGCCAGCCAGCAACAGCTCCAACCCCAGAGATAACCCAGTGCTGCTGTTCAGTTCAAAAAACAACCCCAACAAAACCCCAGAGCAAAACCAGAACCCACACATCACACACAGGACAGCATTCTGTGCCACCCACGGAACCACCCCGGGCGTCGTCACCCCTGGCTCTGCAGACGGAGGTGATCCCTAAGTAAATTACAGGGGTGCTTCGACAGAGGCAGCTTTTTAAACCAGCCACAAACCTCCTCTCTAACAGCCAAGGAAGTGTCCAAAAACAGCTGGAAAATGTCATTATTTCTATATAGCCAAAGAGTAAAAGAGGAAAGGCACATCTTCAAGCCAGGATATCGAGGGGTTTGGGCTATATTTTGGTTTTTAACAGGCAATAACAAGCTGCAGCGCTGAGCAATGAATCTTATGAGATTTGGGGCTGTCTGTGAAGCCTGGTATCAACATCAGTGACTTTAATAAAAGCAGCCCCATGTTAGATATGTGTGTTATAGAATAGATTATAAACTGCAGTCACACACTTGGCACTGATTCACCAGCCATTATTAGTGTCCAGAGAATCAGTTACATCCACTGAGAGTGGGATACAGCAAAGCAATTCCTACATACTTGTGATTTCTGTAAAATTAATAGAAACTCCCAAGAAAAGGTTTTTTTTTTTAATTTTTAAAAATCCTTTAATTCAAATAGTCCAATACCCAAGATGAAAGACCTCTGCTCTTCAGAGGCAGCTCTAAAAACATCTGGCAAGGATCATTTTGTTCCATCTCTAGAGGGACAAAACAGGGGAGAACAAAATTACTCCACTCCAACTTCAGCACATTAAAAAAACAGTTTATCAGGGCCTGAAAGTGACTGGCACTGCAGCCAAGAGCATCTGTTTATGGTCACTGTTGGGAGGCAGGATACTGAGCCAAGTGGATCTGTAATTTTAACCCAAAATTGTCTTATGCATGTCATGTTCAAACACTGCACACTCCAAAATACAAAAGGGACAGACACGTTCGGGCTGCTCACCCTTTAACCAAAAAACCCCACAACTACCTCAAACCTGAGCTAAATACCTCAGAGGAACGAGTCCCCTCAATTCACCTGTGTCTTAAACCTTCACTCTTTAAGCAAGATTCTAAATTTCATTTTACAGAAATGGCATCCTAATGCTCAGAAAATATCCTTGCCCCTTGTATGCTTAAGTTTGCTTCATTTAAAACCTGTTGTAACTGTGAGTTGTAATAATTAAAAAAAAAATTAAAAAAGCAGAAGTAATTTTGTCTTCTGGGTGAAAAATCCAACCTGTATTTCAGGCAAATGAGCTTATAAGGGAAGGTTCTCAGTGCCTGCTCACCCAAAGCAGGAATGAACAGACGTGTCCCAACAGCTGCACCTGCAGAGCAAGCTGCAGCCTGCTCCTGGTGCAGGGGCACCACTGGAGGGCAAGGACTGCAGGCTGCTCTGCACCCCGTGCTGCTTGCAGGAGGAAGAACTTGCACAAGCTCCAGCCACACAGGAAAAGCTTTTTCAAGACAAAGTTGTTTTTTCATCATGTTTATAGAGGAGGAAAAAAACCAGTCTCTAGAGAGTCCTCAGGGTTGTCCCCTACCCAAAGGTGGGATGCAGGTGCCAGTAATTCAGCCAGTGAATGCAAAGGAAGGAAGTGTTCTCTCCACACAGGAGTTACCTGTGTGGGGAATGTTTGGCTGGCAGGTGCCATGGAGCACCTCTCTGACACCTGTTTACCTCCAGATAGGGAAAACACCAGCATTTTGATCATAAGTCCAAATAAATTAATTACTGGGAACCACTGCACGATGCAAAGGTTTTTATCTGCCTGCATGTGATTTTGACAGAACCAGAGTGCTGTTTACCAGCAGCTCTGACACTGGAGTGAACAGTGAACTGTAAATGAGTTCAGCATGGACTGCTGCTGTTAAAGTTTGTCCTGTACAGTTTCTAAAATGGCCAGGCAGTGCCTTTGCACTTCCCAGAGCAAATATTCACTGTTAAACCAGCGTGAGCTCCACAGCAGCAGCCCCAGCTCCTGTGCAGGCCAGTGGGAGCTTTTCCACAAAGCTCAGTCAGATCAGAGGCAGTGATCAACCTCTGGGGCTCTGAACCTGCCTGACAACACGAATCTGCAGCTCCCCTGAGCAGCACACACGGGCAGAAGCAACAGCTCGTGTCAGAGGTGATAAGCATGAAGAATGGGAAGCATGAAAGGAGCTAGAAGGTATCCCTAGTTCCACAATGCACCTGGAAACAAGCTCTAATTAAAACAAATTACATCCTAAAGAATTGGAAGGAAGGGGAAAGAGGTAATCTTGCTGATTTATGCCTGGAAAAAAAGCTGAAATGAAGGCAGAACAAAAGGAAGAGACTATTCTTCATCCAAAGGACAATATTCAAGCACTTCCCATGATATATCTGCAATTTCTAACAGCTGTTTGGAGTGGCATTAACTCACCAGACCACCTACCAGCAGTGCCTGGACTGGAGGACCTGCTGGGCATCCAGCCAGGACAAAGCTGTCCCTGAGGAAGGGCATGACTGCAGGAGCACAGCTGCACTGCCCAGGGAGCACGGGGCAGCTCAGGCACTGCCGATCCTGCCAGCACCAGCACCAGCACCAGCACCCCCCACAGCCTGACCCTCCTGCCACCCAGGGCTGCTTCTTCTGGGGGAGGGCTGTGGGGTTTGGGGGTTTGCCCTGGGTGGGGGGAGCAGGGAGGCTGGGTTTCCACTTATGCTGTTTGGTTTTATTTCTAAAGCCAAGGGTACACCTCCACACAAAGCTGAGGAGCTGCTTGGTTATGAACTGGCTGCCCAAGCCCTTCTCTTCTGTCCAGAAGTGAACTTTTAAAACCAGTGTTAAGGACACAAGCTGCCACATCCCTGTATTCCTGCAGAGCACTGATGGATTCCTGCACACACTCAAGGAGCTCCTTTATTAGGAATAAGAATGTGTCCACAGCTCAGGGCTATGGAGACTCCTCTCTAAACCACGAGGAGATCCAACCAGGCTGAAGTTCAGGGGAACTGAGCTCTGTCATCATTAGCAGGACTTTGCTTCAGCCAGAGGCCAAAGTGATCCACGTGAAAGAGGTGTTCTTGATTTTTTTATGCTCTGCAGGTATAACAGGAGATGGTTACAGGAATGACACTTGGGGCAGGATACAGACATGGATGTGGCACTGACACGGGCAGAATTCTGCGGGGTTATGCATCACTCAGCTTCTGACAAGAATCACACACTGGGTTGTGTTGGAAGGGACCTTAAAGATCATCCTGCTGCACCCCTGCCACGGCAGGGACACCTCCCACTGTCCCAGGCTGCTCCCAGCCCTGTCCCAGCTGGCCCTGGGCACTGCCAGGGATCCAGGGGCAGCCCCAGCTGCCCTGGGCACCTGTGCCAGGGCCTGCCCACCCTCACAGGGAAGGATTTCTTCCTCACTTCTCATCCATATCTCTGCTCTGTTAGTCTGAAGCTGCTCCCCCTTGTCTGTCGGTCTGTGCCCAGGTGAGCAGTCGCTGTCCCAGGTGAGCCAGCCCCTGCCAGCTGAGTGACAATGTGTGCAGGGCTAAGGGCCACCCTCCCGCTCCTCCCGAGTCCAGAGGTGTCACCGTGAGCAGCACACACAGCCCTGTCCCCTTCCCACCCAAACCCGCACAGCTCCAGAACAGGCTGCCCTGAGTGAGCCCAGCTCTGCAGCACAGGCCCAGGGACAGAGCCTGGCAATGGCAGCACACACAGCTGTGACCCGAGCACAACGCCCGGCTCCCCTCACACCCACTTCCACCTAGCAGTGACACTGCTGGCTGTGCCACAGGGATGCAGAGCCCGAGCCCTGCTCTTAATTCCATCAGCCTGACCCCCCGCCTGCTGAGCCTCTGCGGCGCTGCACAGCTGCCCCCGAGCCGCTGTCCTGCACGGGGCAGCACTGCTGCCATCCAGATGCACCGGTGCTACCTGCATGGCACTGACAGGCCAGCACAGCCACAGCAGCTGCTGCTCAGTGTCAGGGATCGGTGCCCTCCATCACCAGGGATCATCCATCCTGCGAGCAACCGGTGGCGGCTGCTGCTGCTGCTGCTGCACGACCCTCCTGCCACAGCAGCCACACAGCCCGAGCAGCCCTCACCTGCGCTGCAGCTGCCCACACCTGCATGCACACAGCTGCACTGGAGTCCCAGACCCCCCCAGAGCCGGCACAGCCCTGGCAGCGCCGTCCTGCCCCGGGAGCAGCTGCAGCCGTGCTGGCAGGGCTCTCGGGAACATGCAACAGCCACGGAACGAGCCCATCAACACCGCAGGAGCCACGAACGACAGCGAAAATCACCGTGGCTTCGGGGAGGCCGGAGTGATGTAGCCTACCTGCAGGGGCTGAATGGATCATCCATGGCTGTGGCAGGCGCCCGGGGGCTGGATGGATTGCCGAGCCCGCTATTCCCAGCCCAAACTCTGCCTTTTCCCCTCTCCCAACTCAAAATGGAGGCACATGCGGGCTGGGAGACCTCGCCGAGCCTGCACTGAGCTTGTGCTGTGACCTAAGCCCGCACGCAGAACGCAGAAACTTCGCCCTCGGACCGGCGGCACTGAGCATGTGCTGTGACCTCCTTCCTCCTCCTCCTCCTCCTCCTCCTCCTCCCTCTCCTCCGCCCTCCGGAACGGCTCCGCACGCCGCCGCCGCTCCGTCAACAGATACAGCCGGGATCCGCTGGTACGGCGGGGATCCGCGATAAATACCGCCGGGATCCGCGATAAATACCGCCGGGATCCGCGATAAATACAGCCGGGATCCATTAATAAATACAGCCGGAATCCATTAATAAATACAGCCGGGATCCGCTGATAAATACAGCCGGGATCCATTAAAAAATACAGCCGGGATCCGCGGATAAATACAGCCGGGATCCATTAATAAATACAGCCGGAATCCATTAATAAATACAGCCGGGATCCGCTGGTACGGCGGGGATCCGCGATAAATACCGCCGGGATCCGCGATAAATACCGCCGGGATCCGTGATAAATACCGCCGGGATCCGCTGATAAATACAGCCGGGATCCATTAATAAATACAGCCGGGATCCGCTGGTACGGCGGGGATCCGCGATAAATACCGCCGGGATCCGCGATAAATACAGCCGGGATCCGCGATAAATACAGCCGGGATCCGCTGATAAATACAGCCGGGATCCATTAATAAATACAGCCGGGATCCGCGGATAAATACAGCCGGGATCCGCGATAAATACAGCCGGGATCCGCGATAAATACCGCCGGGATCCGCGATAAATACAGCCGGGATCCATTAATAAATACAGCCGGGATCCATTAATAAATACAGCCGGGATCCGCGATAAATACAGCCGGGATCCGCTGATAAATACAGCCGGGATCCATTAATAAATACAGCCGGGATCCGCGGATAAATACAGCCGGGATCCGCGATAAATACAGCCGGGATCCGCGATAAATACCGCCGGGATCCGCGATAAATACCGCCGGGATCCATTAATAAATACAGCCGGGATCCGCGATAAATACAGCCGGGATCCGCGATAAATACAGCCGGGATCCGCTGGTACGGCGGGGATCCGCGATAAATACCGCCGGAATCCATTAATAAATACAGCCGGAATCCATTAATAAATACAGCCGGGATCCGCTGGTACGGCGGGGATCTGCGATAAATACAGCCGGGATCCGCGATAAATACCGCCGGGATCCGCTGATAAATACAGCCGGGATCCATTAAAAAATACAGCCGGGATCCGCGATAAATACAGCCGGGATCCGCGATAAATACAGCCGGGATCCGCGGATAAATACAGCCGGGATCCATTAATAAATACAGCCGGGATCCGCTGATAAATACAGCCGGGATCCATTAAAAAATACAGCCGGGATCTGCGATAAATACAGCCGGAATCCATTAATAAATACAGCCGGGATCCGCGATAAATACAGCCGGGATCCATTAAAAAATACAGCGGGGATCCGCGATAAATACAGCCGGGATCCGCGATAAATACAGCCGGGATCCGCGGATAAATACAGCCGGGATCCATTAATAAATACAGCCGGGATCCGCGATAAATACAGCCGGGATCTGCGATAAATACCGCCGGGATCCGCTGATAAATACAGCCAGGATCCATTAAAAAATACAGCCGGGATCCGCGATAAATACAGCCGGGATCCGCGATAAATACAGCCGGGATCCGCGGATAAATACAGCCGGGATCCGCTGATAAATACAGCCGGGATCCGCGATAAATACAGCCGGGATCCGCGATAAATACCGCCGGGATCCGCGGATAAATACAGCCGGGATCCACTAATAAATACAGCCGGGATCCACTAATAAATACAGCCGGGATCCGCTGGTACGGCGGGGATCCGCGATAAATACCGCCGGAATCCATTAATAAATACAGCCGGGATCCGCGATAAATACAGCAGGGATCCGTGATAAATACAGCCGGGATCCGCGGATAAATACAGCCGGGATCCGCTGATAAATACAGCCGGGATCCGCTGATAAATACAGCCGGGATCCGCGATAAATACAGCCGGGATCTGCTGATAAATACAGCCGGGATCCGCGATAAATACAGGCGGGATCCGCGATAAATACAGCCGGGATCCGCGATAAATACAGCCGGGATCCGCGGATAAATACAGCCGGGATCCGCTGATAAATATAGCCAGGATCCGCGGATAAATACAGCCGGGATTTTTAATTTTGTTGTACTCCAACCCGGTGAGGAATTTTCATTGCAGCAGAGGTGGATATACAATTTCCTTGTTGCTTATTCTCTGTCACCTCCCATACCCTGCTTGGGAACCTCTGACAACACCCTGGTCCTACAATGAACGTGCCTTAATAATTGAA
Source organism: Anomalospiza imberbis (assembly GCF_031753505.1). NCBI lineage: Eukaryota > Metazoa > Chordata > Aves > Passeriformes > Viduidae > Anomalospiza > Anomalospiza imberbis. The sequence continues at coordinate 7,272,013 of NC_089703.1, forward strand.
ATATTCAGTAAATTGAGTGTTTCAGCTCCTGTGGCTCTGGTGAAAGGATCTAAAGCCATTCCCCAAGATACAGGACACCCCAAAACTCACAACAGCCCCCAACAAGAATGCTCCAGAAGATTAAAAATCAAGGAAAAGCAAACCTTGTGCAACCAAAACACAAACAAACGCTTCCCAAAACATCCATTCTGAAATTCACCCAAACCTCAAATGTTGGATTTTTTTTTTTTTTTTTTTGCAACACCAAACAATGTTGGGGAGGAGGAATTTTGAGCCATGAAACTCTTTGTAGAATAATACCTGGTTATTTCAAGTTCCAAGCAAAAATTCAGCAGCTTTTCAATCTATGTATATGTAGAGATGTCAGTGTCAGAGAAAACTTTATGGTATCTTTATTTACTCCTGGGACCAAAGCAGAGCTGGCTGGGAAGATGCCAGCATTACACAAGCTGCCACCCGTGGCACCTCTGCGTCCTCCAGGAGAGCTCAGAGATGTTCCCCAGGTCCTCACAGGGTGCCAGAGCACAAAAGCAAGGACTGGAGGTGGAGTGGGATTCCTGTCAGTGGAATCAGTCACTGTCAAAGCAGTCACTCCTCTCAAGAGACACTAAATTAATTCGAGTCCTTGACATAAAATGAATTTTTGCTCTCAGCTGGCAGCGCTGAGATGCATCCCCCACTCTGGAGAGCCAGGAACCACGGCAGCTCTGGCTTGGCTAACACTGCTCCAGGTGAGAACACTCAGCCTCTACCTTCTAGATGAGCTCAGGGTTTTATTCCACAATCAGAGTTTTCTCAGGGATGTGAGAATTACTGACACACTGTCTGTAGTCCTGTGCTGAACTCTGTAGAGAAAACGCAGCCTAAAGTACCCCAGAGTTATCCCAAAAGATATCCCAAAAGATATCCCAAAAGTTATCCCAGGCTGGCCAATTCCAGAGCAGAGAACGACCAACACCAGGACCAGGGCTGATATCCCCCAAGGCAAACCAAGAATCACAAATTTCAAACGGCACAGAAAGGACAAAACAACCTTTCCTTGAGCTCTGTGTCCAACAACAAAAGGGCCTCGTCCTACACATCCCCCAGTGCTGGCGATGTTTCCGCAGTCCGGGTTTTTTCAAGTTATTTTGCAAACACAAACACACAAAAATAGCTCCTTTGCAAACATACAAACAGGCTAAAAGAGATCCCCACCACGCTGAGCCGAGTCTGAGAGTGCTGCAAAGTTTCTGAGCCTCGTATGGCGAGCCCAGAAATGCCCTTTGCACACACAGAGCCCAGCTCGGGCGGTTTGGGCTCACTGCAGCCTTCAGAACCTTCTCCTACAACACTTCCACACAAGCAGGAGCGTTTCTCACCCTCCCACGGAACCAACACACTTCTTTAGGAAAGCAGATCAAGTGGAAGAGGGAACTGACAAACCCCCACCCTGAAATGTGCCCTGAAACACTTCCACTTCCCACAGCCAAGGAAATCCGGCAGCAGAAATTCCCAGCCACGTGCAGCAGCAAAACACACAGCTCAGAAACCACCAAAGCACCTCCCTTCGGCTCCTCTCGCTGAAGCTCCCCCATCCCAAGACAAAATATAGGCCTGAATTAGAAAAAGAAACCTGGCTGCGACCAAATGAAGACAAACTGACTTTTCAGAGCTGGCCTGTCACTATCGGACACGAAATGAGTGCACAGAAGCTTGGTAAGTTTACAAGAGAAAAAAAGCAAATTTTATTTCTGACTTTGTAATATATAGAATTTCAAAAGTGGCAGTGGATTGGAGGATGGAATTGCCACCTCTCCAACCACACTGGTCAAACCAAGAGCCCATCAATTCTCTCCTCCCACAAAGGAGAATGCAAAACAGTCATTATTTACATGACAGTGCATGAGAACTGCAGTAGAAATATGTAAACATCAGAAGGCACAGAAAACTTTCAAAAGAACTTTAAACCTTTCAAAATAACTAAAAAAGAAAAAGTAACACTTTTAAAAATCAGGGCAACACTGGCCCCTCTGAGTGACCAGCTGATCACTGAGTGCTCTGCTCTGTCCTTTCATTGATCCCTTCAGGCTCAGTCATCCTCTAACAGCTGGAAGAATTAACAGCTTCCTCTACCCAGAAAGTGGGTTTAAAACCCCACTGACAGCAACAAAAAATGCCATTTCACGGGAGAAATCATCCCTTAGGCACCAATACCAACACTCCAACCCAAAACTGAAGCACAGTGCCAAACACAGGGGTCAGGGAGGGTGCTGAACATCAGAGAGGGGCACCATGAGAACCTGACCAGTGAAAACCTCACCATGAGAACCTCACCAGTGAAAACCTCACCAGTGAAAACCTCACCATGAGAACCTCACCATGAGAACCTGACCAGTGAAAACCTCACCATGAGAACCTCACCATGAGAACCTCACCAGTGAAAACCTCACTGTGAGAACCTGACCAGTGAAAACCTCACCATGAGAACCCCACCAGTGAAAACCTCACCATGAGAACCTCACCAGTGAAAACCTCACCATGAGAACCTCACCAGTGAAAACCTCACCATGAGAACCTCACCAGTGAAAACCTCACCATGAGAACCCCACCAGTGAAAACCTCACCATGAGAACCTCACCATGAGAACCTCACCAGTGAAAACCTCACCATGAGAACCTCACCAGTGAAAACCTCACCAGTGAAAACCTCACCATGAGAACCTCACCATGAGAACCTCACCAGTGAAAACCTCACCATGAGAACCCCACCAGTGAAAACCTCACCATGAGAACCTCACCATGCCTTGACTTGGTGGACTGCTCGAAAGAAAAGACACCAGTGATGTCCCAGAAGCATTTTGGGGTATGGTGTTGGAATTTGGAATTTGGGATATCCCCAAGGCTCAGCACCATGCACCGGCAGCAAGAGACTGGGAAATGCTCGAGGGAGGGAGTTTCACCAGTCCAGTCCCCTCCCAGCCACCAAGAGAGATTGGGACACCTCAGAATGAGGCAAGGAAGCCTCATAAATGGGCAATTTCATAACAAATACCCACGCAGGGAGCTCCTTCCTAACTGCAGGCAGTTAGTGGCTGGCAATGCCCTGAAGCAAAGATCCAGATCTGCATTAGAAACAGTAAATCCACCACGGAACAAGTCAAATATTTATTATTTATATGCTTATCTAACCCCCACTTCCAATGAGACTTTTCTCCAGGATATTTCTGGAATTCAAGGTGCACAGCTGATTGTGTTCAAAGAAAAATCCCCTGCCAGTGGGCACAGACCAGAGCCAAATTATTCATCTCTCACTGGAGTGCTCATGGAAATACCCCCCCTCAACAGCAAACTCCTCAAGGCTGGCACTTGGGAGGAATTTTCTGTGCTAGAAAATCCCATAAATGCAGAAAGTGTCGTGTTTGGACACAGAAAATAACAAAGCCACAGCCTGGACTGAGCTTTCCAAAGAGAGCTGACCAAGGCTGGCTGAACAAACCCCAGGCAGACTGAAGAGCATGGACACACCTTCCTCAAATATGAGCTGATTCCCAAAAAAGTTCTTTCTGTGCCTTCCATTTGTTCTAGGCCAGCAAAGCACAAACCAGGAATTCCTGATATGGAACCCTGGACAGTTATTTACACATGAAAGCAGGAATTTCCACACTTAAAAACTTTCAATTCGATTCCTTACAAGTGTCTAAATTCCAACTTTGCTGGCTAGAACATGCAAATTATTTTTAGAAGTATTTTCAGGGATGTACATTCAGCCAACAAGACAGCCGAGAACTCCTGCTGAAGTTTGCAAGTTTTAAAAAACTTCCATATTTCCAAGAAGCTGTTCAGAAGCAGCACATTATTTACCCAGAGATGCACCTGGATATCAGGACTCATGGCACAATTTTATTTCCCACTCTTATTTTTCTCCTGTATAAACACACACTCAGAAAGATGCAGCTTCTCCCTTGCATCCCTTCCACCCCAGCCTCCTGCCAGCTTGATTTTAACCTTTCTTTCCCTGAGTGATTTTCATAGAATTAGGGTTGGAAAAGACCTCCAGGATCATCGAGTCCAGCCTTTGAGGGAACACCAGCTCAGGTCAGTGGTGAAGTGGAGTTTAAAAGCCATTTTCACTTACCTTGTCTCTGGATTATAGCCCAGGATGTAGAAAAATGAATCCACTCGTGCCTTGAACTCTCTAGCAGCAAATATGTCAGAGAAATGGGAGATGTTGCACTTTCCTCTGAAAGGAAGAAAGAGGAGAAAATGGCATTAGAATTCTAGCTTGAGTAACAGCTACTTTAATAAAGTGCCACTGCAATCTGGGTAGAAGCCACAGGCATCCCTGCTTTCATAAATGTCCAAAACATCCTAAATACAAGGCTGTCTTAACAAAAATCCTTTAACAAAAGTGTGGGTTCTTCCCACGGTGGAAAGGGAAGGAAATGCAGTCACACAGGCTCAGATGCTGCTCTGCAAACATTCATTAATTCTCCTTCAGCCAGCACAGTCCTGAGGAGCCCAAATACCATCAGCCCAACAAACAATAGCTCAAAATGCAATCCTGACAGTCTCTAATTTGCAAAGCTGTTACAGTTACATCTTCCAAAATTCCACTATCCACTCTGCTGAAGTAAAGACCAGCAGCAAGGTCTGTGAGAGGCCCCACACACACCCTGAGTGCCAGCCTTGCTCTCTAACTCTGATTTTCTCCCTGCAGGCTGACACTGCTTTCCAAGTTTAGTCATTTAGAGAGACAGAAAATGAGCTGGGGGGGTTGTTTTGATATTTCACATTAAATTCACATTTTAAAAGTATTCTGGGCAAAGAGGTTTAGCTTCCTTTCAATAATTCACCTGGCAGCTAATAAGCATTTTCCAGATAAGCTGCAGTGTCTCTATGGATGGCAGCAGCACCTCCTGTTCCCAGCACTCCACACCAGGAGTTCTGCATTTCACCACAAGATTTACCAGAGAGGTAAAAAGCACTTCATGTTTATTACACACTTCCACAGAGATCTACAACTGCCCTCTAGTTAAATTTTTCCACTGGTTAGAGCAGAATATTGGTAGTTACAATCACTGGTTTTATTCCCCAGTTTGTCATCAGTTCATTGTGTGTCCAGAGCCATTTGTTTGCAGAGGGCAGAGAAATAATCTGGTATTAGAATAAATTAGAATCTCGTGTTAACCTTTCATGCATCACGACACATTGTGCCTCCCCCATGTTCTCTGCAAGAACACCATGTGCAATTATCCTTCTGCTCATCCCGTACACTCAGAGGTTATTTTTCAAGTTTGCTTGGCACACACGTATATTCCATTTTTATCCTTCCGCTCCGATCTTTTCTTTAAAGGGAACAAGAACTGAAAGGACGTAGAAGGGGCGTTAGAGCAGTCCCAGGGAAAACTGCAGCCACAGAGCTGAGCTTCTCTGTGTTTGAGCAGATCTCCAGCCTGGCTCCTGATGTCAGACTGGAAGGGGACTCAGCAGAGGCACTGTGGAGTCCCAGGGGCTCCTAGCACACCGCTGGAATGCTCTGCGTTTATAAGAAAGGTTTAATATGTAAATCAAAGGCTTTCCCCCACCAGAACAGAAGCCAGTTTGTCTTCAAGTAAGTGGCTTCAGCAAAGTGACTCTGAACAAAAAAATGTCTCCAGATGGCTGTGGTGAAACACCATCTGAGCACCATTATCAGGGAGATTATTCAATTTGCATCTTGACAATATCCATGCACGTTTGGCATGCTGAAAATCAGCTGACAAATAATGCCTTGCTGTTGGGATCTGAAAACATTTGAAGTGAGGCTGTCAGGGTTGGGCAGCTCAGCCAAAAGGCTGGAGGGTGGAAGAGCAGCAGCTCTAGGGCAGGGCAGAGTGCAGGGCACACACCTGGGCCATTCCCTGCCGGGCAGGCAGATCTCCCCCAGCTCTGGGCTGAGCTGTGGCCAGGGAAAGCACTCAGAACTGCCTTTAATGCAGTTTACCCAGAGAGCCAGGGCTGCAGGAGGTGCCATGCTACCAGGGGGATCAGGCTGAGGGAAGGGCAGGGCTGCGGCAGGAACCAGCAATGCCCTGAGCTGGCAGTGACGGCACACAGCAGCTGCTGGGCACCACTGACTGCCTGGCATGGAGAGCAGCCTGCAGGGCTGCAGCTCCCTGCTGGGCCAGAGCACAGAACACATCCCTGCAGGGGAGAGCACACAGCTGGGCTGGGGCTCAGTGACCCCCAGGAACCTCTGTCCCCCCTGGCTGTGCCCCCAGAGCCCCTGACACCTCTGTCCCCAGCCCCAGGCTGTCCCCAGGCTGTCCCCTGTCCTCAGGCTGTCCTCAGGATGTCCCCAGCTCCAGGCTGTCCCCAGTCCCAGCTTGTCCCCAGGCTGTCCCCAGTCCCAGCCTGTCCTCAGGCTGTCCCCAGTCCCAGGCTGTCCCCAGTCCCAGGCTGTCCCCAGCCCCAGGCTGTCCCCAGCTCCAGGCTGTCCCCAGGCTGTCCCCAGCTGTCCCCAGCCCTGCTGACCTCAGGGCAGCAGCGTGGTAGGTGTCCACGTAGTCGGAGATGAAGAGCTCGCGGTTCTTGATCACCGGGTCTGTGATCACCAGCTCCCGGCCCGAATCTGCCAGAGACAAACACAAACACAGCCCTGACACAGCAGCTGGGCCACCACTGCCGCTGTCCCAGCAGGGCACAGCTCCAGGCTGCTCCTCAGATGCACTCTGAGGGGACAAACAAGCCCTTCGTGGGGTCAGTCAGGTGTGGGATGTGAGACTTCATCGTGGAAGAACATAATATCTATTCTCATCCATCAATTCTCCCAGGACTTCTGAAGGGAAAGACCTTTCCCAGGGCACTGGGAGCACTCACTCCCAGGTGGAAGGAACCAAGGAAATGAATTTGTTCTGGTGTCCAGGGTAAGGTAAGGGTTCCTGTGCACATTTAATGTCAAATCTTCAACAAAATCCTGACAGTGGTAATGCACAGTGCTCTGGCTTTGAGGTAAATATTGACATTCATGTTCAAACACAGAAAATTCTGAGTGTTAACAAAAGAACTGGAAGACAACTTTTTCCGTGACTTCTTTCTAATACCTTTGAGGAAGACACAAAAATACTTCTCCACACACAGGAGACTGCATTAAAAAGCAGCCATGCTATCAAAAATACTTTTTGACACTGTGCCTGTAATCTCATTGTTAGAAGTTTCAAATAAATTAGTAACAGAAATGTTAGATTGGGGGAGCTTTTGCTAAAAGCACACACAAAATGTCCTTTAAAAGGGGAGCGTGTGCTCAACTTTGTTCTGTCAGGCACCAGAAAGTTGCTGCATTCCATATTTCAATCATCAACTTTTATCATCACAGTTCACCTTGGAGTATCTTCAGAATTTTTAACAGTTGCCTCAAGGAAATTTCCTGGTAAGAACAGAAGCAAATGTTATGTCTTCCCTGGAGGCAGGAGATAAATGATACTGGGATATGTACTAAAGTTTCTTCTGCTTCTATGAAACACAAGATGACACTTGTTTTTGCAAAGAGAAAAGGGGAAACTCAGCTCCAAGTGCTTCAGTTCCATCCCTCACTGCAATATCGATCACAGGGAATATTCATGTGTGCAAGGGAGCACGACTGCAGAAGACAGTTCTCATGACACTGTGGCAGAAGCACAAAAACCAGAGGAGAACCCCAATTCCTGCAGATAATTTGGTGCTCAGTTCATTATCAGCACAGTGTCCAGGAGGCCTGCCAAGGATCCAGGGTGATTTTGCTTTTCTATCCTCTCTCAAGGAGAGAATAAATACTACTACTACTAATAATAATAATATTACAATGCTATTAATATTGTTTCTGCTGCTGCCATTAATTATTATTAACAATGCAGCCCAGCACTTCCAGCACACCTGGAATGCCCCTGATTACAGGAACAGGACACACATCAGTGACACCAGGCAGGAAAGAAACCACCAGCCCTTTTCTAACACCATGTCCTGGTTCCATACCCTGAGCAGAAGTGTTCTGGCTCTGCTAAAGCTGGGACTGGGGCAGAGCAGGGCAGGCTGGCCCTGTTAAAGCTGGGACTGGGGCAGAGCAGGGCAGGCTGGCTCTGCTAAAGCTGGGACTGGGGCAGGCTGGCCCTGTTAAAGCTGGGACTGGGGCAGAGCAGGGCAGGCTGGCTCTGTTAAAGCTGGGAATGGGGCAGGGCAGGCCGAGCTGGCTCTGCTAAAGCTGGGATTGAGGCAGGCTGGCTCTGCTAAAGCTGGGATTGAGGCAGGCTGGCTCTGCTAAAGCTGGGACTGGGCCAGGCTGGCTCTGCTAAAGCTGGGACTGGGGCAGAGCAGGGCAGGCTGGCTCTGCTAAAGCTGGGACTGGGGCAGGCTGGCCCTGTTAAAGCTGGGACTGGGGCAGAGCAGGGCAGGCTGGCTCTGCTAAAGCTGGGACTGGGGCAGAGCAGGGCAGGCTGGCTCTGTTAAAGCTGGGAATGGGGCAGGGCAGGCTGAGCTGGCTCTGCTAAAGCTGGGACTGGGGCAGGCTGGCTCTGCTAAAGCTGGGACTGGGGCAGGCTGGCTCTGCTAAAGCTGGGATTGAGGCAGGTTGGCTCTGCTAAAGCTGGGACTGGGGCAGGCTGGCTCTGCTAAAGCTGGGACTGGGGCAGGCTGGCTCTGCTAAAGCTGGGACTGGGGCAGGGCAGGGCAGGGCAGGGCAGGGCAGGGCAGGCTGCCCACAGCCCACTCACCGTTCTCGTTGTGCCTGTCCTGCACCAGGTGCTGGTACACCGAGTCGGGCACCTCGGACTGGCGGTAGTACCACTTGACGTTCATCAGCAGATGGTCCCTCTTGCTCTGCAAAACAACCCTGGGGCGTTACTGACAGCGAAATCAGCCCACGGCCCCACAGCCCTCCCTGGGAAAACCCCCGGTCAGGCCCAGAGGGAGGAAAGCGTTTCTCCAGCCTGTGCTGGTGACAGGTTGATTTCCAGCCCAGCCAAAGGCAGGGAGACCCTCCTGCATCACTTGTGTCTCTGCATCTGACCAGCAAACCCCAATCTACTCACTCATGTTAATTAACCCAAGGAAAGGGGCAGGCATCAGAAAAGGTTTGCAATTTTTGGCCTCATGCAGTCTGCTGATTTCCACAAATAAGAAGTATTTATGGCCAAACATGCAAAAAAGAATACCCACGGTAACACCATTCAGGGCAACCATTCTTAGCGGTGGAAACCAAGAGATAATAGATTTTTTTTTTCCCCCCAAGGACAGATGGATCCAGACATAATCATAGATGTTCTTTATTACACAAAAAAATAGGATGCTGCACTTCAATCACAATAATTACAGGCTCTGACTGCTCATCAACCTCACAGCAAAATTTTCACTAAACTGTCTTCCCCAAATGCTCTTTTTTCATTGAGGCTCCAGCCACCAAACTGTTCCTTCTTAGAAGGAAACTGGAGCATAAACACCTCTCAAAGAGAACTTTTAGATCAAGCCACTACGGACTCTGCTCAGTTTATCTCCAAACCCCCATGTCTGCAATTCTCCCTGCTGCTCCCAAACCCTTGAAGAAACAAAGGCCTTGAAGGGAAAGGAACATTCTTTTGGCATGAGGCAGCTGCAGGCGTGTTTTCCTCCGGACTGCCATCCTCCAGACCGGTCTAAGGCTGCTCCTAAACCACTGCCAAGCCCGGCTTACCCCGCAGGTCACTGCGCCGGGAGGTTCTGTTGTCTCCCCTGCAGCAGCCCGGGTGTCAGAGCTTTTCTGCTGAATAAACAACATCCAAGCCTTCCCGGGAAAGGCATTTCCTGAGCAGAGCCCGTGTAATACCAGCACACCACTGCCAGTGGCAGCATTGTGCCAGGAAAGCTGGGGCTGAGCCACTTCCACATCCCCAAACCGCTCCGAGCATCCCCGGGCAGAGCAGGAGCGCCCGAGCCTTTTTAAACAACACATCTGCAATCAAAGCCAACGAGCTTGTCTAATGCACGGGGAAAAAATCAAAAGGACAACGAGTGAGAGGCGGCTCTGATTTCCGCTGCCTGCTGCTCAGAAATTGGGGTTGCAGGCTCGGCTGTTCTCCTGAAATAATGCTCTGTGCACCACAGCTTTTATGAGCGGTCTCTCTGAATTCTGGAGACAAAAAGTCCAAGTAAATAATCTGTTACCCTCTCGCTAAGAGTTCATAAATTCTCTTAGTGGAGCTCGCAGCAATGATGGGAAACATCAACCCAGCATTTCTCTGCACGTCTCTTTGTGTTTGTCAGCTGAGAGGACAAAAACCCCACTCTTTTGTTGCACAAACCCTGAGAGGATGCTCAGAGAGCTTCACTGGCATGAATCCCATTCACACACATCAGGACAGTTCACAACAAGCACCAAGGCTCTGGTTTTTGTGCCTCTGGAGTGGCTCAGAGCACAGAACTCCACGGAGCCCCGCAAAGGAGGCACAGGCACATCTGCACATGGAGCCACGAGGGAGGAGTGCAAAATCCAGCCTGGAATTTGGGGTGCTGGTTTGGAATAGCAAATGACAGCAGGGGAGGAGGAGGAGGAGGACTGGAAATCTGCGCTGTGCTCTGCCAAAGCTTCCCTACAAACCCAAAATCATCCCAGGTGTGAGCAAGCACCCACAGACTCGGGAGAGCAGAGCAAAGAGGGAGCTGCTCCACCTGGGCAAAGGAGAAATGCAGGGAATGGGAAGGGATGGCTGTGTGTCCTTCCAGACCCTGCTGGCAGGGCACAGCTGTGCAGGGGCAACTCTGGCAGTGCCCACACTCTGTGTGCAGGTGATCCTTGGCATCTGCATGCCCCAAGGGGGTCCCACAGAAAGGTGGGATGGCACTGCCAGGCTCCCACTGCCCCGTTTTGGATAGAGGTATTCTAGGACTTTAATTGCAGTTATACATAAAACAATTTTATAAATCAAATTACAAACTACCCCCCCACACACAATATACTCATTTTGCTTGAGTAAGTTTTCGTTTCAGTTCATTGTTTCTTGGTGTCGATTTCCAAGGGGCTTCTGGGGCCTGCTTCATTTGAGTGTGGTGGATTTGAGTGTTCTGCTTCTTAATCGTGATTGTGGTGAAGGTGCTGAGGAGCATTTGGAATGCTCTTTCTCACTGTGGTTCCAAAGTCTTTTCTGTAAGAGACTTAACGCACACCCCATTCCCAGGCTGTATGTCACTGAGCTCTTTGTTTTGAGCTCACCACACCCAGCCCAAGGCTGAGGGGACACGGTGATGCCACCACCCCCTTCCCTGTCATCCCTGTCCCAGCACAGGGGACAAGGCCGAGGGCAGCACTCACACCCGCTCGGACACTGGAGGGAGGAAATCCATGGTTCAAAGGGAGGTTTTCCCCCTGCTGCCATAAGGGACCCCCTCACTCTGTCCCCCCTCCCAAAAGATCCTTTGAGTCCTTCAGGCAAGGCAAAAAGAAGTTTTTGCTGGTTGCCACAAGTCGTGGAAGCCCCAGCTCAGACACCCGATGTGTGCTAACCCCTGGAACAGCAGGGATCACACAAGAGCTTCTCAGGAATATTCTCAGTGAGCACAAAGCCAGCGCCCTGCCGTGCTTCATCACTCAGAAATGAGATTGCCCATCAGGCTGGGACTGATGGCACTGACAGGGCACCACTGCAAAGCACAGGGGCTTACGGGGGTCCCTAACACCCAGAAATGGCTTTTCTTTCACCTCAGAAAACAACAATAACGTGTCTTTTAAAGCCATGGAGAAAACACATGAAGTTAGAGTTACAACCAAACAGGTGATAGAACCAAAGCACAACCAACCCAAACGTGCTGCACTTCTCAGAGAAGCCAGGGTCTGCCCCCACTTCCCAGCTTTTAACTCCTAACACCTAAATTCTACCAGAGAGGCATTTTAAGTGATTTAGAAATGAGAAGATAAACGGGGCCAAGGTAAAGAGCAGAGCCATTCTCAGCCTCGTGCTGCTGACAGTGCCCATTTGGAGCATGGAATGCTGCCTATGGAATGGCTCCGTGCCTCCACACAGGCAAAGCAGCAACAAAAATATCATTTACAATGAGATGTGCAAGGAGCCCTTCACAGAAAAGTCTGTGACAACGATGCCCTTGGGGTTGGCTTGGCTGGGTTGTGGGTTCTGGGTTTCTTTGGGGGTGTTTTTTGGGGGAAGATGAGCTGATCTCCTTCCTAAATACCTTTTTTTACCACCATTGGTCATTTTTGTCCAATTCATTTAACAGCTGCACCCTGACAACCCCTTTTCTGTGCCCACTCTCCAGCACAGACGACTTTGTGGGGTTTAAACCTGAAGCCTCAATCTTGCTAAAAATACAAAACGTCTGTCAGAGTCTCCCTTTTCACATTTACATCCCTCATGGCACAGAAATTCCTAGACATGCTATTTTGTCAGCCAACTTCCTAAATACGTATGTCATTTATAAAGCAGACTGCACTCAGAGGTGTCAAGGCGCCAACTTCTGTGGCAGACTATTTATTTTCAAACCATGTGCACACAAAAGAAGTGTCCCCTACCTCCTAGAAGTGTGACTTTTTTTTTTTTCCTTTTTTACACCTTTACATCTGAAAAGCTGCAGACAGTCACATGCCAAATCCAGGCTTGCAGAAACTGCAGCCATGGCAAGAGCTTTAAATTTCAAGTGTCTTTCTGTCAGCTCAAAACGATTCCCTGTGCTGCAAAACCACATTCTCCCCTTTAATGAAAATATTGTCTTTTGCTGCAGCGCTCACAAAGTGCTCATCTGGGGGTTTTATTCTCGCTGACATTTTGGGTTTTGTTCCTTTTAAACAGCATGAATCAGTTTTGGACATTGAACAAGAATTAGATGGGATCTGTAAATGGATTAAAGCATCCCAGTTCACAAGCATCTGGTCAACTTCTATTTCAAATGAGCCTCTGCCTTGAAGGGGAAAAAATAATGCTGCAAGCTCTCTTTAAAAAGCAGGAATGTCCTGATTTCCACAGCATTTGTGACAGTTCCAAGGTGCCTGTTGTCCCTAGGACACACTTCAGAACAGAGCTCCTGCACGCCCCACAGATCTCCAGAGACTCCAGGCTCTGTCTCCAGGGGGTGAGGACCAAACTGTGCAAAGCACCACAGATGTCCTGCAGATCCTCCCAGAGGGATTCATCACTGCACTTCACTCCTTGCCCTATTTAGAGCCACGGTAAATCACAACTAGCTTTGGGAACAACGTGCCAAATGCTGGAGGTGACAGATGGGGGGACTAGCAGCAATTCCAGAGAAACAAACAGCAAACAGGGACAAGGAGCAGAACATCTTCCCTCCCTACGTGTTTGCCACCATGAAACCTCACTCCTGCTGTAGAACTGTATCTTACTCTCAGTCGATTCTGACATTTACTAACAGTCAAAGGAGAGAAAAGGAAAAATAAAGACCACTCAGATGCACTGTGGGGAAAAAAAAAAAAAAAGCAGAAGGGGGACACAAATGAACCTATCTGGAAATCAGGAGCTAAAGAGACACAGCAAGGATTATTTCTCTTCCCTCTCCACAACAGCACGTGTGATTCCATGTTCTCAGGGTATCTTTTTGTAGGCTGTTTGCTAATTAATTAAGAAAACTGATCAGCTGTTTGTAAGCCAAGCAAACCCAGCCTGGAAAATGCAGAGGTTATTACTACAAATGAATGTTATTTTTGCAGCTTGATTATTTAATTCAGACGCCTGCATAGCAACACATAATTACTCCTTGCAAACAGAGCAGCATTGTCAGTGTTCAGCAAGAAATACAAATGTGAAATAAAAGCAGTAATGTGGCCACATGCAGATGAATCCTCTGTGCCCCTGGCCGGAGCAGGGCAGGGCTGTCCTCTTTCCCCAGCCAAGCCTGCAACCTCTAAAGGTGTTCCTGTCATCTGATGACTGTTCCATCCACCAGGAGTCTGTGACAGGAACACCCTGGCTGGCTCAGCTGGGCACAGAGGCAGGGCACCAAGGCTGTGACTGGGGCTGCTGGGGCGCAGCAATGGCAGCCACGAAATGAGAAGCCCCGGGAAAGCCGCGGAGAATCGATCAGCGCGGTCGCTCGAGCGGGAGCTGGGCTGGGAATGAGCTCAAGGAGGGGCAAACATTGCTGTTTCCAGGGTAAAGGCCCATTTCTGTGATCTATGCAGGGCACAGAGTAATTTATTGACAAAACAATATCGGATTTTTTCACAACGGCTCGCGCCTGACATTTTCTGATGTTTACAGCAAGGATTTTTCGCGTGTCCTTTTTATTCACAAAGAAAACTCCTTCTGGGATTCACCCAGTCACCTCAGCATGCTGGAAATGAATTCAGCCTGGCGTAGGAGGAACTCTGAGAGGTGAAGCACTCCTCACACTCACCCTCCCTGGGTTCCAGCCTCTCACAGGTGCACAGAGCACTGCCCACCTGCAGGGACACACCTGGCCCAGACCCCAGGACATGCAGGCTCAGAGACACTGCTCAGACAAGCGTTTGTTCTGTATCGACACAATGTGGAGCAGCACTGTCTGCAAACATCACCAACAGGTCGTGTGCGGCCTCGTCCCTCACAGGAGGACAGGGGAAGGCACCACAAACACACCTGAGCCTACAGGCACACACTGACCCACCCACGTATCAACCAGCAGTCTGTCCTCACCTTTAAAAACTGCACAGCGTGGCCAAACCCACCTTTACACCAGGGCACACCTGCTGCAGGGCTGCCTGTGCACGTGAGGCAGCCCCAGCCCCAAAGCCCAGCTCCCAGGGCTGGAGCTCTCCGGAACACGGCGCTGGTGCCCGCCCCAGCCGCAGTTAATGCCCAGGAGATGCCATCTGCTGTCTCCCAGCGTGGGTGTTTGGCACTGGAGCTGCCAGACTTGCTGAAAAACACAGCTCAGCACAGCCCTGGGCTCCAGCACAGCCCTGTGAGCACGGCATGTTCTGCTGGGACACGAGGGCTGCACGTGGGACAAGAACCGTGGCAGCTCTGCAGCGGGGACAGGGCCATCAGGAAATGCAATGAACAGCACTAAACTGAGCCTGGTGAGTCCAGCAGTGAGATCCACCTCAGCAGGAGCTGCACAAGCAGTTCCTTGTGCTTCCACCACACTGCAGTTCTAAGGAAGTTCAGCAAATCCAGCACGTTTTACAAAAGCTGACTGACGTGGAACAAGTGTCACCTAACAGCCCTTTATTTTACTGAGTGTCACTCATATGTCTCACCTTGAGCACAGCCTCATCCAGGGTTTTAGAGGAGAAAAAGAACATTATTCATTTCAGGTAACGACCGTGGGAGATGTCTGTATTTAAAATAAACTCTACTGTTTATTCCATCAGCTTTCCAGCTTTACCAGAAACAAAGCTGCTCACTGTGCTGAGAACCAGCAAGTCACCTGTTCTCATTTAAGTGAAATACACTTCGGTACAAAATACCCTTAAAATTTCACTGTGATCCTAGATGACAAAAGATAATTTCATCTTGTAAAAAAAAAAAGCAGTTATGCTTAAAAACTGACTGGCTTAAAATAAAACTATGATAAGATCTTCCATGAAGGTTATGGGTCATTGCTTACTACCTCATTTAATCCCTTTGTGGTCTCTTTCTGCTCCATTTCCTTTTTTCCCATCCAGGATTCCTGGGTTTATTTTCCTCCCCACATCTCCAGGTTAAGTGGAATTCCAGGTAACTGCCCAGGTGAAGGTGCTGCCAGCACCCAAAGCTGCTGCCCCTCAAGGGGATCACACTGCACCCAGCTGGGCAGGGAAATCCTATTTCACAATAAACTCCCAAATATGTACTTCACATAAACTCACAGCTCCCAGGTGAGGCCGTGGAGGTGCCACATCTCTGCTGTTACTGCACAAACACCCAAAAACGAGACACACACCCAGAGTCATCAATGGGCTGTAATTAAAACCACTGAGGCAGAAAGCAATAAGCACTATTTCTGATCACAGCATCCCTGCTCATGTTTTCTGCCTCTCCCAGCCCCACTCTGATTACAGATTTTGCCTTTCCCCAGGAGCAGATTCGGGGGGAGCTGCTGACCCAGAACTGCCAGGGACCCTCCTGAGCATCTCCTGCTCAGCTCGGCACCAGGAGCCAGCAGCCACCACCACCTAATGGGAAAACAAATGCATTTAACTGATCATTGAATGGATGCTCCAGTAATTAAATTCCATTAAGGTTTTTTTAGCATTATGCCAAAGAAGTGCAAGACTGAAATGAAGATACCATTCGGGCCCCGCCTGACATTTGCCATTAAATGTCATTTATAGCACATAGCTCAGATCTAATTGCAGAGCAGCACCAGCCACAGTATTTATCACTTCTATTAAAACAAGCAGCACTCAGCAGTGGGGCTATTCAAAGCCATCATACACAGTTTAAATAGATTTCTCACCTTTTAAATATCAAGAGGCCACATTTTCTTTACCATCTCGCTGAGGGGTTTACCTTTGAACAAAGACACACCAAGAGCTGGAGGATAAAACAATCAGGAGACAGTTTGCTCTGCAAACCCAGCCCCGAGTTTGAACAGTCACTGCCTGCTAAAATACCACCTCATGGGCAGGCAATTTTATACCAGGAAAAATTAAAGCCCCTTTGCCAACAGGCTGGGGTTGGAAATGACAAAAAGAAAAGGAAAGAAAGTGCACTGATCAGTCAGATCCTGCGACTTGGCTGTTTCAGCACAAAAGCAAACGCAGTTCCCGTGAGGAAACAAAGCGTGTTTGGAGAAGAAACGCCTGGAAAGTGAATGTTTCCTTGTGGAGCTCCCCGGAGGATGCCATTTACTCGGGAAATGGTCACTTACTGAAATGTTTACCTCTTCTCAGAAACTGCCCCAACACGTGTGTTAGTGACCAGCTGATGTTTGGAACCAGAGCAAAATCAGCTTTTCACACCGAATTCACACAGGGGGCTGACACACAGGGCCAGGCACAGCCTCAACAAAAACCCTGCCCGTAATTAATGGGCAACACCCAGAGCAGCTCATCAAGGAAACAAAGCAGCAATCTTAAAAATGTCAATCTGCAGGAGCCAGGCTGTATCTCAGCACTGGGAATTTTAACACAGATTGGTGCTGCCTGCCCTGGTATCAATAGCTCAATTAGCAACACCGGGCTTTAGAGTTTTTCTGTGTATTTATATGTAAATCGGAACTAAATAAACATACCCCAAACCAGCTCCACAGGCTGCAATCTAATCTGAATAGAAAGATTGGAAAGATGCTCTCCATTCATCTGGAAATAGCCAGATATTGAAAACACTAAAATCGGAAATAACTACACTGAGAATAAACGGGATGCATTTACCTGCTAGAATAGAAAAAATCTCAAAGGAAAAGTTGGGAGAGAGATACAAAGAAAAAAAAAACACTTTTCTTGGATACTGGAAGTGTGAACATACAGACAAACTGGGATGGCCCACAAGAAAAAGTTCTGAAATAGAGAAATGTGGTTTTTAAACCTCTAGCACATCCCATGGCCATGTGCACTCTGCTTTGAATTGCAGTGAACACAGCCAGCCAAGCTAATGCACAATTCCAAAGTTAATCGTTTGTCTTGGGCCATATAATCACCACAGCATTACAACTTCAACAAATGAAGCCACTAATAACTTCTATTAAAGAAGTCAAGGTGTTAATTCACTCCCAGGTCCAGCAGCAGAAAGCTCTGAGACCAAGCAGCAGAAAGCACTCAGTCCTCGTGCAGAACTCAAATTAATTTCCTCTATTACTGGAGGCACTGGATGGAACCCATCAGTGCCAGATTCAAAGGCTCTGACTCCAGAATCCTCCTGAGGATGATGATGAGGGCTGATGCCTCTCCCCCTGGCCTGGGCACAAGGATTCACCCCAAGGGAAGCAGCACAGCCAGTTCTTTCCAGACTCACTGGAAACGGGAGGATTCTGCGTGCTACCATCACCCAGCAATGCAGAAACTCAGGCAGGGAACCTCACAAAGCAGAAAAATGACCAGAAGTCATTCAGAGAATTTGTACAAAACTTGGTTTGACAGTTCAGAGAGAGCTCATGACTTACATCAGCTTCCTTTCTCCAAAGACAATCTCCTCAGAAAGGTTTTAACACTTCCATGAACTCGCTTCTGCAAACTGCTGAGCAGGAGCCTGTCTTTGGGAAAATGGAAGTGCTAGAGATTGTGTAATCAAAAGAGGAGCTCTGCCTCTCTGCGACACACAAGTCAAGGGGAGAAGCCTGGATCAATACTGAAGCCCATATTTCAGCTGCCTGTGCACTTGTCTGCAGCTCTGGCTGTGCCATCTCCCTGGGAGCCTGACCCGAAAAGCCCCGGAGCTCCCTGAGCGTTCAGTACCTTGGAAAAGCGAAATCAAATATTCATGCGCTGGCACAAGCAACACTGACAAACCCAAAGCCATTTCCCAGCACTTGAACTGGTGTAAACTGCAGCACTCGTCCTACAAGTGCTTCCCAAGGAGCACGTGATAAATTAATCTGTAACAGAACGCAGTATTAGCTCCAGTTTCAATATTTACCGTGCCTGGTGCAAACGCAGCCATGCTCCAGATGTGCTCCCAGCTGTTTGTTTTCCTGGCCCAATGTCTTTAGTAACAAACAGCCCCTTGCTTTAATCACCTCCAGATCAGAGATTAATGATGATATTTCACCACAGTTAATGGAATTTTGCACTCCAGAGCATGAGGTTTTCAGCTGAAAGGCCCAAACCAGCTCAAAACTCCCAGAGTTCGTGTTCTGAGGGTGCAGCAAAGCCCACGAATGCACACCTGAAATCGGGAGGCAGTTTCCAGGTATTTTCTCACAAATTTGCCCCAGCTGAGGGAGGGGAGCTCTAAATCCCAGTCCAGGCTGGTGATCATCACCCTGGATCAAGAGCCCAGCACAGGGAGAGGGAATTCCTGGGTCTGGGAGTATCTGGGAATGTCCTGGGATATCAATATGGGAAGCAGCACAACAGCTCAGAACAGGATACTGGCACCAAATGGCAGCTCCCCTCTTGGAAAACACCCTTCTCAATGTTCTCAGCCACAGCCAAAAGCACCCCAGGGAACACCTTCCTGCAGGTTCCCTGCAGCCCTGTCTGATATTCCACATTCTGCAGCTTCTGCCTGCCAGGGTCCCGGGGTTCACACATATCAAAGCACCCAATTGCCTTTTCTTTTCTTGCCTTCTTTTTTTTTTTTTAAAGCACCAGGAATATGAAAGCACACGCTGAAGCTGGTCCTTGTTAGCAGACCCATTTTCATCTCTTTAAACTCAAAGAGAGCAATTCCCTTGAAAACTGTCACAGCATTTTCCCAATCCATAAAGAGGAAGTTCAACAGCCTCAGGTCACTAATCTCAACGACGAGAGATACAGAGCATAAATTATGTCTTCCTATTCCACAGCACTGAAACATATACATTCTTTTATCTTACTTATTTGATTCTCTCTATAAACTGAACATTTTAGACGTGTTTGGAGTCTAAAAAGGATGTTTTACAAATAAAAGGGAAGCACTTTGTTGTTTACACAGCATTCCTTCTGTGGGGTTTATTAATATCACATCCAGGTGGGTGGACAGGAATTGCTTTACACAACAACACAACCTGGGTGTTTTCCCAAAGGAAGAACTTTATTTGAAGTTTAAGAGTTGCTCAGCACGAGTTTGTTGGTCTTAATAATTTTGCATCACTTTTAACCTTGAAATGTGCCAACAAACAACTGAAGGGAATATGATTTTAAAAACCCCAGAAGTTCTGCTTAGAAAGCAGAGCAGGATGCTTACACACTACTAATTAAATTAAAGAGTTGTTTTCCTTTCAAATACCCTCTAATGGCCCAAAACGAACTGAGGCTGCTTTAAAAATCAATCACTTTAATCAAAATTACAAGTCCAAATCCTCCATGGATTAGTGTTCAGTGATTGCAGTGTCAAAAATGTAGATCCATCACACCCCTGGCTTTGAGTGCCAGGCAGGGACCCATCCCCAGAGGTGACACCAGGGGACAAAAGCCAGCCTGAGAGCATCTGAAGCTCTCTCAGGCACAAGGTGGAGCTGACTTGAAGCATTTCCCTAAGTGGTTCCATCAGTCCCTGCTGAGTAAAATGGAGATTCTGCCTTTCCTGCCACTCAGGCACAGAGCAGGTACTCAAAAAAGGGAGATTCTGCCTTTCCTGCCACTCAGGCACAGAGCAGGTACTCAAAAAAGGGAGATTCTGCCTTTCCTGCCACTCAGGCACAGAGCAGGTACTCAAAAAAGGGAGATTCTGCCTTTCCTGCCACTCAGGCACAGAGCAGGTACTCAAAAAAGGGAGATTCTGCCTTTCCTGCCACTCAGGCACAGAGCAGGTACTCAAAAAAGGGGAGATTCTGCCTTTCCTGCCACTGAGGCACAGAGCAGGTACTCAAAAAAGGGGAGATTCTGCCTTTCCTGCCACTCAGGCACAGAGCAGGTACTCAAAAAAGGGAGATTCTGCCTTTCCTGACACTAAGGCACAGAGCAGTTGTTCAGAGAGCATCCGCACCCTTTTCCCCTCCCCGTGCTCCTCTGTCCCTCTCAGCCTGTGGAGACCTTTCCCAGCATTTTATAATCTTGCACAAAGCAACCCCTGCTGGCACAGTGTGGTCCCAAACCTCACCTCACCCCCAGAGCACCCCTGCCCTGCTCAGGTCACACTGCAAGGCCAGCTGGCACTGCCAGGTTTAGGGTGTCCCCCACCCCCAAACCTGCACTGAGCCCTCTGTGAGCATTGAAAGCATCACCTCCACCCTGAAGAGCAATTCCAAGCCCATCCCTGAGGGATGGGACACACTCTGCAACTCAGTGGCCACAGTGACATTTCACATTCCTCGAGGAAACTCTTCTGAAAGCAGGAAAACAAATTTCTTTAATGAATTTTCCTCAGCAGCTCACAAAGCATAACAATGTGTCTTTGGAGGCTGAGCAGAGACACAAGAAATCTGACAGTGCTCAAGTACCCCCAAATGACCAGAGAGAAAATTTCGACTTCAATAATCCTAAAGGTCAGAAGCATTATTAAACATGACAGATGCTCTCACTTTTCAACACCAGAGGACATGGCTACATTTATTCTAACTCCATTTTCTCTTGCTACATAAAACCCAGCTAATGTACAATTTGATACTTCCCCCCCCCCCTCTAAAAGCTAGAGATAACATTTTTTTTTCTCGGTATTTTCCAGCTGGCACACAATGATTTATTTAGCACTCAATTATCTCAGCACAGGTGTAGGAAACAGGTTTACCTCGGGTAAGGGGGAGGAAACAAGGCAGGAGAAAGGTAAAATAAAAAGCTAAAGGTGGTAAAGACCACGCTGCCATGACAAAGGGCTTAATGAAATTATAAATATCAGCTCAGGGAAGCAGCCCAGGAGCCTTTCCTGGGGAGAATGATCCCCCACAGCCTCCAGTGCTCCTGTGCCAACAAGCCAGCCACAGAAATTCCAACTGCTGGATGCCAACTGGGGCAAAAACAAACAGGGCAATCACAACAAAAAGGGAAAAAAATCAAAACAACCCCCTGTGGATTATTCTGTGGGGGTTTTTTGTTTGTTTGTTTTGGTGTTTTGTATATTTGTTTGGGTTTTTTTATGCAGCCCTTAAGTTGTAAGGTCTGGATTGCAATTGCAAAGATCCAGGCCATATGGAAGGAATGGAGGCAGAGCTGGATTTGAGCCCTCAAAAACACACATAGAGCCTTAACTTCCAGCTGTTAATCCTCACTCTGAACAACGCTGCCATCTGCTTTAAAGCCCCAAATATGAACACTCTGCCTCTCCAAAGGACCACGATGCAACTGTGACACGCCACTGCAGCTCTGCTGCAATTCATTCACTTGCACTGGTGCTTTACACTATCAAGGCTACTCGGAAAAACAACCCCAAAATCCCACAAAATCGTTAAACATTCGTTAATTGACAAAATAATGGCGCGGATGAAATGACACATCTCAGCCAGGTCTGAACACAGCATCTCCACACAGCCCCGAGCACCTTGGGAATGCAAAATATGCTGGTTTAGCTGCCTCAGAATGGATGGTTCCTGCCCCTGCCTTCCTTCACAGGATGTACAACAAAATAAAAATAATGTTGCTCTATATTTCAGCCGAGTCCAGTGAAACTCCAGTACCCATAAATCCACAGAGCAGCCTCGTGCCTCTTCCCTCAGTTCAGAAGCTCACCTGAGAGACACTGCAAATCCCCTGCTAATTTAACAGCCTGAAAGCAGCACTTAGAGAACAGTCTGCCATACAAAAAGGATTTATTTTTACACAGATGTGACAAGCCCAAACCTCACTGTGCAGCACAGCTTAGGATCTGTGTGAGAATTCAAAGTGGCATCTGGGTAATAGCAACCAAAGGAAAAAAAAAATACACAGAGAAGCATTGTAAAAAGGAGGGGAATTATCAAAATGGATTCATATGCATCTGGAATTATTTTAATACAAAACGCCCAGCAAATCTCCCTGTGCTGCTGACAAATCACCAGCTGAGGTAAATCCCAGATAATGAAACATTGTAAGGAAGGCTCTATTTAATAATTTAGCCCCTGTCAAGGAGTTTGTATTGATTCTTGTTCTCAGCACAGGGAGAGAATGTTATCTGCAGCCTCACGGCTCAGTGACAGCATCAGTGGATTTAATCACCGTGCAGCCCCTGCCATGCCATCCTTAAACTGTCACCTCTGCTTCTCCATCACTCTGCCACCGCCTCCAAAGCCCTGCACCCACATTCCCGCCCCACACCTGCCCCACTGCAAGCACAGAGCACTTCAACCCGCTGCACATCAGACAGGAAAGCCAATCTCATTTGCAGGCTAGATTTTTCATTGTAAATAATTCAGCGCTCCTTCAAACGCCTCATTCGTCTGGCTCCTATTAGCGAGGCTGCTGTGCCCCTCAATGGCAAGGTGAGCTGAGCTGAGGCAGGACTGAGCACCAGGGCAGCACTCCAGAGCCATGGAACCAGCCTGCCCTGCCTTGGAAAGACCCCAAAGCCCACCCAGCTCCAGCCCCGCCACCGCAGGGACCTTCCCCCACTGCAGCTTGCTCCAAGCTCTGTCCAGCCTTGCCTTCAAAAGGTTGAGCAGTGATTTGGAGGAAGAAGAAAATCTTTTTTTTGCCTTTTTTTGGCCGTAAAAAGAGCGATGGATCTGGAGGAGCAGGAAAGAAAATCTGTACTAATCAGCATTTTTTCCACACCAAAAAGGAAAGGTCACGCTGCCTCAGAACTGGCCAGGAAAAATTTGCCACAGATTAATTCAGCTGCAGTTCAGGAACAGAACATCAATTCATCTGCAAACAGAATGAGGCTTTTAAATACATAAACGCTTGTGGCTACAGAAACCTCACCCAGATATTTGCATGCAAAAACCCCAGCTCCTGTAACAGTGCAGAGGATAACAGATGTAAATTTAAGACGTTTGCTAAAATGCAAGGCCATATGCAGAAGGAATGCAAAGGAGAGGAAGCATGAACTGCACAATTTAGAAAAACAAATTTCTTTTGTTTTTTTCCCCTCCTTTATTCCAGGTGAGATGCAATACTTTCCATTTTATAATCCTCTGGATTGGAGCAAAGCGATCCCAGAGGCCCACGCAGCCAAGGTCATCATACCCAGATTTTCTATTACAGGGCACTAGCAGCATTTCACAACTGTCTTTTTATGCACTTCTGCCTTTCCATCCAGACTATAAATTGTTACAAGGCCCTGGGGCAATCCAGCTGTATACTCCATTCAAATCAGGCTTCAAGGAGAAAGCTCCACAGTCAAGATGCTTCAATCAAGTAAACACACAGGCACAAAGGGCAACTGCATCACAATTAATAACGTTTCCTTTTGTGTGGCAAATTCAGCGTTTTTCTGGTGTAAAGTTTCCCTCTGATGCTCCGATTCAGAGTGTGGCCATTAGCATTTTAAATGTGACATCAAATTAAGTCAGGATTCGAGAAAGCACAAACATGCTGCTGAAATCCATCTGCTGGTCGTGTTCTGGGTCCCTCTGGAACACAGGAAAACCTTAAAAAGGCAATTTGGACTCATTTATCCAAGCTGGAAATTCGCACCAGGAAAGGTCTGAGCGGCAGGATGGGAGGGCAGCTTTGCAGCTCTGCTGTGCTTGTAGGAATGCTGAATTAAATGAGTATAATTGTAGGAATGAGCTGCTCCCAGCTCCCACAGCAGCTGGCTCTCTCTGGCTGTCACTCCTCACCCCGTGGCTTTGCTGCTTCTTTCTCCACCTCTCCCTTCACCTCCTCTTGCCGTCCCAGAGGAAAATGCAGGTCAGCTTCTTGGATGAGAGCCCCAGTGCTCCTGTCCTTGTGCAGGTGTCTCCCTTCCCCTTCAGCCAGGGCTGAGCTGGAGCTGCTGGTGCCAGCACACCCATCAGAGCCCACGGGAGATGCTCCAGGACCATTCCCAAAGCAGCACAACCCTCCTGGCATGAGCTCAGCACTCGGGGGATCCCACCTTGTGCTCCGCGCCCCTCTCCCAAAACACCAAAATTCAGTCAACTTCTCCCACTTGTGATCTCTGCAGGCAGATAAAGCCCTTTTTCCCACAGACATGGCTCTGCACTACTTTTGATATTTAAATTGAGCCTTAATCAAAGCTGGATACGCATGGGTTTAGAGGCACTACATAATTAATATATTCATATCTGAAATGTAATTACTGCTGTTGCATCATATATTTAAAGCCAACAGCTGGCTATTTAAGGTGAGGAAGACACTTTCATTGGGATAAAACAATCTTGTAACCAACACTGCAGGGCTTTTTTTTTTTGCTCACAACCACTCCTGAGAGGGCAGCTTCACCAGGGACACCCCAGAGCCTGGGACAGAGTTCCCCTGGCTGAGCTCTGTGCAGAGAGAGCTTTGCTGAGATCCTGAAGGATTCACAAGGATACTCCTCTTGGATTTCCCACCAGAGAGTGTCAGAGCCCTCCCTAAAGCAGGTTTAACTTCTGTACCTGGGGGGTGTGGGGTTATAAATGTCCCTTAGCCCGCTGGGGGCACACAGGAACTGAATTTCTGCACATTTATTGGATTTTCTCACACAAGTCACTCAGCTAAGTTTTAATTGTGTGTTTTCATCAGCCAGAAGTAATCACAATCAACATTTTAATTAGGATAAAGAGAATGGACAGAATTTTAGGACTTGTTAACCACAAACAAAGAGATAAAAGGAAATCTCACTGTTTATAATTCTTTGTATTACAATCAGTGTAAACTACAAAAGAAACACATTAAATACTACTATTTAATTTTAAAAACCCCTTCAGCTCTGAAGCCATACCCTTAGCCTGAAGAAAATACAAATCTGTTTCTTCAAATGGCCTGATCTGAAAAGAAATTCAGTGAGAATTTCCACTTGGAAACACAGCACTCTTCAATGAAAAGAGAATTTCTGACAAAAGGACTTGTTCCCTTTGGGGGGCAGTGGGGTGGTGGTGGGTGGAACGAAGCAGCAGAAGGTGCTGGCTGTGAATGACAGCCAGGACTGGCTGAGCAGCCCCTCTGCTATTTCCTCCAGAAATTCCAGATGCCACTCCTGTGCCAGGAACTCAGGAGATCAAAGTGATTTTGGCCAGGTTTGATGAATTCCTAGCAGGGCTCGGGCTGCAGCTCAGAGCCCACAGCAAGAGGATAAGCAACTGCAGCCAGGCTGGAGGACATGAATCGAGTGAAGACCGGATCAATTCGGGAAAAATTAACACTGAGGGGAGGCGAAGCAACACTGGAGTCCCAGCTCCTCTTCTCAGAGCCGTGGAAGCTCCGAGCTGCAGGCAATTCCCAGTTCACCTCCCCTCCTCTGCCAGCTAAAACAGGGCTCAGTCAGCCCTGCTCTGCTGGCTCTGCTTTGATCAAGGTATTTGTAGCACCAAAGAGCATTTAAGGAATACTTCGTCAAGCCTGTCGATTTTTAAAATGTTTGACTCGTGCCAAATTAAAATGAACAAGAAGTATGCTTCCCTAACTTCCTGATGAATAGGAAATGGGGATTTCTGACAGCAGCAGGCTGCTGTGGGAACAACTGCATTGTTAAAAATGCACTGGTGCTGCTGCAGAATGAAGGGAAAAGCAGCAGACTGACATCGAGGAGACAATTCCTGATGTAAACAACCTGAACGTTTTCTCACAGAAAAAAAATAATCAGAGAAACTTATGTTTTTTTAATGCACTGGAGCATTAACTGCTTCCATTTTATTGATTTGCCTGTGTAATTTAAACCCCAAGCTGTAAGATTGTTCTGGAACAAAAACACCCACAGCAAGCAAAGCCTGAATCCCATGTCAAGGATCCCACTTTCACCATTTTCCTCCTTAAAGCTGTTCAACAGGCAATGCCAGGAAAGTATTAAAGCCACATTACTCTGCCCCTTCACAGGCTTTCTCCACCTTCCAGCTTCCCAATTACATTTTGCTGTTTCCTTTTTTTTTAAGACAACATTTTAAAAGTAAACAACGTGGTAAGCTGGATAGGACAGGCTTAAACTGGGGAAAGAAGTGCTCCCCAAGGGAAAAACAAGGTGAGAAAAGTGGCTTTAAAGCCAATCATGACCTTGAATAGTCCAGATTTCCAGGAGACCACTTGAACCCAAGCACTGGCTCAGCTGCCCCGACAGGAGGGAGAGCAAATACTGAGTATCAGCAATGAAGCAGGAGCTGATAACTAATAAAAACATGTAAGGCAATAGAGCAAACTCAGATTTAATCATTTCTTCACCACAGTTTGCTCCTAATCAAAGTCCTTAAGAATAATCTGGTCTTGAATCCTGAAAGAGGATAGTATTAATCCAAAGAAAATGAACTAGCACCAAAAAGAGATTAATAAAATGTTCTGGGACACAGCACAAAATAACCCAATCAGCAGAGAAAAAAAATCATCTAGTGCCTTTCTTTTTAAATACAGACAACTATCTCATACTCTTCTGAGAGACAACAGCAATTTCACTCTTAAAATGTTTTCAGTTCAATAATTCGAACTGGTGAAGCGAAGCAAACAAAGAGAGGCATTTATGGATATCACACCTCCTCACCTGACCTGCCAGCCCATCCTCCTCCGTGAGGAGAACAAAAAGAAGCTGCACTTTTACCAGCCAACACCCCTACATTTCAGTGTTGGAGGGCAAAAATAAACCAGGGGATTCCCAGAGAACTGCTCAAAGTTGTGCAGAATTCCAAACAAAACCCAAACCACCCCAGTGATCCCGGTCCAGCAAGAGCATCCTGCTTTTCAGTGGGAGCAAGCCCAGGGCTGGGACAAGGCCACCTCAAGGTGCCCCTGCAGAGGAAACTGATGTTCCCTTCAAGCACCACACATCCTTCTCCCTTTGCAGCACACGTCTGCTCTACTGCCATGTCATTTTTATTTAAGCAACTCGTCTCCCTGGGCAGCTGGGGGAAAAGTTTCTCCTTCTCTGAGCACGAGAGGATGCACAGGAATCACTGCCCATCAGCATCTCTCAGCTCCTTCCCACCAAGCGCTGCTCCAGCACGGATGGGTGACCCCAGCAGGATGTGGGACAGCAGCAGTGTTCTGGGAGGCTCACACTGGACTGAAATCCAGCTTTTTCCAAGTGGCTTTCCAGCTGCAGGAACAGTCAGGGCAGAGCACTTCTCCTGTCACACCCCTCAGTGCTGCTGCTGCCCTTTAGCTCCTTCCCCAAAAACATCTGAGCCCACCAGCTCAGATGTTGCTTCCTTGCTGGAAGTGGTTTTGAGGGGTGTTACTGATCCTGCAGTGAAAGGCACACCTCCAGGTCAGCAATAAACATAAAATCATCCCATTGTGATTTCAGATCTTACTGGAAACAGCAAATTAAACCCCAGTTTATTTGAAAAAGCAAACTCAGTGGTACTTTACTCCATGGCCCTCAGCACCTCTCACCCTGCACAGCATTAACCCCCTCTCATTTTTAAAATACAGCTTTATATTCCTGTTTTTATCAGTAAAACACCCCCATCAACTCCTGTGCCCAGACTGCACCTAGAACCAGGGGAAGCATAAGGTAAGGCTCACACACTCAGCCAAAAACTTTTATTTTGTGACAACCAACATGATAATGTATTTAATTAGTAGGTGACATTTCAAAGCTGTTGACTTTAACTTTCCTGCTTCACTTGACATATTTAGCTGAAGGCAAAACAAGGCTGTTTTCCTGTTGGTATCTCACATTAGAAGAGAAATCAAGTGTCCTTTCCACTGCTCCTCCTCCCTTTCCCCCAACAGGAAAATCAACGGCCACACACACACTGGGAATTTATTTTTTGCTGGTATAATCAGCATCAAGAGGTTTTTGGTTTTGTCATTTATACAAGTTCCTTTTATGCATTATGTCAGTAAGAAAAATTAAATTAACAGAGAAATTGGAGAACTCTGAGCAGGCAAAAGTAAACATAGAACAGAGACATTGTTTCCATGTCGAAAATTATGCAAAATTGCCAGCAGCCCTCGTGCCAAGTCCTTTGCGTGCTGAAAACATGAGTGAAGAGAAAGCACTTTAAAACCATGTCAAGGTACTAAAGCTGCAGTTCCCTGCCCAGAGTCTTGCAGAGGGCTGAAACGTGCGGTCCAGTCCAAGAGGCTGCAGCTTTTGTTCGTCTCCTGAGCAATTCGTGCAGCTCAGCAGAAGCCCAGAGGAACTCAGGCAGACCCAAAAGCAGCTATTTTTGTTAATTTTTTTTTTAAATTTTCTCCTGCTGACGGGCAGGAGTGGCCCAGCTGGGGCTGAACCCACTGCAAACCCAGGGACTCCCTAAAAACAGGGGGAGGAAAGGGGGAACAAGCCCAAAAGTGCCAGGTACCACCAGGGACATCAGCACCGAGGAACGTCTCCGTGATTCTCACAGAGTAACTGGAAAAGCTTGGAAGGAAGGCTGGTTTATTCTGATAGCAGCAGCCTGTGGTGATCTATGTCTGTGGACAATACATTGATAAGGAGAGTTTACTACGTGCTCAGGACTTCAATACAGCAATAAGGAGCAGCGGTACCCAACTCCCAGAAGTGGCCAAATGTGCTGCTGACAGAACTCTGCCAGGTGCCAGCCCTGTGCCCTGCCAGCCCTGTGCCAGGTGCCAGCCCTGTGCCTGCTGCTCAGGGGCTGCCCTGCCCCTGAGCAGCTCCTGCCGCAGCCAGGGGGGCAGGCTGAACCTCCAGGGCTGCAGTCTCACAGAAAGGGGCAAACCCTGGGTGCCACCAGCCAGCCCTGATCCCAGAGCTGTGCTGGAGAAGGCACAGCCACACTGAACTTCCCGAGCCACGAGTTCCCCAGAACACAACTCAAAGTTCACGTTTCTGCCCAGCTAAACACGACAGGGATCGCAGCTTGAACGCCCCCAGTGCACTGAGGCTGCACCAAAGACAGAGCTGGGGCGTAATAAAAACCAGCTCCTGCTTCAGAGGGTAAGGGGTCACTCAGAGGAGCTGCAGGAAGGGATCCAGGCTAAGAAATGTCCCCCCCCGAGGCTGGGCCAGGGGAAAGGAGGAGATGTGAAAATGTTCCTTACCAGTTTGAAGTCTTGGATGCTGCAGATGAAATAGGGCGTGTTCGGCCGGCGACTTTCGATGTAAACACAATCTTTAAAAACACAAGATTTTAGAATAATGGGCATTAACTTCTGTGCCTCCAAGAAAGAACACAACAACAGGATAAATTCAAATACAGCTTAAACTTTGAAAGAACCACCATTTCATTTGCATATTGTGCAATTTATTCTGAGTGTGATCTAAAAATAGAAACTATTTATGATGATAAATTAAGGAATTAACTGCATAAAAAATAACTTTGATTTGAATAGACATTTTGCTAGGAAAACAAAAAGAAAGGAATTTAAAGACCGCTCTGGATTGAGTTAATAACAATGACCAGGTCACAGCCTATGAACCAGACCAAAATAAGAGAGGAAAGTAATCAGATTTTTCGTGGTCAGCTTGCCATTAAGAACCGAGCACTAACATATTTTCTCTTCTAATTGTGAAGAAAACCAAGGCAACCAATCATAGATGAAACACAGCAAACTTAAATTAGATTTACCTCGGGGAAGGCCTGCGCTTTCTCGAATTACATTTGACAAGACAGAAACGCAGTAATTATTTTTGTTTGCTTTTGACAACTGGGCTCTCCAAGGCTGCTGTAACATAAGGTCTGTTGTGTTCAAAACAGTCTTGGCAATAACTACAACAAAAGCAGTGCCCTCGGAAAGAAAACACAGCACGGATGGGAGAGAAGTGCCTGATTAATGATCCTGACCTTGGAACTCGGCAAACTCACACACGGCTTGCTAAACAGAAAGATGCCAACCCCAAAGCCAAGCAAATATTTAAAGGAACGTCCTGGTGACCCCTCTCACACACAGATAAGGAGCTGCTGTTCAAAACACAGGAGAGACAACAAACACCACTGTCCTAGGAGGGATTTTCCACGGACTTTTTTTGGATTTCTACAGAAAACCTCCAAAATCTCGCTGTTTTGTAAGACACGTTTCAAACCCAGCTGGTTTGGAAGCTCCAGCACCTCAGCACAGCCGGGCATCCCCGCAGCCCTGGTTATCCCACATCTCCTTGGCTGATCACTGCACTTGGACACGGCCGCAGCCGCTTGCTCAGGATCCCAGCGGGACCATCCCCGCACATCCTGCTCCTCCAGGAGCTCCTCCAGGAGCTCCTCCAGGAGCTCCTCCAGGAGCTCCTCCAGGAGCTCCTCCAGGAGCTCCTCCAGGAGCTCCTCCAGGAGCTCCTCCAGGAGCTCCTCCAGGAGCTCCTCCAGGAGCTCCTCCAGGAGCTCCTCCAGGAGCTCCTCCAGGAGCTCCTCCAGGAGCTCCTCCAGGAGCTCCTCCAGGAGCTCCTCCAGGAGCTCCTCCAGGAGCTCCTCCAGGAGCACTGAGATTCCACACACAGAGCACCACAACTTGCAAGAGCTGGTTTTTTTTTCCCTCGGTATCTGGGCTGTGCAAGCCTCATTTTCCAGAGTGTTATCAGGCAGCAGGCAGAACCAACAGCCGAGCATCCCTGTGAAATGGCTGGCACAGAGTGAGGGCGTGTGGCATCTCCCAAGGATAAAGACTTGCTCTGGGCTGCATCTGGGGGAGGCACTGCTGGCTGCCTGCCAAGCCCTAAAACAGTGATGACATCCAGTTACAAGGCTCCAAAGCAGGAGAGGCCAGGCAGATAAGAAAAACAAGTTTACCCAGGTGCACAGCAAGGTTGGGGATGACAGAAACTCGAAAGATGTCCCCCAGAAAAGGAGAATATTTACAGAGGCACTCACATCAGCCACTCCAAACTCAGCCAAGTTCAACATCTGAACATCAATCTCAACATCAATCACAGAGTTTAGCAAGGACAAAGCAGCAAATGCTCTGAAAGAAAATTAACAAAAATAAAAATAAAAGGGCTTTCTGTAACCTTTGCAAAAGAGTAAGGAAATGTTGAATCCCCTGCACAGCCACTGGATTCCCTGCCTGTCTGCAGCCATGAGTGCATTGCTCACTTCCCTATTTCGTGTAAAACGTCCCACTGGAGATGAAGCATTTCCCTGACACATGGTACAGAGTCATTCTGCCTTTGGGCTTGTGATATTCACCAGATGTGCCCTAGTTCTGAAGGGTTACATTAATATTCCCACACTAAAAGCTGCTTTTAAAATTAGAGCTTCAATGCATGGACGTAAAAAATTCTCTTGGAAAAACACCCCAACCAGCTCCATTTTCTGAACCTTCAGCAGCTTAAATGCTGCAGTTTTTGTAGTAACCAGCTTCACAATTAGAGCTCTTTCATGTTTTACCTAATGAGTCAACACTTCCATCATCCAAGGAACAAAGCCATAGGCTCTCTGCACAGCACACACTTCCACAGGGAGGATATTCCTTGAAAGCCTTTGTCAAGGAATTATCTACAATCCCTCCCCATCAGGTCTCCAGCTCACTCCCTGCATGTGTGTACAGACATGCATAAACCCTGAACTCAAGCTGTGGGACCAGCAGTTGAAGGATATTTACACTCCTGAAATCAGGAATATTTACATTCCTCATCCTGGTGCCCGAAATGAAAAGGCTCAGCAGTCCCAGAGCCCCGTGCCAGCCCCTGAGGAAGCCTGAGCAGGCAACCCTGGCCAGAAACTGGGAAGTGGGAAGCCAGTGGGAAGCCCAGGACCCTCCCAGGTGCTCCAGGTTAAATGTCACCACCCCTCAGCACCCCATGGGCAGTTAAATGGGATTAGGAGCAGGGTGCCAGCAGTCACAGCTCATCAGTGAGCCAGTGGTACCTTCCAAAGGATCAGAATCAACATTCAGGGGGTTTAAAGGCTGAAATCTGAACTTGCCTGCAGCCCAAGCTCAGGAAAATTGCCAAAGCCTGGCACACAAAGGTCAGCAGTGGAGACAAACCTCCAGCAGCAGCAGCAATGCCTTTGGAAGGTGGCTCAGTGACAAACACAGAAAGGAGGGCCCTGGGAATGCCAAACACGTGCTCTGGGCTCCAGCAGCATTCCCACTGACAGGTAGGGAGCTGTGCACTTGCCTCTCTTCCCCCATATGGCTGACAACAAACAAATTGCCAGTCTGATCTTTTAGTGTCACTTCCTGCTGAGCAGATTTCAAGCAACGCTGCTGGCTCCTTGTCAGGGAACGACGAGCTGGAGCCCTGCTCTGCAATAAATGGTTCAACCAATTTACTGTGTTCATTTGAAGCTCACAGGAGTATTCCCAGTGCCTGGACTATAGTTCTTATTTGGCAAATGATTTTATTATAAACCGGTATCATAGTGAATCCATTTTCTTTAAGGGGTTTTGCTGCTGTTTAATGGACTGTCAGTATAATTTAGATTTCATCTATTTAAACCCATTCAAGCCTGGCTCCTGATTGTACAATAAATGGAACATATTTCTATTCAACAAAATTAATGACAGCTAATTGTAGTCTGCAGTTCCCAATTTCATAAAAGCAACTGTTCTGCAGCTCAGGCCCCCAGCTACATCATTTCCCACACCAATTATTTTCCTGCACTTTTCGAGCATGTCCACAACACTGCACAGCTCTCCTTGTAAGGTGCATCCACACATCCTTCATTAACAGATCTGGTACAAACCACCTTTTTACATGAAGCTGTGTCACCAAAAATGCCACACTGCAAGCAAAGACATCGAGTCTGCTCAGCCCCCACCTCGTGCCATGGGCTCCTCCTGCCTTGGAGATGTTTTTTCAATTAAACACATGAAAAGGGAGGAGGGGTGAGAACAAGAATCCAGGCTGATAAAAGAAATTAATTAAATAACCAGTTAGTCTGAAACTCCTCCTCTAGCAGCAGATAAGCTTTGCAGCACACGTACCACTTCTAACAGGCTTTTTCTGGCCTCTGAAGGCCACAAAAAACTTTTGCTGGAGGTGCCACACTTGCCCCCAGTGCTTCTCAGTGATGTGTCACAAATCCCCACGTGCAAGCCCACCTGCCTCCCACAGCTCTTCATGGACAGTGTGGGGGACAAAAGGACAAAGAGCACCAAAAATGCACCACATCACCACATGACCTCACCTGATCTATTCTAAACAGCCTCAAGCACACCAAGAGAGCTCTGCTATTCCCAAGCCCATCACCAACACCAAGCGGTTCCTCAACTCCTCTCCCTCTGCTGCCCTGATGAGAATTAAAGTGTAACACACCACAACACCTCATCAACATGTGGATGGGCTTTATCTGGGTATCCTCAAGCAGAAGCAGTGCAGCCCCAAACCCTGACACTCCTGAGCCCTGCTGCTGCCTGCCAGCCTCAGACTGCCCACCTGCCAGCAGCCCCTGCAAAATCACCTCCGTGTTCCACAACCAGCATGTGTCTCCTGAAAGGAGAAGTGTTTTCCTGCCTGGAGACAGCTCCGAGGAGCCCTTCCCAGAGAACACATCGGTGCAGCAGCTGTGAAGCTCAGCTTGCAGCAGAAGTGTATTTATTTCCTTTCAGCACTGCCACCTTGCTCCTTCATTTTCAAGCCTAATGATGGGGTCAGGATGGAAAACTAATGGTGGATCCACATCCCCAGAGCCACACACCCAACCCTGGGCACCCCCAGCCCCTCTGAGCTGCTCTCTGCAATTTATCCAGAGCCAAACAAAGCCAGAGGAATCCATTTGCCAGCTCAACCTTGATCTGCACTTAAGGCTCCATCTGTCAGGCCCCAGCAGCTGCCCTGGACACAGCAGTGCCTTCCCTGCTAGAAGGAAATGTGAACTCAGTAAATGTCTTTTTTTATCCAGTCTGGCTCCTGCTCACTGCTTGTACTGACAGCAGGGACAGAAGTTACCTCTGCACCAGGGGCTGAGCTGGGCTCCAGGGCAGCCTTCACTCTTTTCCACGCTCAGAATTATCCACCGGAGCTCTAAAACCCCAGTGCCAGCTCACTAATTCCAGCCCTGGGATGTCCCAGCACAGGACAGAGCCTGGGACAGGCTGTTCCTGCACGCTGTGCTCTGCACACTGCAATCAGCCTCAAAGAAAACCCTCCTGCGATGTCTTCCTGCATTTTCTTAACTCTCCTGGCATGTTTTAAGACTCACCTACTAATCCAGGCCTTTTCTCTAATGTTCTTCCTTCTTTTAATTACCAAAGGAGGAATGGGCAATGAATGCATTTGTTTCCATTGAAACAAAAGTTTTGAAGATAACATTTTTGCTAGGCTTTCCTCACCACTATTCACATGTGCAGAAAAGTTGAAAACAGTGGTGGAAGCATGAAAAATAAGGGGACTTTCACAACCACATAAAACAGCACAGCTCCTAAGGTTACTCCTATGTACAGCAGCTGAAAGTCTGTCACTGAATTATTTCAACAATCTCCTATCACAATGGTAACAGACTTTCAAAAGAAGAGGAAAATACAGATTGCACTGTTCTAGAACACATGCTCATTTCAACTATGGAGCTTCTGAGGGAAGAGAAGCCCACACGTGAAAAAATACACATCACAAGCTCACACAGCATGCACAGAACGCAACAGTCTGGCCAAAGACCTCCTAAAATTACAACATACAACTGAAAGAATCCTTTCCCTGCATTTCTTCCTTCTGCCCAAGCAACCAATTAAAATTAAAACCACCCGGAAAATAATTAACTTTCCTCCTTGCAGCTTCAGCAGCCCAAAATACACTTGCCAGAACGGCAAAGCTTCCAGCAGAAGTTCCTGCTTGTATTATGTGTGTTTTTATACTGAATTCTGGCCTGGCCACTTTTCTCAGCAGCTGCAGTGGCACAAGTCAGTCCCTGCACACGGGAGCTGCTCCCCAGCCTGTGCAGTGCTTATTGTAAATGCAGGCGAGCCCGGTGGGAAGAAATGCTGATGTGTGACTCCAGTCCAGGAGGCTGAATGATTTCTTTATTATAATTATGCTATCATCCATTAATATACTATCTAAAGGAGATCCTAAAGCCACAAACCTACTTTTCTAACTCCCATATCCAACTCCCAGCTCGTGCCCCTCTCTGAGAGTGCAGCCACAGGTGGGTTGGATTGGCCATCAGCTCCAACAATCCTCACCAGAGCCCAACCAAGCAATCACCCCAGGTGAACAATGCTCCAAGCACGTTCCACATGGGAAAACAAGGAGCAGGAATAGAAATTGTTTTTTCTCTCTGTGCTCCTTTATAAAAGTCCAGAGAGAGAGAGAACGAGCCTGCCACAGTGCTGATGTGAGGAATGGCTCTGAGGCAGAACACTGCCAGGTGTCCCTGTGCCCTCCCCTCCCTGTCCTGCAGGCTGGCACGCAGGGCTTGCTGCTGGATCCTGCAGGCTCAGCAGGGCATTTCAGCATTTCACCCTGCCTTACCTCCTGCTGAAGGGCTGCTTATACAGCCACTGATGTCACTGCAGAAACAGATCCTCACAAATCCCTTTAATTCCTGCAGATCCTTTTAAATGGTTCTACATAGGCGAAGCAAACAATGTTGTCCCCATCTCCAGGTGACAGTCACCTGCTCTGCCCAGGCTCCAAACCAAGTCAGACTTTCACCCAGCACTCCACAGCAGCACCAATATCCTCAGCACCCGTTCTGTGGCTTTAATTCAATCACAGCCCTTCCTGAGGCGGACTCTGGCAAAAGCCAGGGACATAGAAGGGATCAGTCTGCATGGGAAATGGAAGGAAAATCAGCGTTAAATGATCTAACTGAAATCCAAGAGAAGAAAAAAAAATAATTCTCAGTCTTAGCACAACTCTCTTTCATTGTCATCTCCCTGTGCTAAGCAAATTTGAATATACACCGTGCAACAAAAGTTAATGTTACTCCAACAGGCATTCTGACAACAGCAAGGTGAGAACTGCAAGGGGAAAAAGAAGGAAAACCCCAGAGATTAGATTTGGAAGGAAATGGGAGGGAGGTTGTGGAAACTGAGAGGACAGATGGGGAACTGGGCCAACAAGCTTTTAGGATAGGCCTGTGTGATTTCCAGCAAAGTAGAGAAGATTAATTGCATAGTGTTGTCTAAGCCCTACTCAATTCTTTTTAATACATTATTTAAAGCTGTGCACACATTCATTATATCTATGCAAATTAATAAGAGCAGTATTTACATGGTAACAATACAGTGAAACCTTTCACTCGAAAAAAAATTCAGTGATCTTGATTATCTGTTTATTTACAGTTTATTTGCTATTACTCCAATACAGCTGCTGAGTTCAGCACAGGAAAAAAAGCAGAATTAAGTGCTGGATTAAGTACTCTACAGCAATGGGGTAAACACAGAATGAGATTTTAACCAAGAAATGCAGACCTTGAACTTTCATCCATGTCAGACGAGAGCACTTAAGAGAAAGAATCAAATGATTGGAAAGGATTTCCTCTCCTTAAAGCCCAGAAGATGTAAGCTGAAGATAGCTATCCCTTCTGCACACACCTTTAATTTTCATCTTTCTAATCCTTGCTGTGTCTCATTAATTTAAACTCTCTAAACCCTCCAAAATTAATGTAATTTTCACCCTTAACCACAAATACATCTCCATGTATGTAAGGAGCTGCAAGAGCTCCTTTTCTAATGGATGCTAACATTGGTTTAGAACACCTCCAGCACAGGGATGTGGAGTCAAGATCTCACTCCTGACAAGAAATTCCCTTTAAAATCAAATTTAAACGTGGGTATATTCAGTTAAGGTTCCAGCCATGCTCAGGTCCCTCCAGAGCTGAGCTCACGTTTGCTCTCATCACTCTCAGCAGTTTCCAAGACAAGTTTTACAGCAGCACAAAGAGCCAACACAACAGGAAAGTGTCAATGCCAGGGTACATCTCTTATGCTGATTACTATTAACAAAATGTAAAATTTAATAAGCAGGGGTTTAAGTTATAGAACAGCTACAAAATATCCCCATTATCACAAACAGTATGGCTTCCCTTGCTCTTTCCCTGGACAACCTCCTCCAGATCAGCCACAGCCACTGCTCTATCCTTCTACAGGATAAAATTGAGACCACAAACTGATTTGCCATCTTCATTTTAAGCAACTCTTTTTGCAATAAAGCCAGTGTATCACATTGTACTCCTGGGCCCACACAACAGCTGTTCTCAACAGATTCTGAATTATTTTTCATCCTCTGACACTGAAAATAAGATTGCCACCAAAGCTGACGCTTCTGCAGGCTCCCAGTTGCCCCTGCTGAAAAACAAATATTACTGAGCCACGAGCCCTGACACCATGGCAAAAACAGCTCCTTTGCAGTGATTGATGAAATGAGCTGAAATTGAAGCTGAGGCATTTCAAGAGAGAAGCTATTCTGACTAATGCTGGTAGAGCTAAGTGCAAACCAGACTGCTCAAGGCTCCGGTGGAAGGAGGAGGATGGAACGCAGCACGTCCCACCTGGACGTGCCCCCACACACAGCACGAGCACTCACAGCCACTAAAACTGCATGCAGCACCTCCAACATCCCCCCCTGACCTCAGGAGATCGCTGCAGCTCAGCTGAGCAGCTCCTCATGGAAAATCAGACGGATCTGACCTCGCTGGCCCCCTGTTTCCAGCCTGAATCCATCTCTGTTCTGCCCCAGCAGTGCCACTGCAGGGTATGAAACTGCCAGGGCCCTGTAGGCAGTGCTGCCAACAGAGCAGCCAAACACAACCCCAGCCTGGGGGGAACAAACTCCAGGCAGCACTTGTAAAGTGCTGTGCAGACAGACAGGGAGGCTTGGACTCACAAATGGGAGCTGGGCAATCTCAAGTGCAGTTTGAGGAAAACATTCCCTGGCAGCAGCCACAGGTTAGACCTTGAAACCTTACATGAGAGCCTAAAAAATTCCTGTGAACTTGGCAGTAATTAAGAGGCACATCCAAGACGTGCAGAGCCCACTGCGAGCTGCTGGTGCTGTCCCCAGAACATCCCTGATTCCAACACCGCTCTGCCCAACAGCTGGGCACAGGCACAGGCAGGAATGAGGGGTGAAACCAGCGCAACAGCAGCTCTGAGATCCTCACTCCTCTGGGTTCTATTTCACAGAGCAATCAGAGATTTCCAGAAAAGCTTGCCAGAAAGGTTGAGGATGTCTCCACATCCCCCCAGCTCAGGGTGGGTCTCGCTCCAAAGTGGGAGTGAAGCATTTAATGCATTATCCAATTTAGTTTCCAAACTCCCAGGGACAGAGACTCCATGTGATGCACAGATAATTAATGCAGTAGAAAGCAAAAAGGGTGGCTCTTTTCCAAAGGGGAGCTAAGTTCATTCCCACAAATCAGACACCACCAGATCCAGCCAGCAGCTTTCCACACACAGCCACATTTGCCTGCAAGGGGAAGGCTGCAGCCTCGGCCAGGACAGGGATAGCTGCAATTCCCAGGAGCACACTGAGCAGCTCTGGGGCACCTCTGGGGCACCGGAGAGAACACAAAACGAGAGCTCCTCACCTCCAGGCCTGTACACCACATCGTCCTCGGTGATGAAGGACGTGATCTCGCCGTTGTCGGTTCTCTCGTAGCGCGACTTCTTCTTGGGGGGTTTCTTTTTGCTCTTCTTGGTGGACTCCTCGGTGGTGGCACTGTTGTTGTCATTGTCCTCGTCCTCGCTGTGCTCGCTCTCCGCGTAGTTCTTGGCGCCTCCCTCCAAGGTGCAGCTGCGCCGGGGCCGCGAGTTCTCGCTCTCCCTCGCCTTGTCCCGCTTGTCCCGCTCCTTGTCCCGGTCCCTGTCCCTGTCCTTCTCTTTGTCTTTGTCTTTCTCCTTGTCCGCTGTCATGATTCGCCACGTGCCTTCTTCTGTCCTCTCACGGCTGGGCCTCCGTGAAAGGTAGACAGTGAGCCTGGGCTTCAGTCTTCTGAATTTCTCACTCAAAGCCAGGAAAAATTCAACCACTCCAACAACCCCAGCGTTTTAAAAAGGTTCTTGAGGAGGTGAGGGGAGAGAAAGAGGGAAAAAGCCCATGTTAGTATTCCAAATTCTTTCAATTCCTTAAGATAAAAATTAAAACCGAATAAAACCCCACATCCTACAGCAATTCAGTGAAGAAAGCACAAGCAGTAAAATACAAAGCAGCCTTTTGAAGACTTCACAGAAATGGTAACTTCAGTGTCTGTAAATGTTTGAAGCTACCTCCATCCTCAAAAAAGATCCCTCAATTCCTTAAAAAAATTCTCCAGTTCACTGCAGACACGTAATATCTTCTGGGATGGGGAGTGCCCACTGAGAACAGGTATCACTTCATACCTGGAGCTAACAGGGAGCATGCCAGTGCAAAAAACAAAACCCATAAAACATTTAAGAAAGGACAAGTGCAAGGAGGAAGAGTCTCC
This sequence comes from Anomalospiza imberbis, assembly GCF_031753505.1. NCBI lineage: Eukaryota > Metazoa > Chordata > Aves > Passeriformes > Viduidae > Anomalospiza > Anomalospiza imberbis. The sequence goes on from NC_089703.1 coordinate 7,311,717, forward strand.
AGCTTTCCTCTGGAAGCAAATGAGGGAGTTCAGCAAACGGCAGTATTGTTTTACATCTCACCACCACTCACAAGCAATGCCCTACAAAGCTGGTACAGGGTAAGGGATGCCATCTGCCACTTCCAGGGCAATCTGTTAGCAAGTCCTGCCCCTACCCTGCTTTGCCAAAATCAGAGCTAACCTGTAATCCACAGATTACAGGAATTAATTAATTGAAACAGAACCAAACCACAGTAGTTACAACTGCACTAATGAAATCTGCTTTTCCATATATAAAAGCAGGACCTTTCATGAAAGCAGGATATTTCAAAAAGGAGGCATTCAACTCACAAGGACAAATTATCTTTTTTTTCCCCCTAATTCACCAATAATGCTCAATCTGCCCACATCCAGCTCCTAAGTTTCCAGGAAGCTACTATGTGGTGCAACTCAGAATTAGCCCACGGTGTAGAATGTCTGAAAGGCAGGGACCTGAGAACATTGATTGTTCATGCATTAAGCCACATCAGAGAAGGAAAAAGGCGCGTTTGATTTTTGAGAAGTCAGCTGAGGAGTCCCTAACCCCGTGCACTGGAAATCCCTTCAGCTCTACAAAGATCTCAGCCCTCAATGCTCCTGTCCCTGCTGCGCCTGCAGCAGTGGGAGCAGCAGAAGAGGCAGACTGAAGAAGGGGCAGACAGACACGAGAAGGGGCAGACAGACAGACACAAGAAGGGGCAGACAGACACGAGAAGAAGAAGGGGCAGACAGACACAAGAAGAAGAAGAAGAAGAAGGGGCAGACAGACACGAGAAGGGGCAGACAGACAGGAGAAGAAGAAGAAGGGGCAGACAGACACGAGAAGAAGAAGGGGCAGACAGACACAAGAAGAAGAAGAAGAAGAAGAAGAAGAAGAAGGGGCAGACAGACACGAGAAGGGGCAGACAGACAGACACGAGAAGGGGCAGACAGACAGACACGAGAAGGGGCAGACAGACAGACACGAGAAGGGGCAGACAGACAGACACGAGAAGGGGCAGACAGACAGACACGAGAAGGGGCAGACAGACACGAGAAGAAGAAGGGGCAGACAGACACGAGAAGAAGAAGGGGCAGACAGACACGAGAAGAAGAAGGGGCAGACAGACACGAGAAGAAGAAGGGGCAGACAGACACGAGAAGAAGAAGGGGCAGACAGACACAAGAAGAAGAAGAGGCAGACAGACACAAGAAGAAGAAGGGGCAGACAGACAGACACGAGAAGGGGCAGACAGACAGACACGAGAAGGGGCAGACAGACAGGAGAAGAAGGGGCAGACACACAGACACGAGAAGGGGCAGACAGACAGACATGAGAAGGGGCAGACAGACAGACATGAGAAGGGGCAGACAGACAGGAGAAGAAGAAGGGGCAGACAGAAGAAGAAGAAGAAGAAGAAGAAGAAGGGGCAGACAGACATGAGAAGAAGAAGGGGCAGACAGACACAAGAAGAAGAAGAAGAAGGGGCAGACAGACAGACACGAGAAGGGGCAGACAGACAGACATGAGAAGGGGCAGACAGACACGAGAAGGGGCAGACAGACAGACACGAGAAGGGGCAGACAGACAGACATGAGAAGGGGCAGACAGACAGACACGAGAAGGGGCAGACAGACAGACACGAGAAGGGGCAGACAGACACAAGAAGAAGAAGGGGCAGACACACAGACACGAGAAGGGGCAGACTGCCTGTGCTGCTGCAGAGGCTGTGCCTGGGGTCTCTGGGGCAGGTAGGAAATGATGCTGTTTGCTCTGCCAGCTCCCAGGGGATGTGATGGAGCTGCAGTGGAGAACACCTCAGTGAGCCTGGCAGCTGCCAGGGAATGCTGAGAGCCTGCAGGGATTCGGGAAGAAACCTCAAACATTTCCAGAGGGGAGGGAAATCCCCAGCAGCAAATCTTGGGGTTTTTCCTGTTCATACAAAGATCACTTCAGTGAAAGGATCACACCCCTCTTCTGGCACAACTGCAGCATGAGCACCTTCCTTGGACTGGCAAGTGCAAAATGCCCATTTTTGTTCCTTTAAACCATTTCCAATTTTAAAAATCCCCATCAGTCACCATTTCATTATTGAGGATGGGCAGTAAATGAGAGAAAGAGCAAGTCTGAAACCTGGCCAGCTCCAGGGCTTCTCCTTGAAGCCTCAGGATGAAGAGCTAAGAAGGCGCCAACCACCCCACACCTCTAAACCTAAAGGCAAAATGATTTTAAAGTTCCTTTATTTGTCTTGAGGACAAATAAAGAAGTTGATTAGTAACTGACAGATAATGCATCCATATTTATTTTACCTGCATCTGAAACACTCTGAGCTCCACCTCATACTGTGTAAGTCTCAAGGAGCCAGAGCTGTGCAAACAATTCTGAGAAAGCCACAATTCCAGTGCAGGCTGCTCCTTGCTAAACTTTAATTTGAAAGTAAATGCCAAGTGAAGCACTTTTCAGCAGTGGAGCCTGTCCTGAGGCCGACACCACAGCAAACCCAGTGAGCTCCGGGTGCCTGGTGGGTAAAGCACTTCACATAAATCCTTCAGTGTTTTTATTACAAGTCCAATTACTATGGGGATCTTTTTTCCTGGGTTTATTTTCTTTGCACAACACAGCTCTGCACAGAGGAGTAACACTGAATAAACAAACACCATGTTCAGATTATTTCATTCACTGGAGGGCTGTGCAAGGAGCAGTGTGTGCCACACTTTGCTCAGTCTGTTCATCTGTGAAATTTCCCCTCAAATGGCCACTTTCCTCCCAGCTCCCATTTCAGGGATCCCATAAAAAATAATTTTCACAGCCATTGCTTTCCTACATAAATATATCGCATTTCCAAGACGATTTCGCCCCAAATACTCAACTTGAAAGATTTTGCACGATTAAACCAACATCACCATCAAGCACTGACTACTTCTGTCTAAGAATAAAGCAGCTCCACAACTTTCAGAGTAGCTGTAACAGGGAAAAAACACATCTCACACATTCATTCTTCACCCACCACAGAAAAGGAAGCTGCTACAAACTCACTGTGCTGCCTGATCACTCTTTACCAAAATGTGAGCACTGTGAAAACTCCTCTGCTGACTCAACACCACTCACCAGCTCCAGCTGCTGAGTGGGCTCAGCACTTGTGCCACTGTCTGTGCAATTAGGAATGGGCATGGGACCCCAACACCACCGTGACAGAAACCACAGAAGCACTGGGAGCTTCTTCTCTGCTCCCTGCAGTAGCCAGGGCTGACACGTCCCTGGGCAGCAACGACGCAGATGCTGGGTTTGGGATTAGGGCAGCACTAAAGTTCTGCAGTGGGGTTTGCCAAGCTCTGGCATTGGGTTCCTGGGCATTTTCCCTGGCAGCTGCTCGTTCTCTCTGCACCAAACCCCACCAAAGCAGCTGCTCCTGTCCCTCTGCCCCGGCCAAGGCATTCAGGGTCCAGCACCACGGCCAGGCAGCGACTGCCTTTGGCAGAAATTCACTCTCCTGGCACAGGGCATTCATCCCGGGAGCAAGCCAGGGAAGCTCAAAGGGAACTATCACTTCACAAGAGCTGAGCGTGCCATACAAAGGAGAGGAAGAACACCCCATCCTTATTTGCTCAATTCAAATTGAAAAACCCGAGGGAAAAGCGTTAACTTCACACGGATCACACCCTAAGACCTCTTTGTTGTTATTTTCTAACTGGATCCTCAGGATATGGCCATTTCAATAAGTTTATTACATGCACTCAGGGATAAGTTTCTTTATCTCCACCCACTCTGCTATCAGACTTGCAAGGTCTTTTTTATCCTGAATTGTTTAGAGATCAAACACGAGCCAAAAATGTGTTTGCAGAGTTACTCACTACAGTCTCCTATTCCCAGCTTTGTAGCAGAAAATGCAGATACTGAGTGTCCCATCATATTCAAATGTTGACATTCCTGTTAAAATGCTCAGGTCTCCAGTGATGAGGAAACGAGAATTTCCCACCAGGATTTTGGAGAAATCCAGCAGGCACAATTTAACCTTTAACTTCATCTAATAATCTGAAGTGCAGAGGTTCATAACTATTATTTTCAACTGATCATTACCCCATATTCACCTGGTTCATTTCCCCACACACCCCCCCAGCATTTTAAATCTAGTTCAAATTAAAGTTTCAACCTTTTTTAAAGCCACAAAGCCCTTCTCACACTCCAATCCCAGCCTGGAGAGGAGCATATTGCTACTCCCTCAAGTTACCTGCTCCACAGAGTTGTTTTCTCTGGACACCTGGAAACCCCTGTCAGAGCAAAAGGCACATATAGCACCACTCTGCACATTAAGTACTTAAACCTCTTAACCAGAATTAAAGAGTCAGGTTTTAAAGATAATGTGAAAGCAAGTCCACCAAAAATGCTAAGAGACTGTAACAGGAAGGCATCTAAGAATGCAGGGCAACTAAAAATATGGAGAAGAGCTCCTTTTTCTTGTTTAAACTAGACAGATAAATCTTTTAACAAGATTTGTTTGGTCATGTGTTACCAGTCTTAATAAACACAACAGGGCCATTCTTCTGTAAGCTTTTAGTCTCATATTGCCAGATAAAAAGGCACTGTTTTCAGCAAATGCCAGATTAAAGGAACTATGTGCTGCCACTGCTAGAGTTCCTGCCACAGAGCTTTTCTAATTTTGATGTCAAGGAAGAATTTACCTCAGTTTAAGTGCAAGGGATTAAAACTTAAAAAAAAAATAAAAAACGGAGGAAACAGCCCATAAAGGTTTCCCCATATATTTATAAGGTTTTAAGAACTGCTTTAAGAAAAGCTCTGAGATCATTTGTGGAAAAGTAACGCCGATAGGTCAGACATGAAGGATAGGAAATCTCAGCTGCCACAGAGAGAAGCAGAGCTGAACTCCAGGAATCCAGGAGCTCACACCCTGCCCGGAGCAGGGGAGTTTCCACACAGCCCACCCTGATCCCAGCTCCCTGATAAAGCTCATTAACTGCAGAGGAGCCACACACCTCTAACCTTCAGCTTTCAGGAGAGACTGGGAACATCTGCTATCAACTTTCTCCCACATTCTTCCCCTCTCGCCTGTTTGCCATGGAAAATATGAGCTGCAGATATTCAGAGGGACCAAGTATATTAAGAGCTCCTGCAGGATATCCCTCAGAATATTCCCCACTCCCAGGGTCCATTCATCATCTCAGACTGCCAGCACTGACTACAACACACCCAGCAGCTGCAGACTGAGGGCAAACTCAGAGACACCAGCAGAGCAGGGGAGAAAAAAGAAAAGGAGGAAAAAGTAAGAAAAAAGGAAAAAAGAGTACAGCAAGAGTTTTACCCCACGGTTCCTGGACAGTTTTTCACTGTTGGGGTGAGATTTTGCTAAAGACACTCACCCCAGCTTTGAAAATCCAGATCCTGCTGGGTTTACCTAGAGAATTTTCCAACCAACCACCACACACAGAGCAAAACCACAGATCTCTCCCTGCCAGTAAACACAGACACACACAAAACCTTTTCCCCATAACATTAATGCCCCAGTCAGTAAAAATGCTCAATTTCCTCCTCTGTGCCAATCCTGCTGGCGCCCAGTGGGTGTTGAAGGGTCCCACTGACTCTTCTGGAATGCTCAGGGACCCTCCCAGGGAAAAAAAGATCTGCTTAAAGTCTTAAAAAGCCCTTAGGAGTCTCTCCAGTAATTTATGTGCCTCTTATCAGTCGTCTCCCTTATCTCCTTCCCTGGCATTTGGAGTTTATAACACAAACACAGCCCTGGAACGCTGTGGCCAGCACTGGTCCCTGTGAGTTACATTTTTACAGCCCCCAGCCCCTGAAACCCTGTCAGTACCTGAATTAAAGTGTGTTTGTTCCCTTTGGGTGCTCTGTGCCCACCATCCCCAGGGCAGGGGGAAGAAAGAGGCAGCCCTGCTCCATCAGCCCCTCGGAGCTGGGAGGTCACTGCCACTCCAGCCCAGGCACACAATTCCAGGTGTTTCCCATGACAGGCAGTGACCTCTCCTTCCCCCTGCTGTTTACCCAAGTTGACCTGAGCAGAGCAAACAGGAGATCTCACATTTCTGAGGCAGGGCTCAGCTCCCCTGCACATTCCACCCACGCTGCCGCAGCCCTGGCTGGGCACGGTGGCATCGCTCCAAGATCCGGGTCGAGGGGCTGTGTGACACACCAGACATGCAGGCTGACAGCTCAGATAAGATCCCGAGTCCCTCTCTTCAACACCACCCTGATGCTACACAACTCAAAGGAACGGGGGAAGAGCGGCAAAGCGAGATTTCACACGGCAAAAACATCCCTGCGCTTACGGAGAGGAAAGTGACAGGTTACTGGTGTGCCTTCAGAGTCACAAGAGGAACTGCCAGGGAATACCAGGCAATCCTGAGCACCCAAGACAGCCAAGTAACATTTCCCTTTATTCTAATGGGCATAGGGAGGACAAATAGAACAGCTTTCTATTTGTGAGAGGTCAGGAATTCAGTAAGGGCCGGGAGTGAAATTCTACAAGAGTCAGCTTTGACCCCAGAGCAGACTGAAGGGCTGGGGATGAGATTTGGAGTGAACATATCAGCTCCTACCTCCTCCAAAAATGGATGGGCAATTTATGCACCACATCCACAACAGTGATGTGACAACACCTGCTCTTGGACAGATTTACACACAGGCTCCCATGAAGGTAATGTCATCCCAAATAAGCCACATTTTCTCTCCAGGCTGGTTCAAGAGCAGCAACATAAGATCGATGCAGTCTTAGAAAGCTTCTGCACTGCCAAAATTAGCAGCTCAATTAGCTAGGCTTTCTATCCCATTAGCGTTTGGTGAGGAAGGCAGGGAACAGCAGGGGCTGTCCGCACACTCCCAGTGACACAGGGCTGTGCTCGGGTCTCTACCTGGCTGTGACACACACAACACTCTCCCAAATCCCTTTCCAGCTCCCACCAGGCTCCCCAAGCAGCTGGGCGCTGTGGGGTGATTCAGGAGCAGAGAGCAGCCCCGCTGCAGGGGCAGGAGCGCAGCACAGCCGTCAGCTCCCAGCCCACTGCACTGATCCGTGCCGCAGGTGGCTGCTCAGAGCTCCTGCTGTCATTTCAGGAGCTGCTTTAATGGCCTCTGTACTCATAACACACGGGAGCAAACAGACAATAAATATGAAGCCGTGTATTCACCCTTCTCTGAAGTCATTCAGCCTTAATGTAAGTGATTACCACAATACGGGGCTGAGTAATGCAGAACAGTCATGCCATCACACCATTAAAAACCAGAACTTTAAAAAATGACCATATCATGTGGGATAACTCCCTCCTATAATGCAGGATAACTCCCCTGTTAGGGAAAACAAGCCCACGGGACCTGCAGAAGCTGCTGTTAAAACAAGAACAATTATCTGGGGAACCTGAAGTCATTTGGAGCCATGAAAACATCTGCATTATGAGGCTGCTTAACAACATTTAAAACAGGAAAAAAAAAGTTGAACAAAAACTTGTTGTTCTGCACAGCAATTTATTTTGAATAGATAGACAGACTTTGAGAAGCAACAAGGGCAAACCCTGAAAGCATGCATATGGATTTCCTGACAGGCAAGTCTGTGGCAAAACAAGAGAAGTCTGTAGTATTGTTACTAAAATAGGTGAAATAAAAACATTCCAAAGCGCTGTAAATTCAGATCTGGGAAATATCAACAAAGAAATCAAAGCATAAAGAGAAATTCCTGGCACACAATAACAGCCAAGCTAATGGTAACAGGAAAGAATCCTTCCATGGAACAGAACCACGTGTCCCTCTTGGAACAGCCCTGTTTTATGGGATGCCTGATTATTGAAGCCACCCTTTGCTGCCTGTAGGTCACTTATTTTAAGACAAAAATGAATTCTGCACGGTACTGAGCACATTCATTTGTGTGTTTACAGAACCAGCCCATTGCTGCTTTGCAAGTGGAACTCATCTCCAACTCTCAACTAATTCCAGTTTCCATTCTAAATTTTATTTTGGTGCCTCCATCTCTGGAACATGTCTACAAATATCTACCAAACTGTCCCTCCCTGCATGTTTTTAGCTGAGCTTTTCTCCATTGGATGTTTCATTTTTAAATGGCTGAACACTCAGCTGTCCCCTCACAATCCTTTCATCCTCCAGAAAGCTTCAAACTATAGTTATTTAAATCGCCCAAAAGAGAACTAGATCAGGTTATTTTTGGAAAACCCCTTTGAGCAGGAAAGGCAAAACCTCTGGTCTTCAGCCACATGAGCTGTTTTATTTAACTCCAGACACAGTTGTGCATCAAAAGGGAAGAGTAACTGCAGGGTGGGCTCCCACCATGAGCTGCCTGACCAGACATTCCCAGGGAAACGTGCCTATAATTAAAGCAATTTCTCGCTAAAGAAAGCAGCATCCTGAGATTTAGAGACTATGTGTAAGACTAACTAAAGCTGTGCCACTTAAGTGTTCCATCAAATTCCCTACCAGTGGAAACAAAGAAATCCTGCTCCCAGTCAGAGGGCGGAGGATGGTACAAGGTTATCAGGATGAGCAAGAGATATTAAGAGGACATTTTTTCTTGTCCACTGTTTTAAAACACTTTATGCATAAGCATGAAGACAGATGATATTTCTGTCTGGAGAAGCTGCCTTTAATTTCAGCCATTGGTCTCATTTTCTCCGAGGAGCAGCTTATTTTGGTTAATGACAGAGCAGACGTCAGAGGTCCCTTCCCTGCGAGCTGCTGTAATCAGGAGATTAAGTGTGCTTATTCACGTGTGAAATGCGGGCCTGAGCCCTGTCTCACATTAGAGCCTGGCTGCAGCCTATTCCTCATCAGCTCAGAATGCTTAACAACTGAGATGGATTCAATTACACCTGCCTTCCTTTATTGCACGCACAGAAACACTAATAAATACCCGGTATTTAAAGCAGTAAAACCTCGCTGCTGCAAGGGTGACCTTTGATCCTTAATCTCCGGCTGCACGAGCAGGTTCTGCCACGAGGCAGCAGGAAAATGATTTGAAAAGCAAACAGACACAGTCCTGTGCAAGGAAGAATAAGCACAAAGTTGTCAGACAAAGGTGCACTGCTTAAAAATAAGTTGGTCAGCAGCAGTCCTACACAAGAGCTCGTCATCCGTCCCTCCGGGTTCCTGCCGAAGGGCTCCCAACACGTGTGAAAAGGTATCTGCAAAGAGGGTCTGTGTTTCTAGGGATCATATGAGCTCTCGCATGACCTTAAGTGAGAGAAGCCAAAGCTGTCCATATCGGCCTTTGACTTCCAACATATTTTCACCCCAGAACTGCGTCTCGGAGGCTCTCACACATTCCACTGCCCGAGGTGAACTTCCCAAAGAAGCCCCACGCTGCCCAGCTCCCAGACCCCACAAACACCAATTTCCCAGTGCCCCAAGCTCCAACGGCTTCTCACTGCACAGACTTTCACAGGCCATTTCCCTGCAGTCTGGTTTGCTTTTCTGGAAGTCAGAAAGGTTCCTTCTTAAAAAAAAAAAAAAAAAAAAATAGTTTCAAAGACAAGTGACAAATTCACCTTCTTTGCAGCCACATCACTGCTCCTGGGCTACAACCAACTGAGCTCCTGAGTAGATTTTAAGCACTATTTTTTAAAAAAGGACCAGCTCTCGCACACTGGGGGTTTCAACTCTATAAAATTATGTTCAAACAGCAACACCTCTGCTACAGCAGTGACCCCATCAGTGCCCAGCTACCCACTGCTAACGAGCCCACCTGAAAGGGCCTCACCACTGGCCCCATCTTCCATGAGAAGAGGAAAAAAATATTAAAGAAATGCTCCAAGTGATTAATCTGCTTCTAATCTACACCAGGAGGAAATACTTTAACACTGCATGAAATAACTTCTGGCTGTGGTCACGCTTCAGACATTAATATCATTTCTCCTGGCAGGGCTCTCAGCAGAGGCTCTGAACTCCAGCGTGGCTCAGGCAGGATCTGCTGTGGCAGCATGAGCTGGATCCCTGTATTTGGGTCTGATCTTGTAAGCTGCTGAGAACAAGGCTGCAGAGTAAGACCTTAAGCCATTAAGCACAGAATAACCAATGCAAATAACCACTAAGCACACATGAAATGTGGTACCACCACACCTCATCACTTGCCACCAGCAAAGCCAGGACATGGCAGAGGTCCTGTGGCAGCAGTTTGGGTTTGTGGCCTTGCACACACAAAATAAAATTGAAAAAAAAAAAAAAAAGGAAAACCTTCCCAGCTTCTGCAATGACACACTAACACTCCATTACATGCAAATGAAGATCACACAAGCCATGTCTCACACTGAAAACACCCTCCAAATGGAGGCTATTTTCCTGAAATGAAGCAATATGAAACTCCTGACTCTATTTTCAAGGTGAAGCTTTAAGGTTAGACACCACTAACAGCTCTGAAACAACATTAAATGTTTAATAAAGCGACCTGCAGTCTATAGTGGAGGAGACACCAGGCTGAGCAGAGCGCCATAAACTGTTCAGAGCAGTGTTTGATCCATCTCTGACCAAGGAAAGTCTTTCAAGACCTTCTTTATTCCCACAATAACAAACTGGGGTTACCATATCTCCTTGTTCTTTCAAATGAAAACCTGTGATCCCTCAGCAACCAAAGACAGCCAAACAAATTACATGATTTATTAGGGATCTGATGCACTGAAGTTTTCCTTGTAAGAGCTCAGCTTTGAAGACTCTTGACTGTGAAGTTTCCATCACTTGCTGCACGTGAGCAGAGAGCAGCTGAACAAGCAGGAGTGAGAAGGATGTCCTGTCAGGCAGTGTTTTCTGAAACACTAACCTAATCAGGAGCTGACTTAAGAGCTACTTTCAAAATACTACACAGGAAAATTCACTAGGTGCCAGTTGCCCAAGCAACTGGGACCTAATTAAATCCAGCCAGCACTTGAGGGATTAGGCAGTTTTCTCCTGCCGTCCTCCAGCCTCTCCCCTGAGATAACACACACAGCTATGCTCAGATTTATTACTTGCTGACTGCTTCTCACATATGCTGATCTGGCCTTTGAATCAGAATGAACTTGGCTAGAAGTGATATTTCAAAACTGTTTTCAAAGTTATGTACTATTTTTTACTCAAAACATGAAATAAGAAGTAATGCAGAGCATTTTAGCTTCTAATGGTATTGATAAGACCAAGAAAAAATAAACTTTTTGAAGGGTATTTCTCAAGCTCTCAGCCCAATGGCCAGGTGAGAAACTTTTCATTATTTCCCACTAGTGCTGTGTGTATTATTTCTTTGTCCATGGCTTCCCAGACAGGGATAACTCCACACTTGCTGCTCAGAGTTTTAAGAAAAACTACCTTAACAGGTGTTTTTTGGAGAGGGGACAAAAAAAAACCACCACCAAACCAAAACCTCCAGAAAACAACAGATCAAAGCAAAAACCCCACACAAAGCAAAAACCACAGCAAGAATTCTAAGAAAAAATCCCTATATAAATCTAGACAAAAAAAATCCCCTAACATAACCACTATCTTCCTCACACATTATGCTTCAAAACAAAAATACACTGAAGTTGTCACAAGCACCGTTTAGGCTGGAAGAGGCAGGAGAATTTCAAGCCTCTCCTAAAGATAACCACGAGGAGTTTTTATTATTTATTTTGCATCTCTCCAGGGCTGAAGCCCTTGTTTATGTGCCCGAGAAGAACAGGTAGAACACTTTGAACATCCATGGAAGGGCTCCCAGTGAGGGCTCCACAGAGCAGGAAAAGCCCTCAGAATTTTATTACCCTGACACACAGTGCTCCTAATTCAACTCTCTCCACTTAAACTGAGGTGTGCACGGAGCAGAGATTTCCCTGGCAGGAACTCTGCCACGCTCCTGAAATCCTAAACCACGGTGGAGCCCCCCACGAGTGAGCAGAACAAGAGGAATATTCACCTTTGGCATCTCAGATACCACAGCGAGCCCCGGGAAGAGAAGAGCCCAGCCAGAAGCGTGGATTCAATCAAGTTTTGTGCCAAAACAGAACTTTATACAGCAGCGTTTGTTGAAAACAGCCGAAGTCTGAAGTTCAGCGTGTACATGTTTAGCTGCATTCCCGTTTATAGTGCTGACTCCAGGCTCTAAAAATCCACAGCAACTGCTTTTACCGACTCATGGAGGCTCTACATCTTCCTAGGGCAAATACAGGCGCCAGAGGACAAACCTGGCACGGCACACGAGGTCCCAACCCTCCTAAATTCCAGTGAAACGACCAACCCCAAGGTAAATCAGGCCTAGTTGGATTGAAAAATCACACCTATATTTATTTTGCACATTATTGTAGTCATAAACTACAATAATTCAAACCACAGATCTATTTTTTTTTTTTGCACTAAAACCTAAACTTTATTAATTTTTTTATCTTAAAAACTTCACGGGAGCATTTGGTCCCGTGCTACCTGAGTTACAAACTGAGCATCGTGACTGTTTTTTTTTCCAAACACCACCTCTGCTTCGTCAGGGCAGCACAGAAACACCCAGAGATGAAGCTGTAAAAGCCCTGCAGCTCCTCCATGCCTTCACCTGAACCCAGAACACACTGCACTCCCCCAGCTGCAGTGGAGAGAGAACAGACCCAAGGTGAAACGCTGTCAGGATCTGAAGAACCTCCCCGAAACCCCAGAGAAACAGATGGCATCATTTGGGTTTTAAATGCTGCTTAGCATTTCCAGCTGCAAGTGGCAAATACCAAACATGCTCTGAATGTGCAAATGATGAGATCAACACAAAGGGGACAATGCAATTCCTGGTAAAGACAGGCACCAGAATGTGCAAACAGCCTGCACCCCATTTTCATACACCACTCATAATTACTTTATTGCACTGGGAAAGGGCAATTGCTTCCCCAACAATCTGATAACCTTGGGCTGCTCTTAACTCTTTAATACCAGTTTTAACTACAAGCCTGGGCTGGGGCTCCAATTCTAAGCCAGTTACAGCAGTCTGATATTAAACACACAGGGAAAATGAGTTCTGTCTCACATACTCTCACACTTCAGCACACGAGACACCAAAGAACATTCAATTATTAAGCAGGAACTGCCATATATATATATATATATATAAAAAATCCATTCCCAGCTCTAATCTCGAAGGAATAGCTTTATTACCAGGAAATGGAAATCTGATTTTTGGCTTCTTTGTTAGATTTCAATAGGAAAAGGAGCAAATACAGTGTGTTTTGACTGCTTGGAAGAATAAATTCTGTAGGGATCTGTTACTATGTCAAACTCAGGGAAAAAAATCCCCAACCTTAAGTGCTTGAATTGTATTGACTCACATTATGGCTCAGTCATTTCCACACTGATCTCACTGCTCACTGGGGCACTGTGCTCATCAGGCACTGAGCAAAGCCAGGAAACTTCTCAACAGCAAAAACCACAGCTAACTGAGTTCCCAGGTTCAATCTGTGCCTGGCTCAAAAAATCTGCTGTGGGCAGGAACAGAAATGCAGAGAACTTCCCACAGTAAGGACAGAACTGCAGATGCTGCTGGAACACTTACTGCCTATTAGCAAAATTTCAGTTTTATTTCAAAAAAACAAGTAATTTTGATCTCTACAAATAAGCAGATTCACAAAGAAACACTGCCAAAACCAAGACATTTTTTCTTGCTAGTCTCAAGAAAATTCAAATCAGCACTTAAGACAAAATATATTTCATGTACAAAACTGGTGTTACAGAAGCAGCAATTATCTACACCAAAATTGGTTGCTTTCAGTAAAAGGTTTACCTAATCACAGCTTTTTACAGTCAGCTCATTTTTTTAAAAAAAGAGAAAAATAAGAAATGAGAAACCTGTAAGTATCAAAACTTCTAGATCCCAGTACTAACACATTCCAGATTTGTTATTTCACACTGTATTGTCATCTTATGAAAATGAAAGTGATATCCATTCACAGAAGACTAATTAAACCAAGTTTCCTTTCAAAATTTGCCATTCCTTCCCAAGAGAAGAGCACAGCTACATCATTAATGCTGAATTTACAGCCTCCACTTCTTCTGTACTTCTGCTAACATTAGAAAATGCCTGAATTCCAAACACAGCAATTACACCAAAAAAAAAAAAAATCCACGAGAAAATCTACACATTACAATCAAACACTAGCTATCCACTAGTAAAACATTTATCCAATTACCAAGCCCTTTCCTTGGAAAAACTTGACACAAATGTTTCCTAGGGAAGGACAGCTTGTTTTAATCATTTACATTTTCCAACCCTATTTGTTCTCACTTTGTATCCAAAGGTCAGAACTCAAACCACTACTCCAGGCAAACTTTGGAATAAATATTATTTTTGTCCACTCTTCTGGAAAGAGTTTCACTTCTGCTGAGAAAGCTGAAGAATGTTAAACCAGATTTCCCTCTGATTTCATTTCAAGATTCCTGACATTATTTTTCATGCAGTTTTTCTGATAGCATGCATTTCATGTGTTCTCTTTATTTATCTGGGAGTGTTACATCATTAAAGGCTTTTCCAGTCTTTAGCAACAGAGAAATTTGTCCTGTGCTCTGAAATACTGGAGAACCAGCCAAAGGAGCAAGGCTAAGCAAGGTCCAGTTGACACGAGTTTGGATTATCCAGCTCTGCTGACACAGCCCTGCTTCGCCAGTGCCCTCCTGACATGTTTTTATACACATTTATAAAGATCTGCACATTCATCTGCCTGTCAGGGGCTGCTGATTACTCCAGGTAAGGCCTCCCCACTGCACTGAAGGTTTATATCCACTCCCAGCAGAGCATCAGGGTGCCTGCTGGTCAGGACTGCAGCGGTTTAGAAACCATTTCTCATTTTATTTACCTTTAAAACACAAAACAGAACTGCTCAGTGCTCTCATGTGTCATTTACTGAGTCTGGCACTTTAAATACACAAGGCTCGAGCAAAAATAAAAGTTACTTCAGAGCAGGAATAGGTATCTTGGCCAAAACATTACAGCTCACAAAAACTAATGAAAGTGATGTGCAGCTTGCTGACCCCATCCCAGGCTGAGCCACCCCCAGGAAAGCTGTCAGGCTTGGCACTGCCTCCAGCACCACAGGCTACAGAATTCCTGCTGCCAGTGCCCAGAAAATGCTGCTGCTCCTGTCCCATCCCTGACCCTCAGCCGTGGGGCTGAGCAGCATCCCCCAGCACTCACAGCCCTGAGAGCAGCTCTCAGCTCAGCACAGCTGGGAATTCTTTAACCCAGCTGGGATTTCTTTAACCCAACTGGGATTTCTTTAACCCAACTGGGATTTCTTTAACCCAACTGGGATTTCTTTAACCCAACTGGGATTTCTTTAACCCAACTGGGATTTCTTTAACCCAACTGGGATTTCTTTAACCCAACGGGCTGCCTGGGACCAGCAGCAGCTCAAACCCCAGCTCCAGGCAGGGTTTGTCAGTGGCCACTGGCCAGAGTGGCACAGCCACCAGCTGGGGACTCCAGCAGCCCCAGGCAGCACCTTCTAACCTATCTAAAATAGTATTTATTCCAAAGTTTGCTTGGAGTTTGAGTTCTCACCTTTGGATGTGAAACCTAGCCCTAACTGTGTCAGAGCCCAGCCTAATGCTCCAAAGGCACAGCCTTCATTTGGAAATCACTTGGCCAAAACAGCAGCACTGCACCACCTAACCATCCTGCCCCCATTGCTGCACCCTGCCCTCACAGCCGCTTTTCTTACCAGCCACTGGCTCTCCGAAATACCCTGTTAGCCACATATATCAACAAGTGTCAAAAATGCTGCTCTGCACTCTTTTAAAACTGAACAGTGTGTGCCTTCCAATCCAACATACACCATATCAGCAGAACCCCCAACATCCTCTGAAGAAGTCCCAGAACAATTAACAATTAACATGTGCACACTGACCTAACACTCAGAGCCAGCCCTACAAAGCTGCAGAGCCATTACAGAATTAAACAGTAAGAAATGTAGAGGTTACTTCTGCCTACTCTGAAGCAGAACAATAGGCAGCATAAACCCCCTCCACCAGAAAGACAAGGAGGTTTAGGATTAGGTCAGTGATAAACAGCTTATTTCCTTCCCCACACACAAAAATCAAACCCAGGCTCTCTGGCAGGGAGCTGTTAACCACACACCAGGAGACAAAGCCCCATCTTTGTCACCTTTACACAAACAAAAGTAAGCAAAAGAGGGTTTGAGAGGCACATCAAGGGATTCTCTACAACCTGTAGTAAAATTGCAAAGACGGGCAATGCGTTCTGACAGAACAGCTGTACGCATCATTATGTTAATTAAAATTAAAGTCTCATCTACTTAGCATACAAGCAATTCACTGAACCTTAGTGACAAAAGGAAGGAACCATTTCCTCAAAGGGACATAATCACACACAACTGGAACAAGCTGTCTGCTCACACTGAAGGCCACAGCAGAAAGGAGATAGAAAAGTATTCAAGAAGCAGTCCTGGCTATTTTAAGCAAAACAAAGCACTATCAACTCTAAAACACACACAAAGGAAGTGGTCGGATAGATTACGTCAGCCCTCGCCTCAATTCATAAATCCTAACCACAAAACAAGACAAATTCTGAACTGCCTCTCTCTGGAATCCTGTTTAAAGCCAATACACGCAGTTTGGGTCTTAAAATACGCTCTCGAACAACACTCGCTGATGCATCACTTCCAAACAGCGACCGGGAGGTGAAAAAAAACTGTGCAATCCAAGTGAATTCTATCGTGCTGCCAGATCAAATAACACTTCGAGAAGTGCCTGCCAAGCACCCAGCCT
Source organism: Anomalospiza imberbis (assembly GCF_031753505.1). NCBI lineage: Eukaryota > Metazoa > Chordata > Aves > Passeriformes > Viduidae > Anomalospiza > Anomalospiza imberbis. Next base: position 7,328,437 of record NC_089703.1, read on the forward strand.
GCCAGAGCACAATGAGCACTCAAGTGCTCGGGACTGAAAACCACCTTTCACTGGTCCCAGAGATCTTTATAAAATAGTTTAAACACCACCAAATTGCAGGGTTGGAAAAACAAATAAAAGCTTTTAAATGCAGCTCCTGCACCACGCTCAGCTTGCTGTCAGGCATCTCAAACGTCTGTCTGCTGACAGTCACCGGGCGCAAGGATGCAAAAACGCCTGCAAGAACAAAAACTGAGAAAAATGTGGAGTCGGTTGCACGTCTGGAACTAATTGCCTGCAGATTAACGGCTTTACATTGGAATAGTGCTGTCTGTGGGGTTTGAAACCCGGCTGACTCTGAACTGGCTTCCCAGAAGAAACATATCTGTGGAGCATCTCAAACTGCACTGCACCGGGCTGCTATTCGCCACTTTCTTCTGCTTCATGCCCAACATTAACGTTAAGTTTAAAACAAGAAAGAAAGGAATGGAGTGGCCTTGTCAAGCGCCATTTCCACCCCCCGACAATGAAAGCAGCCCCATATGGCTGTGAGGACCATCCAGCACACAATGCAGGGCAAAGCCACATGGACTCAGACGAGCTGAAAACCAACTGCAAAACAAAGCAGAGCTGGTTTTCTTCCTCAGGAAACAAAGTGGCCGAGCAGGTCTCCTGTCACTATTTTAAAACACCATTAAACATCGTTTAAAGAGTTACACCACACACTGTCCCAATTAGTGCTTCAAAGGCATTCCATTGTACCAAGCGCAAAGAAAAAGTACTTTCTTCCAGGAAAAAGAAAATGCAATCCTTATCTCCTTATCTCATTTACTTTTAAAAAACAGAATTAAACACAGCAGTCCGGTTACCCGAACTGTTTATATTTAGAACAGGGAGGTAAAGCATTTGTTATGGAAAAATAAAAAAAAAAAAAAAAAAAAAAAAAGGGGGGGAAAATAAAGGGAAAAAAAAAAACAAAACCACCACAACCCTGCAGTCTTTAGAGCGTTCTGAACTTCCCAGGCCAATAACAACCTACCCACGCCTCACCTACCAAGTCGATCCAACTTCTAAAAAAAAAAAAAAAAATTAAATAAAAACAACTGGAGCAACCCAAAGCGAACAAGAGAATTAAGCCAAGCCTTTCCTCCATCCAGGCAGTTATCGTTAGCCAGGTAACAATCAACTTGCAGAGCAGCCTTAGTTCTCCTGCTGGGAGTACAACTTGTAAGGCACCGAGTCACCCGATCCGTCGGCTCCGGGGGGCACGGGGGGCACTCACCGCGGCTCCGGCTGCGGGCGAGCCCCGAGCCCGAGCCCCGAGCCCGAGCCCTGCCCCGCTGCCGGCGGCGGAGCCCGGCGGGAGGAGCGGCAGCAGCAGCAGGAGCAGGAGGAGGAGGAGGAGGAGGAGGAGGAGGAGGGCTCCGGGAAGGGCAGGCACGGAGGAAGCGGGGCCGGCAGGCGCAGCTGGTGAACAAAAGGAGGCCCCTCCGCCGCCGAGCAGCTGCGGCCGGAGCCGAGCGGAGCGTCCCGGGCCCGCCGCCCCCGCCCGGCCCCGCGCACCGGCCCGGCCCCGCGCACCGGCCCGGCGCGCTGCGCTGCGCTGCCGCGGCGGGCTCGGCACCGGCTCTCGCCCGGCCCCGCTCCGCCTCCCGCCGGAACCGGGAGCCCCGTGATTGATGGCAGCGCTGGAACAGCGCGCTCAGCGGGAAATGGCATGGGCGAGCGGAGCGGCGAGCATCCCCCGGGCCCGCAGCACGGGGGTGGGGATGTAAGGCAGCCCCGGCACGGCGAGGAAGCGATGCTGGCCGGGGCCACGTGCTGAGACACTTTGCACGGGGATTTGGCTGCGCTGCCTTCAATTAGTGAGCCATTTTGTTCAAAATCTTCCCTACGACGCCTTCCTTCCCCCCATTAGGAGCAGTAATTCGTCTGATTTTAATTGGATTTTTTATAAAGAAGGAATATTTATCTGACTGTGCATCTCCACGCAAACCTGTAACTCATCTCCCAATGTCCTGTGTTGGTCCTCAACACCACAACCGTGACCTTTCAGTTGTCAGTACCGCCTTAATTTTAGAGCTATTTCCCTTGCAGAATAACATGCAAAACAAGTCATCTATGTAATCCATTACCTTGGGGCAACATACACTTTATTCCTGCCGAGCAAATCCATTTCCTAGCCGTACAGTAATATTTTACCTATAAAATAAATATGGGAGTTCACCACAGACAAGCTAGTTTTACAAAGCCAAGTTAAAAATAAAAAAAGGAAAAAAATGATAATCATTAAGGTTCATAGACCCGGTTAATTAGAGCAACACCCTCAAGTACTGCCTGCCAACTTCATCTTTCCAGAGGATGCTAATTATTTGTAGTTGTGTATCTTCCTGCTATTTATCCATGCCCATTTCTACCATTTTCATACTAGAGCCCAGGAGTCCTTCAGCAGACAAAGATCTAAGTTTGAAATTTATTCTGTACTTTCTAGAAATAGCTCCCTAAAAGCTGATTAATTCCAACGCGCCCTCGCCGCGTCGCAGGGCTGCTGTGATCAATACAAATTGAGGGTGGTGCAGCAAGAGCTGCACTCCTGCAATATTCATGGTACAACAGCTCCTGAACTTGGCCAGAGCTGGTGCAAAACACGCTCTGTAACCAAGGAGCCGTGTGATAGCCCCAAACCTGCCAGAGCTGAAACTCAATCCTCCAGTCAGCACAAAGCCACCACACCGCGTTTACCCTCGCTCCTCAATTTCCTGATCAAATGTGGCCCAACACCTGGCAGATGGTAGAAGGGAACTCACTGCTTCACTCCTAATGACTTCCAAAAGAGCTCTCCAGCAGGAAGTTAATTCAGGCCAGGTTTCATCATTTGAAAAATACCCTGTTTGATGGTTGTTGTTCAAAAATACCTTATCCCTCTAGGGCAGGTGACTCAGCCAGCTTGAATCACAAATCCCTAAAGTCGGTATATATTGGGAAAATGCACTCAGATAATACAAATAAATTTTAAATGCGTGGATTTCTTTGTATCCCGTTAGGATGAAAGTTGTCCAAACAGTGCAGAGCACAGCATCTGGCAGTCTGAGCACAGCAACAGAACTGGAGACTATTCTTGAATCTCAGACACTGTCTTGCAAATCCAACACAAACCAACTTCTGAATTCAGCAGTGTGCGAGATGGCAGAGAAATCATCTCAAGTCCCATCTGTTTGTATACAGCATTCTGGAGATCCTTGAATGAGCAGAACAGCCACAGCACTCAATCACCGACATCAGAGACAACTCAACTTTCACTAATTGGCTTTCCTAGGAGATATGGAGATCTGCCCCCATTTCAGAGACTAACATAAAAAAACATGCACAGAGTACAGCCTCAAGCTCCATTTTGCAATAGAGACTTTTTATCTTTTGAAAATAGACTATAAAAGATCTTTTCCTGGCCATGAAATACACCTTTGCTAGCCACAGCATTATAAACTTACAACAGCATTTCTTTTTGTATCCCTTGTGAAAGCTGGATATCTGAAAATGGGGGTGGGAGGGGAATGTGAGTTACACATTCACAAAGCCCATCAAGACCAGGCAAAATCTACTTCCACACGGATCAGGAAAATACTCTGGAAAGAGGAGACCTTGAGTGGAGATTCCCTGGATGGACAGGGCTGGAACCACTGCCCAGAGACCTCTCACTGCACTCTGTGGTGTTTGGTCCAGCATGCATCAGTCCTCTGGTGTTGCACAATGAAACACAGCTCGACTCCAGCGCCTGCAAAATCCATCCCAGCTTTCTTGGCAGGCTCCATTTATCAAAACAAGCCTGTCATGTCGAGTACCATTAACAGATAATGAACTGAGACAAGGGATGCAGTTACAAGCAAAGCACTCCGCATGCTACAGGCCTGAGCACACAGCCAAGGGAGCTGATATTTACTATAAACATCATAATTAAATAGAACACCTAGCTGAAGAAACATTAAGGTCGTGACAATAAACAACAGAAGCTGGAAATCTGAAGAAATAAGGCTTTGACTTGCTGTCAGTAATTCCTGACACTGCTCAAAGGCGTGTGCACATCCAGCCCTGCACACCTTCTCTTCTCGCAGCGAAAATCTGGGAAGCACCTGTTAACTCACAGCTTTGGCTTTCAGCGCTTCCCCGAATCCTGTAACACTTTGTATCCTGTACCCACGCACTTCAGCTCATGAAAGATTGAGCACTGAGAAGTGACAGACAGTGTATCTTCAAAGGGCTGGAAAATGTGCTGCTTTCGAGACACACGACTCATAACAAACGCGAATAATTCATAACTTCGCACCGCTCCGACCCTATTGGAAGAATATTAAACACAGACACACAAATTGGAGGAATATTAAATAAAGATGTAATCCCTCCAAGACACAAGACCTATCAATCAGCAGCATTCCCCACTTCTGACAGAATGAGCCATCGAGCACACATAAACATTCCACCCGCTGGAAAAACCGCTCCAAAGGAGCAATTCCGGCTCTCCCAGGTATCCAAACACTTGGAACACCAACTAGCCATAAACAGGCTTAATGAGATTATACAGATTAAACGGGTACATTAAGTTGTTTTTTTCAGAGGTACCACAAACCCTTGGGAGCAGCTCCCTCTGACTCGGGGCTCACCCACGCAGTCAGGTTTTAAAGCAGGCTGGAGAACACCGGTGGCTCGCACGGACTGAACACAAAGAAGCCTTAAACTCCTCTTAGGAACACATGGAGACACGGACACAACAAGTGTTTCCTAAAAGCCAATCCAACACAACTTCCCAGCTTAGGCAAGCAGGGAGGCTAACCCCCTGCTAAGCTGGACCTATTTTTAAAAGGGGACTTAACACTGCCTTCAGAGCTCCACTAAATCAAGCTCTCCCCTCGGATGTGGCCTTGGGCAGGGGGGAAGAGGAAGGGAGTAGGTTCATGGAGAACAAAGTAACAGCTTCATGTTGTCCCAACAGTGTTTTCCTTGTGTGTCATCAGTCGCAGTGCTCATCACAGGTTTCCCGGTCTCTGTCAGTGGTGTAACCCCAGCCAAAACCCCCACGGTACCTCCAAGTAAAGCAAAAACCTGACACAGAGGCAGCTTAAACTGAAAGTGAGCTGGAGAATTCCAGGGGCCAGCGGTCACCTGGAGATCTCTCAGCAGGGGAGAGGAATCGCTGGCTGGGCTGCCAGCAGGAAAGGTCACCTCCCTCTGCTCCCAGCAGCAGCCCTGAGTGTCTGTAACCCATTTCTGATTGTTTGCACTTGGACATCAAAGCACCTGGGCCCTATCTAAACACAAAACCTTTGGTCAGGTGAGAGGTGAGGCTCTGTTCCTGTGTAAATAATGCGCTGTTTTCTTGGCACAAACAGCGAGAGGAACCGATGCCCAGCTCTTGACAAGACAGTTACTGCTGTCTACACACAAATTTCTTCAAATCCGCTCGCAGCAGAAGTCTTGCCTGCACTTGCAGATCTGTGAGCACCCACAGGAAACCTGCTCTGAGCTGCAGCAGCCACAGCACCAACCCAGCCCCTGCTCCACAGTTACACCAGGGTGCTTCTCCACGCTGCTGAACGCAGCCTGTGAGAGGAAAGCCAGGGCACCGCTGTTCCTGCCCCAGCACAACCCAAAGGCCGTTTGGTGCTGCAGTGCCAGCCCAGGGAGGCTGTAAATGCTGTCAACTCTGCTGCAAACTCTGCACACAGCTAAACAGCCACGGCCACTTCCGCTGCACCACATTTACACACACAGCACTTCTTACAAACCAGCGTGCCAAGGGTTATTTTCATCTACACTGTAACTGCTGGCATTGGGATGAGCCATTTCCTTGCCTCTCTCCAATCCCCAAAAGGAACCTGCACCCTTTTACACACCATGGACCTTAAGAGGCTTGGCTTTTTTTGCCGGGTTAGATTTTGTTTTGCTGGGATGAGGTTTCCCCTGTTAAACCAAATTACCAACACTGTCGCACATTTTATGGCTCAAGAACTGTGGCTCCTTCCCTGTACTTACCTGGTGCTCAGGATGTTCCAGGTGACCTCTGGCCAAGCTCTAAGTCCTCACAGGTCCTGTTAAACTCCAGCACACATCAGCACTCTGGGGTCAGAGCCCTCCCAAGCACAGAAGAGTGTGAGGAACTTCAGCCTCTTCTTAAGGACCCCTGGGCCCCACAGTTGCAGGCGATGCCCTCCTGGAACTGTCACCAGCAACTGCCCCGGTGGCAGTCCTGCAGGGTCACACCTCTGACAAACCCCAGCTGACCACTCAGGCACGCAGCTCAAGCAAAGCACAAACACAGAGCAAAGCCTCCCACAGAAATAAACCCAGCTCACTGCCAGCACCTGTGCTCCTTGCTGCTCCTCAGGAGGTGAAAGCTGCCTGGGATTGCCCCTCAGCCTTGGAGCTGTGACACAGCCCAAAACTGCCACTGGCACAGGATCCCTGAGAAGGGGGACAAGGACACAGGGCTGCTTAACTGCACTCTGTGTGTGCCTGGGAGAAATCCCCTGGGCTGTTTGTGCACAGCATCCTGTGCACGCTGCCTTTCTGTCACAGCAACACTGGCTCCCCCAGGGAGCTGTGAAGACGAAAGCAGTTCACATGATAACAGTGAGAAAAGCAGGGTTTTACAGGAAGGCCTGGCTTAGGAAGTGTTGGGGAAAACAAACAAACCAAAAATACCAGAAAAAACCCAAACAACCAACCACAGCCCAACAAGAAAGAGCCCAGCCCTGTCAGAGCTCACTCCCAGGTGCCCATACAATGGAAAGAGTGTTCCCAGCAGTGCCAGCCCAGCCCCTGCTCCCTGCTCTCCCCCCTGAACACCCACAGCTCTGCCAGGACAGAAACCCCAGACCCCAAACCCTGCTGAAACCCCGACCCCAAACCCTCCTGAACCCCCAACTGTGCCAGGACAGAAACCCCAGACCCCAAACCCTGCTGAAACCCCGACCCCAAACCCTCCTGAACCCCCAACTGTGCCAGGACAGAAACCCCAGACCCCAAACCCTGCTGAAACCCTGACCCCAAACCCTCCTGAACCCCCAACTCTGCCAGGACAGAAACCCCAGACTCCAAACCCTGCTGAAACCCTGACCCCAAACCCTCCTGAACCCCTAACTCTGCCAGGACAGAAACCCCAGACCCCAAACCCTGCTGAAACCCCGACCCCAAACCCTCCTGAACCCCCAACTCTGCCAGGACAGAAACCCCAGACCCCAAACCGAACTGAAACCCTGACCCCAAACTCTCCTGAAACCCCAACTGTGCCAGGACAGAAACCCCAGACCCCAAACCCTGCTGAAACCCCGACCCCAAACCCTCCTGAACCCCCAACTGTGCCAGGACAGAAACCCCAGACCCCAAACCCTGCTGAAACCCCGACCCCAAACCCTCCTGAACCCCTAACTCTGCCAGGACAGAAACCCCAGACCCCAAACCCTGCTGAAACCCTGACCCCAAACCCTCCTGAACCCCCAACTGTGCTAGGACAGAAACCCCAGACCCCAAACCCTCCTGAACCCCCAGCTGTGCCAGGACAGAAACCCCTGAGCCCAGCCCCCTGTGGCCAAGCAGAAGCAAACCTGAGGCAGAGAAGGGGGGACAGAATTCAGCCAGAAGTACAGGATGCTTTTTCTGGGAAGACAGAAGGGGGGAAAATAAATCACTTTTTTTTCTGGTACTTCTCCTCTGGTTTGTTTCCTCTTCTCTGTAGGGACCAACACTTAAATTCAAAAGGGTTTCTGTAAAAAATCCCTGCCCTGGGAAACTCCAGATTACAGAATGGTAAACTGTAAGCCAAGAATATTAAAACAAAATGCAGTGTGTCTGCCAGATTTTGTGGTACTTACGGCAAGACACCAACCTGTTCAGCAGCTTCTTGAATTTAACACAAAGGAATGCACACAACTCATTTTAGAACGTATTATCTTACATAGAACAAAAAAAAAATCCAAATATTTGTCAAAAAAACTCATTTAAAAGGAAAAATTTACATACTTGAAATTGTAACAAATGGATTAAAACCAACAAGAAGCTCTTTGTTCTCAGATGAATATAAAAAAGCAAACAAAATAAAATTCTCAATAGTTAAATGTGTGTGGGAGGGGTGAAGCCAAAGGAGGGAAGGAAGAATTAAGCAATTGCATCTTTTTCAGCTCTATCAAAGCAGCTGTAAAACAATGGGAGTTTGCCTGTTCTTCCCTCCAGTTTAAACGAAAAGTAACTCAGGGAATGGAAAACTTGATACCTCCATCAAGAGCCTGTGGAATGTTTAAACTATTATAGCATAAAGCATGCTCGTACTCACGCTGAAGGAAATGACTCCCAAATGCTTCCTCTGCAATCTTCTTTCCAGAGCCAGACAGATCCTTTACCAAGGGATTTTCTCAACACAGAAATGGAACTAACAGAGATGTAAAATTTGCAAAGGATTTACAGCCTTTTATTGAGATCACAGAGGAGAGGGGAACTGAGGCTGCAGCTCAGTTTTTGGAGCCGTAATCACTCACACATTCAAAGGCCTCTGAAAATTCAAATGGCTTTTTTTTTTTTTTTTTAACAAGTGACAACAACCACAGGATGTGACCGTACCTATAATAACCTCTCCCTCCAGACAGGGAGATAAGCTCTAAAAACAGGAAGCTTCTACTGTAATCTTGAAAAAATATCAACAGTCTGAAACCACTCAGCTCCCGTTCAGTTACAGGAGGAAGGAACTCTTCCCTTCCCAAAGTCTCAGCACAAGGTACTCAGTGGGTGGAACTCATCCAGGCTTTGCTCCTCCACACCTCCCCAGAATCCCCAAAACATGGAATCATGCAGAGATTCTCACTTTATCCCTCTTCTCTTCCCTCCACAGCTTCTGAGAGTAAGCAAACTAGACAGCCTCACTCCCACAGGAAGCATTATTATTTTAGCAGTTTGCTGGACTCGTTTTGGTTTGTTTTTTCTCCAGCAGACAGGGATTTACTGGTGCAGGGCTGCGTTTCACACAGCACTCAGTCTGCAGCCACCTACACAGGAACTTTGAGTCAACTGAAAGGAAGCAGCAGATTTTTGATAGCTGCTATCAACCAATTAACAGCCAAAAAAGCTTTTCAAAATTAGTTTCACAATGTTGCTCACACTGGAGATGAGGAGGTGGCAATAGCCAAGCAGGGCTTACACCAACTTAGCAAACACTCTCAAAAGCAAAGGATCCTGCTGTATATCTCAGCATAAATCAGCTCCATGCTGCTTGGCAACACAATGCACGTTTTCCTTTCAGTATGCAACATAAAACAACAGAATCACACTGAAGGCTTAAAAATCCCATTCTCATGGCTGTGTCCTGACACTGAACTTCCTTCAAATTCTCAAGTAAAACACACAATAGTCTTAACTCCATTTATGTTGGTTTCATGTGTACTTCAGCTACTACAGGAATGTTTAAATTCTGTATTTTTAGGAAGGCTAAACCTGCAACACATCAGTTTTTCCTTTACACGGTTCCTTCAGTGGCCTATTAAAGATTTCAACATAAAAGGCATCCCAGGTGTTCTATTTAGCTTCTTGTGATACAGAGATAAAACAGCAAAAACTTCAAATACATAACCCCCACCAGGATGAGGCAACCAAATAATTCCAAGGCATCCTAGCAGTAAGGATGTGTGAGAGGATTCAGTGGAATTTCCTTGGAAGTCCCTGCAGCAAGCTGCAAAATACCAGAGCCCCATTCCCCGCCACGCTAAGCCGTGTCCCAGGCATTACAGCTGGGATGAAATAACCTCCTGCAGACTGCACAGCCAGCCCTGAAACACGCGCCCAGAGGGTCAATTCCATAAAACAACCATTCATTTAAGGAAGTCCTTAGGTGTCCTGCATGAAACCCACAGGCAGAACAAACCCTCCTGGAGCAAGGGACGGGGGGGCTCCAGAGGATGGGAGGCAATTCCCAATGGAACAGCAAAGCTTTGGAGCCAGCAGACACTGCAGAAGCCTCTGAACAAGAAGGGCCCGAGCTGTGCCCGGGCTGCAGGGAGGTGCCAGGGCATTGCCATCTGGTGCCAGCCTTAAACCACAGTGGGAGCCCACCCGGGCACTGCACACCAAGGGAAGAGCTGGGATGGCAACTGGAAATGGGATTTCAGTGCTGCCAGCAGCCCCACGGAGAGCACCGAGGGAGAGAGACTCCACCAAGCACAGGAACCCATAAAGCACAGGAATCCATAAAGCACAGGAACCCACGGAGCACGGGAACCCACAGAGCACAGGAACCCACGGAACACAGGAACCCACGGAGCACAGGAATCCATAAAGCACAGGAACCCACAGAGCACAGGAGCCCACAGAGCACAGGAACCCACGGAGCACAGGAACCCACGGAGCACAGGAACCCACGGAGCACAGGAGCCCACGGAGCACAGGAACCCACGGAACACAGGAACCCACGGAACACAGGAACCCACGGAACACAGGAACCCATAAAGCACAGGAACCCACGGAGCACAGGAATCCATAAAGCACAGGAACCCACAGAACACAGGAGCCCACAGAGCACAGGAGCCCACAGAGCACAGGAGCCCACAGAGCACGGGAACCCACGGAGCACAGGAACCCACAGAGCACAGGAATCCATAAAGCACAGGAGCCCACAGAGCACAGGAACCCACGGAGCACAGGAACCCACGGAGCACAGGAACCCATAAAGCACAGGAACCCATAAAGCACAGGAATCCATAAAGCACAGGAACCCACGGAGCACAGGAACCCATAAAGCACAGGAGCCCACAGAGCACAGGAACCCACAAAGCACAGGAACCCACAGAGCACAGGAACCCACAGAGCACAGGAATCCATAAAGCACAGGAACCCACAGAGCACAGGAATCCACGGAGCACAGGAATCCATAAAGCACAGGAACCCACAGAGCACAGGAACCCACGGAGCACAGGAATCCATAAAGCACAGGAATCCACGGAGCACAGGAACCCACAGAGCACAGGAATCCATAAAGCACAGGAACCCACGGAGCACAGGAACCCACGGAGCACAGGAATCCATAAAGCACAGGAACCCACGGAGCACAGGAGCCCACGGAGCACAGGAATCCATAAAGCACAGGAACCCACAGTGCACAGGAATCCATAAAGCACAGGAACCCACGGAGCACGGGAACCCACGGAGCACAGGAACCCATAAAGCACAGGAACCCATAAAGCACAGGAACCCATAAAGCACAGGAACCCACGGAGCACAGGAACCCACGGAGCACAGGAACCCACGGAGCACAGGAATCCATAAAGCACAGGAACCCACAGGGCACAGGAATCCACGGAACACAGAGCTCAGCAACATCCCGGGAAAGCCCTGAACGTGCCCAGCTCCCCTCAGCTGCCAGTGCCCTCATGGACTGAGCCATGGACCAGGGAAGAAATGAAGGGGCATGGAAAGGGCACAGGGACCCAGGGGGGCTCAGGAACCCACTGGAGGGCTCAAGAACCCAGAGGAGGATCAGGAACCCAGAGGAGGATCAGGAACCCAGAGGAGGACATAGGAACACAGAAGGGGCTCAGGCAGATCCCAACTTGTGATTCCCAGAGCAAACCATGAGCACCTTCGCTTTCTGAGCTCTGTCTGGGTTTGGAGAGGTGAATGACAGGAACTGCTCAATTTTCATGCTAATGTTTTATCAGAAAGAAGTATACATGTCACATCATGAGCTCGTTAACAATCCATTCCTAAGACTTGTAGTAAAGCTTGGCAGGCAACTTCCTCATGAAATGAGATTTGCTGCTTTGCTTTTTAGGATCTGAACATGCCGGTGTGGCACATCAAGAGGTAAAATCGTAATTTAAAGGTTACACTTTGTTCCAGTTTCATAGAATCAGCATTAAGCAGTCACAGAACACACGCCAGGTTATCCATTTCGTTCTTTATTACCTTCAGCCATCAAGTTCCAGGAGGAAAACTCTGAAATCACTCATCTGCTGTAGCACACGTCTGTGTAACTTCATACGCAGGTAAACATGCAGCTGTCATTCCTCTCACTACTCCCTTCCCAAGGAAATCTCCCCTTTGGGGTTCCAGGAGCCAGCCAGGAAACTCTATTTGAAATGTATCTGAAATAAGCAGAGCTCGCTGGACAAACGAGGTCAAGAACAAGGCTGACAATCGCCTTAGATTCAGTTCTTGGAATGAAAAGACAAAGTCCCTTTCATGGCTTCCACTACAAAGAAACCCATCATTAGACCTCATTTTTGTCAGTTCATACAAAGGCTGAAGATACAGACAATTGGTGTTTAAAAGAAAAGCCTTTGAAATCAAATGGCTCCCAAGAATATCCCTCCATCCATGGCAGATGGAAACTTTCCTCCCTTCCCTTGTCAGTGCAGCTGAAGGTGGCACACACCACGTTTTCCTCATTAGCTCCAGACCTGGGCTGGGCTCTTTGGTTTGTTTGTGGGCTTGGTGGTTGCTTTTGTTTTTTAAATAACCTTTAAGACATCTCTCTGTTGATTAAACCATTTTCATCCTTCAATGAGTTTGATTCCTATTAGTTCAGACTGCAGAGAAGACATTGATTTTTACTATGCTCAGGATCAAGAGAAGTAACAGCTTTTCCAATTAAACAACTGCTCACCACGTTAAGTAGAAAAATATGTCCACAGCAATAATGTGCAAGCATCCAGAGCACTCTGCAATGCCAACAACAGCTCACACACATGCTTGTAATAACTTTAACCTTTAACTCAGGAAAAGGAAAACTCCATGAATTACAGGCAGTTCAGCCCCAGTTAACTCTGCTGATAAGAAGCTGGAGCACTGAGAGAGGCTCAGAATTACAGACAACTCATCTTCCAGCTCAGAATTATCATCATTACACCACACAAATCACCACACTGGGCTCCCACCTACTAAAATAGAAATCACAACCAGAAATGGTCAGAGGCTGCTGCTTCCCCTCTCAAATGAAGCTTTTATACCGAACAAATCCATACAGCTCTTGTGTTACAGCCTTTCACAGAGTTGCACTGTAAATCAAATATTTTATTCCACACCCTGCAGCTATTTCCACATTTAATAACTGACATGGGAGACAAGTTTTAATCTCCATCAGGCTGAAACAATTACTGTCCTCATAACCACTCAAGTCAGAGGTAAAAATTACGAGATTTCTATTACCCGATTGCATATTCAGGGGGAAACAGTTACATTTTTCCAGAGGAAAAACACAAAGTACTGCAGTGGAACAAAAGAGGAGAGCCCAAACAATCACAGCCCCCGGTTTTTAATGTGCCACAATGGCCACGCACTGCTGGCACTCAAGGCTTTCTTTTAAGCTAGAAAAGAACAGCAACAGCCCTGCCAAAAACCAGCAAAGAGACAAGAGATCTGGACAGATGTGACACTTGCAGATGGAAATATTCCTTGGCCAAAAACTCCAGCTTCAAACTTTTTCTTGGCATCAAGGAAACAATTGCCATGCTTGGAGGAAAAATCAATTAAAACTCAGCCAGAAATAGAGACCTGGGAGTCACCCTGTGCTGAAGCCCAGCCCTGAGCACCATCAGCACCTCGAGGTTTTGCAGTGCCCAGGAAATTCCCTCCCAAGGACGTTTGGGGCAGGGTCACAGGACTGGAAAATGAAAGGAGAAGATGAAAGTGTCACACAGACACTTACAGCCAACAGCAAAAAAAAACCCTGTGTGAAATCTCACTGTGGAATTTGTCTGTTATTACATGTTTTACTACCAGTTATTACTGGCTGCTAGAAAGGGATATTAAAAATCACAGCAGGTCAAGACACTGCTTCCTTCTCTATTAATATATTGAGGCAAAAATGCAGTGATTCACCTCCTGTCCAAGAAAGGGAGAAAATGCCATCAAGTTTGAACCATTCATCCTTTTATTTATGCTCTCCAAAGCCCTCCAAAGATACTTAAACATCCAAATTATTTAAATCAGCATGAGAACACGGGGAAGGATGTTAGAGCTCACAGTGCAGGAATCCCCCTAGAGCTAAATAATTAAGCAGCATCTTCCAGAAAAACTCTCCAGGCCAAACTAATATTCAGGTTTCCAATAAAGTGCGAGCCCATGTGCTTGGGGAGGAGGGCAGGAGGGAGGCAGAGAGATTTTTATTGTTTTTCTTCAGCAAAACCTCATCAGTGGCTGTTAAAGAGGGGAAGGAGGCGCTGCCTTGGTTCAGAGCACCCTCTAGAGCCAACTCCTCATCCCTGACACCACTCTGGTGTCCCACTCAGCGCGGCCCCTGCTCCCTGCAGAGCTCTGGAATCAGCAATATTTTACCTTTATATATCGGGAAAGTCAGCAGCGCTTTGCACGCTTCAGGGAATAAATGTATTTCCTAAATTTACACCCAGCGTACATTCATCTCTGCTCTCCCTGAAGTCCTATCCGTGTGCTGATAACAAAATTAGACACCACCTCTGACGAAAGTACAAAGCTATTAAAAATAAGGCACTGTTTCTCAGCTGGAGGAGAATTAGCCACCTCATCCTGAATAAAGACTCGGCTTTCTTTCCCAAGACTTCACATGCACCTTTCACTGAAGTGAATAAAGAAGCTTTTCTGCTTCCCAGATTTTTTATATCAGGCCAAGTATGGATTGCAGGAGCCATCCTTGAACTGGAGTTTTTAATTGTTATTTGTAAGTGAAAGGTTTTAAGGCAGAGGATTTCAGTTAATTAAAATCCACTTAGTTATCAAACTATGACCAAAAGACCCACTTCAACCTCAAACGAGGGTAACTGCAAGTGTGTCATTAAACTCTCACTCACTGATTGTAAACTTTTTGCTTCAAGCAGGTACATGCAAAGGATAAGCGTCACAAGGAGCTGTGCAGAGAGCCTCTAATCAGGAAATATTAATCAATTCAATTATTAGGGATTCATTTCTTCCAAATCTGAGCCCTTAGGAGGCGAAGGGCCCCAGAAAAAGCATTCTGCAGAGTTCCATGATGTCTTTTTGGTTTTATCCCCCAAATCAGGCAGGCTCACAGTGCTGACTGAGGGCACAGAATGAGTTACACAATGCCAGGGATTCCCAGGGAGCTGTGCAGGCAATCCTGAAATAAGGGGGAATGTTGCTCCTTCACCCCACCACCCTCATCCTCACTCAGTGCCAGGGCCACAGGCTCCAGCCCGCGAAGGCAGGGGAACACACAAGGTCAGCTCTGGAGCTTCCCTCACACCCCTGAGACCTGAACCTATCCTTCAGAAAATCTACAATTATCCTTCTCATCTGCCTTGGCGAGGACACTTGTCCTGCATCTGAGGGGATTCAGAGACACCTCCTGAGGACCTTCCTCTGGACTCAGGCAGAACTCAGGGCTGTGAGGACCCAGGGCTACCTCCGAACCACCATTCCTTTAAAGTCAATCACAGGGGAAACGAGGAGTTTAAATAAAATGATTTTTGAAATATTTAAACAAGTTCAACGTAAAGCCAAAGAGGCAGAAGAAAATAATTTGTCTCTTCAACACAAAGTCACTGCCAGGAAAATAAGGATTTGGAAAAGGTCAGAAAAATCCTTGCCAACACAAACAGGCGGAAACGCTGATGTACCAAAAGGATACAGCACGCTTCCATCACAAACTGTCTTCCTCAGAGATACTTGCTGCAAGAGAAGCACAGCTCTTAAGGCCAAAATTAAGTGTCACAGCCAGCCAAGGTATCTGCCAGACTTCCTGCTCACAGGATCTGCAGTTCTACAACTCTCAGTGCAAGCAGCAACGTGAAGTTTTAAGCCCAGGCCTTCTCACAAGTTTCTTTACCTTAGAACATCAACAAATAACTAAGAAGAGTAGCTAAAACCAGCATCTATTGAAAGACAAACCTAGAGCCTCTGATAGCTCCAACCCTCAGTACAGACTCTCCTCAAAAAGGATCAATGGTGCAGCCCCTGTTTTAGCAGAACCCTTTCTTTCTGTAACCCCCCTGCTCTGATTCTGAACGTGAGCAAAAATCACCTGCAATTCCTCTGACAGAGCAGTAATCTTGGTGCCTCTCACATCTTTTGCTAAAGAGCAATTCTTCAGACCTCATTTCCCTTTCACTTGACCAAAATAGAAAGATTAAGGTAAGCCATTTACAGCTCGGAAAAAGAAAACTTATTAAGTGTTATTTTTAACCAGCTACACTGAACTTAAAACCGTTTCCAGAAATTATGCCATGGCTTTCAGCAGCAACATTTATGCCTGCCACAGCTAAAGACTGGGCATTTTCTCCCTCCCTTATATTAATGTGTTTATCCAACCATAATTCCATTAGCATTATGTAACACAGACAATCTTCTTAGGCATTTTGTCATTGTGTCACCCAAAACTCACCCCTGCACACAGGAACACTGACTGTGGAGCTGTGATCTCACCCCCTGTGCTGACACACAGCAACTGGCTGATGCAGAGCTGAGCTGACACCTTCAGCTGCTGAGCAGCTCTGCCTGCATCCTCAGCCAAACCCCTCAGACCACCAGGGTCTCACTGGCCAGGGCATCTCTTCCCCTCACACACTCACAGCATTCAATCATCCTAACACCTGGCATTCTTCCTCTAAGAAAACAACACATGTAATAAAATATTTCATGTTTATCAACTGTCTACCCCTCCCGCACACTGAACACGGCAAGTACTATTTGCAGCTGTGTCTGTAATTTGACATTAATTCCTTAATCTTCTTAAGGCAAGGCAAGCTTGCAGATCATTATGAGGTTATTTAGAAGAGCACATCTCAAGTGTTACATGAAATGTACATTTTATTAAGAAAATAACTCCCATTTTGTGTTTTGTCATTCACACACCTGACAAATAAATCAATCTCCTTCGGAGAGCAATGAGAAGATGCCCTACGAACCATAATTGCAGTGTAATCCTCTTTGGGGTGCACAGTGTCTGCTAACGAGATTGAGTGGCTTTCCCAGTGGCTCAGCAGGACTGTGCCCTTTCCTGACACTATTCCAGTAATAATGCCAGGCCTGGCCAGAGCAGCATCTCCCCTCTGTGTCCTGTCCCACCTGTGACCACCTGGGCCGGCTCCCTGCAGTTTAAATTTTGAACTGTGCTTAAGTTTCCAGAGCAAGATTCACTCAGATGCAAATTTGAATATTTCACTTGCTCATACGATGGCTCCTAAAGCTGATTTTGTGAAAAACAGGATGTGAAAGAGCAGCTACAGCTACCAGCAAAGTATTTCTCGCTAGTTTTACAATCACAAGGCATTTTGTAATTAAATTGCTAATGCTGCAGAACCTAGTTTTGGTCAAATCTACATCTAATTACATTCATCAATTAGCCTGTAATTGCATTTTGCTATTTTTAATTCCTAAGACTTTGCTGGGTATATTTGACAAACTGATATTCCCTGGTTTTGGTTCCTGGGGTGGGGTGGATAAAAATGCCAGACTCCAAAAGAGGCTGAATGGTTTGAAATATCCTTATGTTCTCAAATTCAGGTTTACCTGGGACACAGAAGATGATCTGCAGTGGCCAGAACAGGGACAGAACGAGTGCACACAAGCTGAAAAGGGATTCCAACACTACCCTGCCACATTCTGGTTTCTAGGTACTTCTGAAAGCAGAAGTGAGCTCCTGAAACTTTTTCTTCTGCCTCTGAAAAGCTTGTACCCAAGTGATTACTGTAATTTTCAGGGGAGGCAATCTACCAAAAATAAGGGAAATCCCATTCTGAAATTTTATTTGCACTGTGAGCTCATCTAGTGGAAAGAATGACATTTCAGTAGCTTTTCCTCCAAAACACCAGTGGAAGGAACACAGAGTGAGGAATACTTTGCTTCAGGGTTTTGCCTGAAGGTTCAAGACACAATTATAAAAACAAAGTATGAGCTGAGTAGGAAACATTTTTTGTTGTCTAGCACATAATTAAACAGACAACTTTTGTTTCCAGTATCAAGACACAGCTGAGTTCATGACACAAGGAGCTAAAACTTTGCCAGACGTCCCCACAATGACATAACGACAGCAGAGGGTTTGTTTCTCTGGGAAGGGTTTTGTTTCTAAAAATAAAGGTGCAGATTATCCCACTAGGAATTATCTGCCATTTCCCCACAAGAGCCATCAGCACTGTGGTACTGCACGACTACAACCCCGTAACCCACGCCAGAATCAGCACACTTCAGTTCAAAAAAAAGGTAATTTTAGTGAATGAACAGAGCTTGGCTCGGGATCACAAGAGATGAAATCCCTGCCCTTTGCCTGAGTCACTGCCATTCCCAAGGATGCATCACTCCTCCAGCCCCCAGCACACAGCAGGCTGGCCTGGGGGTGCCAAGAGGATCTGATTCCAAACTAGGGGTATGTCTTCCTCAGGAGCAGCCATACCTTCCTCAGGAGCAGCCATACCTTCCTCAGGAGCAGCCATACCTCCTTCAGGAGCAGCCATACCTTCCTCAGCAGCAGCCATACCTTCCTCAGGAGCAGCCATACCTCCTTCAGGAGCAGCCATACCTCCTTCAGCAGCAGCCATACCTTCCTCAGCAGCAGCCATACCTTCCTCAGGAGCAGCCATACCTTCCTCAGGAGCAGCCATACCTCCTTCAGGAGCAGCCATACCTTCCTCAGCAGCAGCCATACCTCCTTCAGGAGCAGCCACACCTTCCTCAGCAGCAGCCATACCTCCTTCAGCAGCAGCCATACCTTCCTCAGGAGCAGCCATACCTTCTTCTCAGCCTCCTTCAGGAGCAGCCATACCTTCCTCAGCAGCAGCCATACCTTCCTCAGCAGCAGCCACACCTTCCTCAGCAGCAGCCATACCTTCCTCAGCAGCAGCCACACCTTCCTCAGCAGCAGCCATACCTCCTTCAGCAGCAGCCATACCTTCCTCAGGAGCAGCCATACCTTCCTCAGGAGCAGCCATACCTTCCTCAGCAGCAGCCATACCTTCCTCAGCAGCAGCCATACCTCCTTCAGCAGCAGCCATACCTTCCTCAGCAGCAGCCACACCTTCCTCAGCAGCAGCCATACCTCCTTCAGCAGCAGCCATACCTTCCTCAGGAGCAGCCATACCTTCCTCAGCAGCAGCCATACCTTCCTCAGGAGCAGCCATACCTCCTTCAGGAGCAGCCATACCTCCTTCAGCAGCCATACCTTCCTCAGGAGCAGCCATACCTTCCTCAGGAGCAGCCATACCTTCCTCAGGAGCAGCCATACCTTCCTCAGGAGCAGCCATACCTCCTTCAGGAGCAGCCATACCTTCCTCAGGAGCAGCCATACCTTCCTCAGCAGCAGCCATACCTTCCTCAGGAGCAGCCATACCTCCTTCAGGAGCAGCCATACCTCCTTCAGGAGCAGCCATACCTTCCTCAGCAGCAGCCATACCTTCCTCAGCAGCAGCCATACCTCCTTCAGCAGCAGCCATACCTTCCTCAGCAGCAGCCATACCTTCCTCAGCAGCAGCCATACCTTCCTCAGGAGCAGCCATACCTTCCTCAGGAGCAGCCATACCTTCTTCTCAGCCACTGCAGACACGGGCTGCTCTGGAGTGACTCCTGAACCACTCCTGGAATCCTTTAGAAATTATTCCCTAAGCTTGTCAGGGAACAAAGTTTACAGGGATATTTATACAAACTTCCTTCCCAAAGGAGTCAGGACTCCTGTTGAGATAGTGAATTACTCTGGGCACACTTCACCCACAGAAATTCTGCTCTCCGTGATGAGCCAGCAGTAATTGTAACCGAGAAAAACTAATCCCACTTTAAGAACTACTTTTAACGAATTTCAGCTCTACGTGACAATTCTGGTTAAGAATCCAATAACTTTGGTGTTGCAACTGATTAGGATCCAACCAAGTTGGATTTGCTGCCATTTAAATTTCTCAGAATGTCCTAATAAGATCAAGTGTGATCCAATACCAGCAAATACAAGATTTTGATTTTTTTTTTTCCACCAGACACCACAAAAGAAATCTGAGTTATTACCCAAGGTAGCAAACAAGTCAGTACGCCTTCAGCTGTGGTTAGAACCGAAACTGTCAGGCCTCACTTAGCACGTACAGCTCTGCCTTTGCATATTTCTGTGTTTGTCTCACAGCTTATTAAGTTTTGCAAACAAAAGCAGTTGCGCTCTTGCCAACAGATTATCGCGTTTTATTATCAGGGATCACTCTAAAACATCAGTGTACCTACAGAAATAGGAGACTTGAACTGCAAGTGTGTCTGGGCAATGGCAGGGGGGTTTGCTTTGTATCAGCAGCAGGCACACAGGAGCGTTTGGAATTGCAGGCTGGTGTTTTCATCTGCCATGACAGCTGAGGCTGTGTAGATACCAAACACACAGTAAATGCAGCAAGCATTCCTTTTAATAAACTGCCACGGAAAAAGTATGAAAAAAAAATGATTCAAGCTGAGGACATATTGATGGGTACAAAATCCTCGAGGCATTATGCAGCTCACACAGGCTCATGGATCAGGATTATTGCAGCGACCAGAACCCGTCAAAGCCAATTACCCCGGGGAGAGGGGCCGGGGCTCCGAGGCGGCAGGGGCGGCGGCGGCGGAGCTGTCACAGCCAATTACTGCCAATGTTTTATTTATGTCAGGATACACCTGATCAGCCAACAATAAAGCCATTTTAGAAAGGGTGATTACAAAAGCAGAATGCAAAATGGCAACAGCTGGCAGGGAAACGGCAGCCACACGCGAGGGACGCTCGCCACCCAGGACACACAGAGTGGGCTGGGGGACACGGGGGGGACAAGGTGTGCCCCCTGTCCCAGTCCTGTCCCAGTCCTGTCCCGACACCCTGACCAAAGGCTGGCGTGCCCACAACTCCTCTCACACACAGGGACATGCGAATCCACCTCCTACGATGGATTTAAGGAATTACATTTGATATGGAAGGAAACCAGGCAGGGGAGAGGGGGGAGCAGAAAATGCTGACACAGTTTGGAGATAAGCCCACAGAACATCTTTTCTGTGCAACTCCAGCCTTTATTTCAATTGCCCAACTCAACTGACAGAAGAAAAAGGTTATCTGCAGGAAAAATATAGAATTTTTAACATTCTCCAAGGCTTGAGAACCTGCTTTGTACTTATCTGTCTTCATCTTACAATATACTACCTGCATTTTGAAGTTAAACAGATTTAAGTGGACTCAGCATCAGATCCCAAAGAAAATATTGATTTTTTTCCCCACAGATATATAAACTGTGTCTAGTTTTATTCACAGCAATTTCCATTTCTTTCAGGGAAAGGGCACTGTACAGAGCTGCTCTGAATGAACAGATCAGCCCTTATCAGGTGAATATGCAGTGGGGAAATCCCCCTTTAAGCAGCACTGACCTCCCAGGAGAAGCTGTATGAGCCACCGAGCTGGCAGTTGGCACTTACAGATCATTTCCTTCCATTATTTTGCTGCTTTAAGTTCCAGCTGCCAATATTTCCTGTCCTCCCTGCTGGAGGATATATCCTGACCCCATTCCTGAAGCCACCACAGGGAGATGTGCAGGAGATTCCACCCAGCACTGCTCTGGAAATGTGATTTCCACATCACCTCTGCAACAGCCAACAAGCCCAGGTGGGCTGGACAATTTCTGTCTCAAGTATGGTCTTTTTAAGTACCTAAGCTGAATGGTACTCCCAGTATTTTGTAAACTTGAAAAAAATCCATGGAAAAATGGCAAAAAGAAACTGAAAGCCCGAAGACACAGAAACTAAAAACCCCAGGACTACATATACCATTTTAAAAGGTATCAAGAAAGGCAAAGACAGGAGAGAATTGGGTATGGCCTTCCCTGGGAGTGGACTGCAAAGAGTGCAAAAAATGGGCATTTTGGCCCTGAAATCAATTATGAAAGGAATGGCTGTTGGGTGCCAAGCTGAGCACTGGATACTCAGATTCTCCCCTCCCTTTCACATATCATATATGCAATATTCTTCAAAGGGTCGTTTTGTTCACAAGGCAGACATTGTGCAAGTATAGCTGCAGAATAAGGCAGCATTTTAACACAAAAATACACTCCCTGTGTAGAGTTTTGTGTGCACTTTGATACATTTTTAAAAATAATCTGTCCTGTAGGCATTCAAAGGAGCTACATGGGTATCTGCCAATAAATTTCATCTTTATCCTTTTCTCTCCAAATGCATGCCTTTGAATTTAATCTAACTGTGTCACCATCACCCAGCGTATTTATGTGTGTGATGCTGCAAACATATTTAATCAAGGCAATGTTACCCACTGGAGTGCCTGAGCTCCCCAAGTCCCCTAGAGAATGCATCTGGTTTCGATTTTAATACCTGACAGGGACACCCCACCCCTTAGAAAAAATAAAATCAGGAATCTAGCAGATCTAACAGAGTATTTCACAATGGAGTTGCACAGTGTATGCACTCAATCGCTCCATTTCCCAGAAGATTCATTACAGTTACATTAGAAAGTCAAATCAGGCAATTCTGCAGTCTGGTGAAAGCTAGCATATGAAAGCAGGTTAATACAAAAGAATTTCATTTTAAATAGAGGACATTTAGGACTTTTAAAAGCAACATTATGATAAAAATTTCAGGGTGTTTATTCTGGCTTCAGAGCACGCTTTTCAAGTCTTGTTTCAGTGATGTAGCTGATTTTCTAAGGAGAGAGGGAGGGGATGTTGGATCTCCAAGGTTTGCCATCTTAATTACCCTCTGCTCCCACACGTGGCTCAGACTCGGGACAGATGTCCTTGTCCCCTCAGCAGCCAGGGCAGGGCTGAGAGCAGCTCTGAGCAGCAAAAACCCCGAGTGCATCACTCCCTCACTAACAAATCCCAGGGGGCTGCATCCCAGACAGAGGTGGCATTAACTACAAGATCCGAGGCATTTGAAGTTTCCTGCTCACCTCACAACAGAGGTATTATATCTAATTATTACCATTTAGAACCTTGCCTCCATCTCAGCGAGTAAAATGCAAACAGTGAATGTAATTACTCACTAAACTAATAATGTAAGACCTGATTGACAGGATGGAAGGAAAAAAAATCGGTTCAAAGCAGATTTAACTTGAGTCTAAGCTCAGCTGAATGAAGACAACCAATTTCAGAGCCATTGTTTACTACAAGCAAGACACCTCCAAACACACAAGTCCCACACAGAGCCACCAGCAGCACCAAACCCCCCAGAACACAGAGTGGCTGTCACAGCACCAGCCTTGGCAGCATTAATGATGAACTTCATGCACCCCTGCCTATGTTTAATTTAATACAAAACCAAATGCAGTCAAAACATCTGGTGCATTATTGATGGTTACCATGATAAATGAGATTTGACATTTCACAGGAACTCATTAGATATTCTACTTACACCCCACATTTAAAGTGTTTCTGATTTTACATCTCTTTGGGAAACACACACTGTGTGGATATTGAACTGGTGGTTTTGACCCCACTGTTTTAAAGGAATCGACTTGCACAGCTAATTACTAATACTGAGAATTTAGGCAGCACACAGCACATTCTTGTTCTACCCTCTGCTAACACAAATGCTCCTGAAATCCAAGAGAGTTTTTGTGTTGTCCCATTTGAAGGGCAGAGCTGACAAGGGGGGCATACAGGATGGTGCCACTGCTGCCCAGGGATCCTGAAGTGACCCCTCAGGAGCCCCAGCAGGCTCCCCGCAGCCTTTTCCATGTCTGAGTGAGATAATGCAGGAACAAACCACTGCAGGCCAAGCAAGAACTGCCTCCCTTCAATTTCTCACATCTCCACTCGAGAGCTGCACAAAAAGTTATTAAAATTAATGCAAACTATCATAACTCTGTCTTTTTATTACTGGTAATATTCCTTCTAAAATATTAGTCTCCTTGGCTGAACCAGCATGTCTTTTTGAAAATTGTCTTTGAAGATCAGAAACTCCTTAGCATAAAAAGTGAAACATGCAATCATGTTAATTTGACAAGGTAAAAGGGGGAGAAAAAAAATCACTTCAGCTTAGTATTTCTGAAACTCAGGCTATTCTTTCATTTAAAAGAGAGGGGGAAAAAAAAAAAAAAAGCATTTTTCTTTCCTGGTTCCCACTCCAGTAACAGAAGTGAGGATGTAACAAAGGCTTTTGGCACTCCAAGTGTTTTAAAAACAAAACAAGTAAGTTTCAAACTTGGCAAGCGCCCAAAGCAAACATCTCCCATCTCACATGAAATTACTAAGTTTGAATAAATTGCTGAAGCTCAAACAACCCTGGCAATCCAGTGAGTGCTCATCCCTCCTTGTTTGCATAATCAGCACCACAGCTATATATATGTATATATATATATGTATATATATATATATATATACACATACACACACACATGTAAGGAAGAGGCAAGAGCCTCAGCACATGTGTTGTATAAACAAGAAATTCCAGCTGGAATTTCTCACTCTTCCTTCCGAAGTTAAAGTGAGCTGCGTGCCCGGCCAAAACACCACATTATCCAGTTATTTCATCAAAAAGAAACACAGAGCATCCCCACTCTGCCGGGTTTTCTATCAAAAACCCCACAACCCAAGAACGTCATGAGCTGGCAGAAGCATCACAGCTTTCCAATATCCAAGTGCAGCCTGTGGTAACACTTGGTGCATGTCAATGCTGTATTCTCAAATCACTTGTTCCTCTCATCTGCTGTGCAGCAGGAAACGCTCAGAACAGCCCATTCCTCCCTGCTCCCCTGCACCACAGCGTTCCTGTGAGCAATCCATGCTCCCATTCCTGCTCCCAAAGGGCTCTGGACACCTCTGCAGTAATGGGCTCTGGATTGCAGAGCTGCAGAACAGCGTGTTCAGAGCTGAGCAGCACCCTGAGCAGCACAGACTCCTCAGAGCCATCCCGGGGGACAAGCTGAATGCCAGCACTCGGGATGACAGGGATGCTGCCAAATCATCCCGTTTCTCTGAGGTTATAATTGCAGAGGAATTCCCTGGGAAACCAGGGGTTCACAGAACTCACAGGCTCAGCTCTCCTGAGCACAGACACCCAGGTTTTTCAGGCACACCAATCCACCCACACGAGTGCAAACACACAGACCCACTCTGGGGCAGCCCTGACTGCTGCCTGCCCAGAGCTGCTTCAAACACCCAACAGCCAGCCCCGACAAAACACCATTTCCAGGAGTGCAGAGTAACCTCCTTTTCATAATTGCTCACTCCATTTTTAAAAGCATGTTCCTCTCCCTTACAGTTACAGAATGATTTCAAAAGCTTGAACCCATTAGACATTTGCCTCAGTCTGCCCTCAACAATAGCCTGGAGAGATAAAACTCTCATTTGTTTCCACAGAGGCCCTATTGATTCTGCTGTCACAGAATATGACTGTTCTCTCCTCATGCTGCTTTTCAGAACAGAGCATTCTGCCGTGGAGCTGCACTTTTACTGCCTTGCCTGTCTCCCACAGCAGCTCTGGAGCAGTGGTTTCTCACAGCACCACCCCTCTCCATCCCAGCAGAGCTTTCAGCAGGCAAGGCACAGATAAATCTACTTCACACACCCCAACACACAGGAGAGTTAATGCCAAGAAGCAGCCAGACTGTGGGGAACACCCAAACTCCCTGCACTGACTGCTCCCCACTATTCCAGCAGGAACATCCAGGAGTCTGGGAGCCAGGTGGAGAGGAACCACCTGTCTTACAGGAATCACCCACGGCATCACACAAGTGCTCATGGCTCTTCAGAAAAACAAGGTCAGAGGGCTTATTTCTGGCAGTGCTGTAAATGTGAGAGTCTCCAGGCTGATCCTGGGCTGTCACTGCAAAGCTGCCACGTTTTATTAGGACCAGGGAATATCGACTGCATTCCATCCCTGGAATGTCAATGATGTGATCCTGCAAGGGAAGTCGGGCACCATTTCCATTTCCAGGGCAGAAACAAGCAAGGCAATGCAATGTACAGAAATTGAAAAAAGAATAAAATTAGCTTGCTGATATTTGGGTCAGTATGGACCAGTCCAGCAACATCTGCCACTGACTTCATTTCCACCAGAGTGAGGACTAAATAAAGACATCAGAATTTAGCACACCAAGTATTTTACAGAGCTTACAGCAGGACCTAGAAACATTTTCAGTGATCCTGATCCAACTCCAGTTTTAATGCTGCAGCCACCTTTAGCTCACTAAGATGATTCTATTAACTATGGGGAAATTCCAGCTTCTCTGGTAGCAGGGAGGGATCCTCCAGTGAATCTGTGTCACAAATACAAGTTAGCTTATGGATGTTGAGATGGTTGGGGATGGACTAAGCTTAGTCCAAGGGCCACAGGGAGCTGCTCAGCCTCAGAGGCACCAGTGACACGGTGAGAACTGTCCCTGACTGTAACCCTGCCAGGCAGCTCTTGTCCAGCTGAACTCAGAGTTTCCACTCCTTGCTGAATATTCCAACAGCCTTATAAACCTCTTCTTAACCTCCCCACTTTCCTAATCCCTGGCAGTACAGGAACTTTTCCCCAGCATCCTGAACAGTTTCAGGAGGATAAAACTCACACATGAGAGTTAATATATGGTTCAAACAAGCATCAGATTGTTGCATGGTTTTCATACCAGCCCATGTAATCCCCGAGTTCCTCACATATGCCTTTCATTTGTGACATAATCACACATTTATTTTCCATTTCATAGCTTAATTTCATATACTGTTTACTTGATCTGGGGTCTGATCTTGCTGCAGCCAAGGGACATCATGCTCCTCCTTACCCATATAAAGGTGGAACGTACAAAGTCCTGCAGATCTCCTGCTCACCAACAGATCCACGTATTTATGGAAGAGAATTGCTCATACATTCCTCCCCCTAAACTACAAACATGAACTCTTAATACTTCACAAAAAATCTGGTGGGACAAACTACAGATACTCGACCAGCTCTTCTATAAACACTTTAAAACAACTGCAAAAGCTTCAAGTGTACTGGGAGGTGAGGGGGCAGAAAGAGGTATCAATATTTAATCCACTGCTAAAAGTGTAGCATCAAAGCTGCATCGGGGTGGCATAATGTTGCAGCTGGTTCCATTTTCATGTTCTTACATTAAGAAACCAGCTTTTCCTTTTGCATTATGTATTAAATAGTACATATTTTAGAATCTCAGAAAATCATCTCTAAGCCTTGCTAAGCCTTTATAATTGAAAAAATTGCATTTAGCATTTTACCAGCTAGACATGCATGAAATACCAAATTCAAGTGCAGAGCTAATGTTAATTTCTCCATAGTCTCCTGTGATCTACAAACCTTCTCAAACTCACCACATCTGCAAAACAGAGCCATCAATGTCGTTCACATCCTAACTTAAAGCACACTTGCATTCTTCATGTCTGAGCAAGGAAGTTCAGGCTTTCTATCCACACAGATTCCTTTCCTGAGAAAATTGCCACCATGTGGTGACTGGCCTATACACTGGATACTGCCCTGAACATACTGCCTGCCTGGAGGAGCGCTGAGAAACCAAGGAGCCGTGTTCGAAAACACACTGATGCACTTCTCACAAGCCTGGCCGTGAAAATCTGCCTTTGCAGGTGGCTCCAGAGAGGAGCTGTGTTTTCCCAGTTCCAAAGAGCAGCCTGGGGATGGTCAGTGCTGCATGACCTTTCCAGTTAAACCCAGACCCTGGACACGGCCCCTGGCCAGTCCCGAACACCAGGCAGGCACACGTTGGCAGTGCCAGCCCAGAGCAGCCTCACCCCGGGCACAGGCAGAGCTGCAGCAACAGAAATTGGACATATTGTTAACAGAATACATTTTTGGCAACCGAAGAGCAATTACCATCGGAATCCTTAATCATCTCGAGCATCCCCACAGTGGAGAGCTGGGTACCAGGCCGGGCAGAGGCAGGGTGATGTGGAGCTGGGACTGCAGCTCGGGCACAGCCCTGCCAAGGGGCACCAGCCCAGCCTGCTCCTGCCCCCAGCCATCCCAAACAACTGCAAGGCAGCTTCTCGGTAAAAAGGAGAGGGGAAAAGATCTTTTTCTACACCACATCCAGAGCAGAACAGTGCAACACATTCCTGCAGCACCGCTGAAGGCACTGGGAACTGGGTTTACCCATTAACACTCAATTCATCCCACAGAGCATCTCTCAAAGTAACACCTCACGTTTCCACAGCAGAAGCACACAATGTCAGTTTGCCCTGTTTGCTTTAACTCGCTGGGTCTAAAACACACGCCAGTGCAGCCTGGAGCTCCCCAGGCTGCCTGGCATCCATTATTAAAGCGAGCAGATGTTTATTCACACTGTGCCCGCATTGTGGCTGCAGCACAAGGCACCGTTCATGGCCCACCGAGGCCGGGCACTCCCTGCTCCGGGACGGACCCCAGCCCCACAAAGGCAGCCTTTCAGGCAGGCACAACTCGCTAATGGGTTTTGATAACAGCACAGACTCCCGCTGTATTCTTCTTCACTGCCCGACCTATTTCACAGGTCGTTCCAAACAGATCTGGATGCATAAAATCATCCTAAGCACTGCGTTTAAAGACATTATCTCCCTCAGCACAGGATCCCTCCAACACCTCTCCTGTATCGATTAAATGAACAACACAGCAAGGATTTACAAGTCCACCATAATAGAAACCATCTCCTCCAGCATCTGCTCATCAGTTCTTTGTGCTCCTTTATCCCCTCCACGCTTTAAGTGGTTTTCCATTTTTTAATAAAATACATTTCTGGTCACACCATGAAGAGCATCACCAGAATGCAAGAGCGCCGAAAACACTGAAAACAATATTCTTCCACTCAATATTTCTGAACAACCAAACATCACATTAAAAGAATAATAACACAAAAGACAATCACTCTGAAATATGGCCTCATTTTGTCAGCTAGTGTAGATTTTAAAAGTCAGATGCTTGCATTTTACTTGTCTTCCATTACTGGCAAATTAAAGCTATGAACAAATGCTGCGTAGGCAACAAATAATTCTACTAACACGCCAACAATCACTTTAATCTCTTCCACTTAACAACTCATGAACCTTTTATGAACATAATCTTCTAGAAGGTAGCTGGTAATACAAGATAATCCCAGTACAAGTTTAATTAAAAATACAAACTACATATAGCTCCATGCTTACCAACTCTTTCAGGCTGAAGGAGCAGGAGTGGCTATTACTAATAGCTCCGTTAATCTGGCAAACTGAAGTGCACAGGAACACGCTAGAGAAGCATTCAACAGACCATTTCCCACTGAAAAAAGAGCCCTCACAAATTCTAGCTTGCCTTAGCACAGCATTTAAACCCCCCCTGCTTTAAACAGCTGAACTAAAGCTTGCTTGCAGAGTTACGGATCCTACTTTTATCAAGAAAATCCAGTACAAGATTATTTATTGTTACAGGCTACAATGGAATTAATCGGAAACTAAAAATAAAAAAGCCATTTTCCTTTAGGAAGCATAGAATTTGAGTCACTTGGCTGTCAGATGGAAGTCAACATAGATTTCATTTGACTGCCAAGAACCTTATTTGACTGGACATAAAAGACATTTGCTATTTTTAAACATACCTCATGTAATCATTTAACCAGAGCCCTGTAATTCAGACCGGGGAGCTCTTTCCACATTCAAAAGCTGATCAGAGCACGGGTCTTTACAGTTCTGTTTAAGAGTTGGCTTCTTTCCAACAAATACAGTTTGCACTCCCAAGCTCCCCTAATAATCATCTGCACAGCTCTTTCCCCTTCTCCTAAACCCAGTCAGAAATGTTTCCAACTGCCTGGGAGCCTCCAGAAACCTTTTCTGCTTACTCTGACCACAGTCACTGCCTCAAACGTGTGGCAAGCAACAACCAGCCCAGGCAGGCCAACACTGGCCACTCCAGGGACAGTCAGTGGTCACGGGTGTGTCCAGCTCCTCGCTGCTCTGGGAATAATGAAATCCTAAACTTCACTCCAACAATCGAACTGCCACAAACACAGAAGTGGCACCTACCTGTGGCCCAAACCTGAATCTCTTTCTCACCTCAACCACCATCTGTGTAACTCTGAGCTTTACAGTTGCTCAGAGTCTCAGGAGGAATTCTCTTTAACACAGATGAGCAAATACATCTCCGATGAACTCTCCTGACACACACAGAATGAAGTGATGTGTAAGTGAGCTGTCACACTCTTTTTGAGAAGCACATTCCCCAAACCCTTACATTTTCCACTGTTTTTTTTTTTCCATTTTCCTTTTGGATGGGGCTGTGCCATGGTGAAAGGCACAGTAAGGGCTCTTTTTCACACCAAGAAAATAGCAAGAAATCCCATGCTGGAGGAAAAAAGTGCACAAGCAAGCAAAATTAAACCTTGTGATCTAACACAGATTCCTTTAAACACGTTTCAGCTCTGACACTTCACTGAGAACTAAAGGCATAGCAAATATTTTTGCCTCCTACAAGACACAATCAAATTTCGGACACAGCTGAATGAGTTACCACTACAGAGAAATGTGGGTTTCCTCAAGCTCGGGATCATCATAAAAGCCAGACTCTACAAAGGCTCTGTCCTCTCAGGAACACACTCCGCTCATGGCAGCAGCCAAATGCAATTCCCCTGGATCCCCAGCTCCTGCAGGGATCTGGGAGGGTGCTGTGGCTCACAGGAAAGGCTTCCACATGTGCAGGACAAACCCTTCAGATGCTGCACTCTGACAGCATTTAGCAGCTCCCTGCTCTTAAATGATTTGATGCATTTCACTACCCAGGGCTACCCCCAAATGTCAGCCTCCCCGTGCTCCCGTCAGCTCCGCTTCTCACGAATGTGAAAGCCTCCAATTCAGGCAGTGCTCAGTCCCCAGAGCACTCAGGGGTTGTTTTGATACCAGTGGCTTAAAAACAAAACACAAAACCAAACCACCTAAAAATTGCACTGTGCTACAGAGACAACACTGGCAGCCCTCCCTGACAGCCAATTTATCTGCAGTCCAAAGCCAGAGCTAATCAAGTCACCAGAGCAAGCACATCAGGCACGTGCCACGCTCGGCAGCTCCTCCTGACAAACACTTAACATCTGCAGCCTTCTGAAACACCAGCCATTTCTCCACAGCTGCAGAAGTCAAACTGTGCTATGGATGGCTGGCCCCCGAAGAACTATTTCTGCAAGTAGGAACTGATGACCTGAGAACTGGGAACATCAAGGAACTAAGCAGGCAGCAATCTCCCAGGGATGCCTAAGGATGCTACTCAAATAGCTTCTGCCCGCACAAAAATCCACTCCTCTCAAAATTGAATGTATTTTTTGAGGCATTTGCCTGAGCACTGAAGGCAAGGGCTTTGCTGCTGTCAAGAGGTACCTTTAAGGTACCTTTTAAGTCTGGTGTCTTTCTGTATCAACATAATGTGGAAAATGAATGCAGTGGACCTCAAAAAAAGACCCAACTAGAGGGGAAAAAATAAGTCCCAGTCCATAAATGAGGCAAACTCATGCACATGCCTAAGTGCACTCACAAGAGAAGCAAACCCTCCTGCCCCAGCCATTCTCCCTGATAATTGTTTGTTTGAGTTTTATTTTAGAGTGTAAGGACTATTTTGGTTTTACTTGTGACACCAGCTCACTACAGCCACCACCTCTTCTCTAATCACAGCCCAGACAGAAAGGCCACAGCAGCTCAAAAACACATCCAGGCACACAGAGAATAGACCTGGTTGGACTTCAAACAGAAACTTTAGATCACAGAGGGATCAGTGTTTCCTGCACTGCAAGTATTAATCTCTTCTGCCTCATTTTCCTCCCCGGAGCCCGCCCTTCCTCTCCCCAGGGAAGAGAGAACACAGATTTGATTCTTCATACACCCACTGGACCACAGACTGATTTAAAGAACCTTATTTAAATGAGGTGCAAATTATGTTCCTACTGAACTGGATTCTACAGAACATATTTTTATTAAAACCAAACATGTACATAGGAAATATCCCCCTGGCTTTCCCTCCAGTGGGGTGACTCCACCTCCTTCCATCCTGGAAGGCTCATTCAACATTCAGAACTTCACCTTTGTGCACCTGAAAGTGAAATCCCAACCCCTGCAGTTTCAGGAGGAAGAGAGAAGGATCCTCAGGGAGTATTTCCAATGTTGATTGGGAAGGGCTCTCTGCAGGAGCCCATCAGGAACAGGAGGGACACCAAGGGCAGGACTCGGCACCAGGAACGCTCAGAGCTGTCCTGCCTCATCTTTCTGCTCCACCGAATGCACAAATACCTAAACCAAGGGCAAGATTATTCCTGCAAAGCTTATTTTAAAGGCAAACTTGATCCAGGACAAGACATAAAAGAGTTCTGAAAACCACAGAAAACAGCAAACCAGAAATTTATTCTAAAACCTTTAAGGAAAAAAAATTAATATAGCTCAAATTTGGCATCTAACAGAAGAGGCATTTAAAAAACAATAAGAATAATTTCCATTCAATACCAAGGAATTAGATAGTCTCTACAGCTGCTGGTATGACAAAATCCTAAACTACTTTGCTATGGACAAGTAATACCAATTAGATACACTGGGACACAAAATAACAAATGCAAAGATACAACATCCAGTTGCCATCAGAATTAGGCCTTTAAGTAAAAAAGCAAAAGTCTTAAACTCAAAGGTCCAGTGAGAACGTGGTGATCTGCAGTGAAAAGGAACACAGAGCTCAGTGATGTTTTGATGCAAATATACCATTATATGCATATATTTATATATATTTATGTTTTTATTCATTAACTACCTGCTTTACGATCACTGCAAAAAGGAAATATCGTGTTTAACTAAGTTAAACACATTTTTAGATTAGCAGAGTAAACAGACACAGCAAATTGGCACTTTCTTATTGCCCAAGAGCTATAAAGGTCCCTGATAACAAAGTACCCTCACACCTCTCTTGTAAGCAGAGGAACAAAACTGCAATGAGTTACTTGGCTCAAGGTCATGCAATGAGTTTGGCGACTTTTTGAAGTGTCTGGAGCACAATCCAAATGTTGTGGTACCAACATCTAAATTCTTGTCAGGAATTAACAACCTGGAATCTTCCCAGTCTCTCTTGGTACCTGCTTGTACCCTGGCCCTTTATCATCTCCAGGAATTAAAGAGATAACCTGAGTGCAATAAGCTGGGGATCTAATGCAGGACACATGCTCGGGTTCCAGCAGAACGTCCTGAACAAGGGATTCACCAGGAATCCCTCCCAGCCTCCGCTGCTCCCCAGAACATCCCAGGTGTTCATCAGAGCAGGACAGCAAGGACGAGCGC
Organism: Anomalospiza imberbis; assembly: GCF_031753505.1. Taxonomy (NCBI): domain Eukaryota; kingdom Metazoa; phylum Chordata; class Aves; order Passeriformes; family Viduidae; genus Anomalospiza; species Anomalospiza imberbis. Next base: position 7,361,562 of record NC_089703.1, read on the forward strand.
GAAGGAACTTCTGGGGACGCCCAAGACTTGACTAAACATACACAAAAGTAATTACATTCCACATCTTGCCAACTCGTACTTTGGGACAAAAGCTGTGGAAGGAGTTATTTGCTGACTAATTAGCGCAGGGAAGAACACGTTAATTGAGGCAGGGCTGCAGAGAGCAGTGAGGACCCAGAGAACTGAGCAGCAGCTCTGCTGCTCCAAAGAGAAGCAGTTACACAATGAAACCCAACAATGAAGGACTGAGGCTATTCAGCATGAAGACAAGCAGGAAATAAGAATCAAATGACTTTTTCCAGCCAGAAGAATGAGCAGATATGCTGTTTACAGGCTGTTTAACAAAGCCAGCTCTGGAAGGTGAGCTGTGACAGGGACTGAGACTCAGGGAAAAAGAAACATCCTCAAACACTCACATAAATCACCAAAAAGCAGAACAGGGAGAACCTCAAAGTCTACAGTGGGGAAGTGAGCAGAATGATGAAAAAAAACCTAAGCAGAGGTACAAAATAAACATGTTACAAGTCACATACATTTCTAGTGACCTGCTAAAGGACGTGCGAGATAAAGGAACGTGTCACTGATAAATCCAGAACCTCCGTGTGAATTAGTACAACTAAAAAACAACCTTCAGATCACCAGACTGTGTGCACCACTGCCTTTTCACCTACTGCCCTCCAATAGCTCAAATCTCTGCTGAAGCATTCAAACAGCAGCCAGGACTGTTCCAGCAGAGCAGAAGAGAACCTGGATTCTGCCTCAGTTTTTTTTTTTTCCAAGAGCAAGGTTTCCCTGATCAACCACAGACAGGAGGGGCAAATCAAGGGGGTAAGCCAGTTATTTCCTGGGGAGTTATTAGCTGGGCATTTGACACACAGCAGTCTTTAAGTGTACAGGTAAATAGGTTTGTTGAATCATTGAGTAAAGGTTCTCATCTGTAGGGTTCATGTTGGAAGGCAAGTAACATAATTCAGTGGTTTAAGGAGCAGTCAGAGCCAGGTCTATTAAGTTTCATGAAAATGAATGACCTTAGAGACATAAATTACATTTCCTGCATCTCACTCCCAGTTTGTAGAAATGAGGATTAAGTGTTTAAGTCTCCTGCACCGACCTCATTAGAAGATCTTTAATGGAGACACTGCATTCCTTCCTACCCAGGCTGCACCCCTGGCAGTACCAGGCACCAAAGGACACACAGCCATTGGGAAATTGTGTTTCCTTCCCCTAAAGCAGGGAGCAGCTGCTCTGATGAACCTGTGTTCTTTCTTCATTCAAAGCCCATCTGAAGGCCCCAATTGTCTGACACCACCATTTTTTACTGGGTATTTCTCAGGGAAATACAACCCTTAAAGCACTAGAATTCCATGATCTACAGCACTTTCTTCTTTCATATTCATGACACTTTTCATGTAAACATATTCCAGTCCCTTGTGGATGCTGGCATCAGCAGACTACTGCCATATATGCACTTGTTTAAGAAGATTCATAATCCTTAAACACATACATTTAATAGCTTTGATATTTAGCACAAAGCTGCTGATCCCCTAACACCCTATAATGCATAGTTAATTACTAACTGAATTTGCCATTTTTCTTTAAACCAGGGAATAAACTGGTTGCCAAAACAGTAAGCTTTGACAGAAACCATCATATTCCGGTTTAATTCTCTATTTCACCACACCAAAACACTCAAGTCTAGATCATCCTGCTTTACTTTGCAATTCAACCACATAATTACTGTAGGTGCTCAGGTTTAAAACATGGTGCAGTCCTACCAGCTCCCTCCAGACCACTGTGACCTCAGCAGGAATAGAGAAAAGGCCTCTCTGGTTTAGTTTTTGTTAAAATTTTAAAGCCATTAGCTAAAATGAGACCATGTGTCAGTTTGTGCAATACATGGGTGGTTATGGAACAGGCAGTGCTCAAAGTCTGCTGAGCCAAGCTCTGAGTGCAGGGCTGAGATCCCAGGAGTCAGAGCCACTCTGATTTAAGTGTCCAGAGCCGTTTCCTAAAGCACAGACACAAAAGGGCTGCTGGAAGTCACCTGTCCTTCAGGGGAGGAAAACTGGCACCTTCCACGTGCTGCCATGGCAGTGAACACCTGCTGCATAACTAACACTGGCACTTGTGGGGAAAATGGTATAAACACACACACAGGTTCACATCGAACCAAGGAAAAGCTGGGCTTTCTAAAAGTTTCAACAGTGCCTTCTCGCCGGTAAGAAATTCTGCTCCTTAGTGGTTTTATTCATTTTTAGTACATGACAAGAGTGTTTCCCCTATGCACTTTACCAACAGTTGTAGGAGATGCCTGCTCCCAGACCAGCTGACACTACAGTGCTTCCAAAGAGCTCCAAAACAAAAGAAAAAAGAAGGCAAATCTGCAGGAAGATGGGCCCAGTGCCCAATAATTTGTCTGCTTCCACCCCAAACCAGTTGGCCACATGAAAAGGACCAACATAAAGGAGACACTGCTCATCACCCAGACAGAAATATTTATTAGCACTGGATGACACAACTTCCTTTCTCTTTCTTTATCCCCTTTCCTCAGAGAAAACAAACTTCCCTAATTCACCTCAGTTCCCCCTTCCCCCCTCCCCAATTCCCTCCTTCTCTTATTTCATGCCAGTAACTTGTAGTGCATAATGAATTTCCAACCAGCCTGCCACGACAGTCATCTCAGCAATAACCAACATTCCTGAAAGTTTTGTGCAAGCCAGCAGATGGATAGGAAAAAACTCTCTAATTAATTACATCCCCAGTAAGGCATGGCCAGACAGAAAGCAGCATTTGGGGTTTTGCTTGGCAGCCAGGAGCCCGTAGGCACAGCCATGTTATTGCCCGCTCAACTGTTAGGAAGGACAGTGGAAAAAAGAGGATTTCACTGGCAACAGGGATGGAGGGAGCAAACTTCAGGACTTACCAGCTCCTGTCTCCTCGGCAGAAACACTAAAACAGAACCTTCATTAGTTTTGCTGATCAGGAAAATAAATTTACACTCCAGCCCTCACTGCCTATACTAGAAATGATCAGGGAACACCCATCATCATAAAAGAGAAATCCTGTTACATATCTGAAACAGGCCAAAAGTGACTCTCAGTACCAGGGATTAATAATACCACGGTAACTTTTTTTTTTTTATTACAGACAAGTAGATTAAATACATAGATTAACTAAGAGCTCAGAATTAACGAGCACTCATTTTCCTCCACTTATCCTGAATCTTATAATGTGAACTGGCCCCTCATTTGTGTTCTGTAGGAAGAACAAAAGACAACCTACACAGTCAGAGAATAGCCCATTTTTCAGTAACTCAATCATCAAAACTTACCTTTTAATCTATGGAATTTATGTGATACCTAAAGCGATCCACATTTTCAGAACTGCACTTCTAACATAATTAAGATGCCAAATGCAAATGGAACCCTTTCTGTCTGGAATCCAGAGAAAGACCAGCACCTTGACACAGTGCATTCCAAACACCCTTTTCTAAGGATTCCAAAGAAAAACCGGTGACCATTCCCCCCGCTGGGCACAGAGGGAAATGTGATGTTTGGACCCGCGCTAGTTTCGCTTTTCTCTAGGTCAGTGTACAATTGCGGGTGCTCAGTGAACTAACAAACATTTGCATTAAAAAACAAACCCGAAGCCCAAGCACACAACACCTATTGAGGCAGGCACAGCCAGGCCAATATTTCGATCTGCTTGTGCTTTTCAGTCCCTTGCAGGCAGCCCTTGCCCCCGTGGGCTGCGAAGGCACAAGGAGCCAGGGCAGCATTCAGATCTTGTTTGCTCCTTTGTTCCCCCATCAGCCTCTCTGAAAGGAGCACTTGGGCACTGCCACCAACATCAGCAAAGCCTGTGGAAAGCGCTGCTGGCAAAGGCACAGCCAGAGCACAAAGCTGCCTTGTGGATCCTGCTCCCCAACACCTCTATCACCCCAAGGAGGGCGCGGGTTTTCCCCCCAGAATGGCTGGAAAAGCCATTCCCAAAGAGCAGCTGATCACACTCACCCCCTTCTCCCTGGCCCAACCAACCAACTCCTCAGCAGGAACCCGCAAACTTCATTTCAGGCAGCTTTTTAAAAAAAAGCACATTAAATAAACAGGTTTCCAATCAATAGAGGGTTGTTCTGTTACGGTTCAAAGATAGGTTTCACTTAAAAATATGCTGCATTTTAAACCTATCGATTTAAATTTAAGCTCTGAGCTAAAATCAGAGAGTATGCATCCCTTTAAGTGAAGCAGGACGATTTGTTTAGACTTCATGCAACTGAGACAACTGCAACATACAGTAAAACCAGAGTGAAAAATAGCTGAACATTTAAAATAGCTAGTCTAGCCAGGATGCCACTTTAAAAAAACCCAAATACCAGTTCATTAGAACTTAGAGTTGGTTGTTTTGAGTTTGTTTGGGTTTTTTAATGGTTAACTCCAACCCCAGCCACCGCTTTATAATTTATGTCCTTGCTCCCTCATCTCATTTCAGGATCACATAATAACTAATTGTTTTCCAATTGTCATTATTTTTCCAACTAGAAATTAAGCACAATCCGGGCACTGTTCACACACCAAGAGCAGAGTGTAACCTGGCACTGAGGCTCACAGGGTCCTTCGCAGAGCTGGGAATGAAGTCAGAGCCCCCTCGGGCAATGCAGGCTGTGAACAGCCCTGCTGGGAGGACAAGGCACCTTCTGCAGGGCCATTACCCCTCCACTGACACACACTCTAAATTCTGTGCGCTCCTGGCACACCTGTGTCCCCTCCCTCTCCCAAAAGTGAAAGGAGTTCTTCATGGGCTAAACAACCACCCGGCGTGGCTTCAACAGAAGGATGCAGTTTGGAGCTGTGAGAATAAATTTACAGATTGAGTGCTATTTTAAAAAGTCAGTTATTAAAGCACAACACCAAAATGCCCTTTTTCTCACCTAAGCTGCAACCAGTGTTAACAATTGCAGGGTCACAGAATCTCCTGAGCTGGAAGGGACCATGAGGAACAGAGTCCAGCTCTCAGCCCTGCCCAGACACCCCAAGATCCCACCCAGTGCATCCCTGAGAGCTCCAGGAGCTCCGGCAGCCTCGGGCCGTGCCCATTCCCTGGGGAGCCTGGGCAGTGCCCAGCACCCTCTGGGAGAAGAACCTTTCCCTGAAATCCAACCTGACCCTCCCCAGCACAGCTTCAAAAATCACACACACACACATCTCTTCAAACCCATGAATGTTGTCACTCACTTTGCTGTGGCAGCCCTGAATGTGCACCCACAACTCCACAGGAAGCAAACAACCCCACCAAGGTAAAACAAACCCCTGGGTGCAGAGAAATCACTGCCTGCCAAGCCACCAGGGGTGACTGCTGAGGGCAGGGCTGTCTCTCCTGGTCCCACTCACCTTTCGGCCCAGGAAATGCTCCCTGTTTTGGACAGGAACATCAGGAGCTTTGTCCAGGGGCACAGTTACCTACCCCAGGCTGTGCAGAGTGCAAATTCACACGGCACAGGAATCCCAGAGCCACGGAGAGGCAGCACAAGGGCTTCACTGCACCTCTCTGACCTCACACCACAGCATTCGTGCAGACAATAGCCACAGTCTCTGGCCACACCAAAGCTGGGAGTGGGAGAAAAATACCCAGAAATGTCCTCAAGCCAGAGGCAACCACCACATTTTATTCAGGTGAGGAAAATGAAGTAATGTGCCCCAATTACACACTGAAGTCAGCTAAAGAGTCAAAACCAAAACTCAGGGACCTCATGATTAAACTATGACGGTCACCGTTTCCTGTTTTCCAAAGGATCCAGCACACTGGCAACTTTTGCTCAACAGCCACGTTATTTTTCACTCCCTTCTGCAACCTCAGCATCACCAGCTAGCCAGCTGAGATTTTACCATACCTCAGCAGCCCAACAACCCCACATCTCAAGCCAGCAGCTGCTCCTTTACATCCTCAGCACCAGCCCAGCCCAGCGAGGAGGAAGGGGCTGCACCCAGCGATCCTGGGGGTGCCCCCCAGCTCCAGACACCCCACGATTCTACAGCTGCTCTGGGCCTTTCCACAGCCGCTGCTGGCAAAACAAAAGCCTGGAACAATCACCAGGAAGGGAAACCGTGTATACGCTGGAGTCAACCTCTGCACTTCCTCTTGCTTTTGTCATCCCGAGGCTTTTATGTGACGTGTCCTCCCCTGGCAGCAGTTTCCCCGCACTCACAGCTCCGGAGCGAGCCCACAGGCAGCACGGGGGATGCGAGGAGCGGCAGAGCCCGCGGCCAGGCGGGCGGGTGTCCGTGCGGGAGGTGCAAGGGAGGAAGGAAAGTTCAATGGAGCGCACGGCACTTCCCAGCCTCACCTCGCGTGCTCCCGCCGCATCCGCGGTGCCTGCGCGCCCTGCAGCCGCCGATCGCCCCTCTTCTCCCCCCGCGGCCCCGAAAGGCCGTGCTGGGGAGGCAGGCAAGGGCAGGAAGCGCCGCCGGGGCTCGGCGTGCCCCTGCTCCGCGGAAAAAGGCGCCGTGCGAGGCAGCGGAGTCCCGGCGGCGGCGGGCGCAGAAGAACAATGAGCTCGCAGCCCGGGCATTGTGTGCAGGCAGCTCCTGCTCTGCCCTCCGGAGCGCGGCCGCGAGCACCCAAAACACACCCAAAACACCCCCGGGCCAGCCGGGCACGGACACCAGCCCCCTCCGCCATCCCGGGGGCACACTCGGGCACGGAGACCAGCAGGAGACGGCTTTACCACAAGTGCTTTTATTATCACAGAAACGTTTCCACGCCTCCTAACCACCATGGATTTCTCGATTCTAAGGGAGCTGGGTATCAAAAGGAAAAATTAAAAAAAAAAAAAAAAAAAAGAAAAAAAAAATAAAGACACCCCCACAATGCTTGTCTGGCGATAACAGAACAACAAAAAAATATGTTGTACGTTGCACATTATTCAAAAATTTGACATGTGCCTTTCACGACCAAGAACTACTTCTATTGACACAGTGTTCATTTGTATCTGGTTAAACCCCACATTTTAGAACAGGCACACTACCTGAATTGTCACTTATCTGCTCTGAGAACGCATTTTTACTGAATTCTAACAGCATGAACTAGTGCATGAGGCTCCTCAATTCAGCTGCACGGGTGCACAAGCGAAATAACACCTCTGATTTCAATAATTGGCCAATGTAAGCCAGGAGTAAACAGCCATCAGACAGCAGCCTGCTGACTCCATAAAAACCCTCTGAGCTCCTCATCTCCAAGAACGCTGCTGCTTCGAGGAAAAACTCAGCATCAGAACTCAGCAAACCAAAATAACTGCAAGCAGCCTGTAAAAATAAATCTAAGGGCAGAGACACCTCAACAATGAATCATATTGTTTTCTTCCCAGCAATTTCTTGAGCAGTCAGTTTCAGCAATGAAGCCTTCAATGTTGACTACCTCCTACTACTTTCCTGATTCTGGGCATCTTCTTTTCACGCTTCAGAAAGAGAAATGGGAACAAAACAAAACAAACGAAAGAGAGAAAAAAAAAAAAAAAAACAGAAAGAAGAAAGAGAAAACCCCACCCCTTCCTATGCTACCGAAAATGTTATGATTAAATCAATTTGCATAAAATCTTCATTTCAGGATTCCATACCTACACACATGAAAGCAAGCGTGCCTTTTAAACAGCTAAGCCGTCCACCCGTGTGCGTGCATTTAAATCAAATCTAAGTCAAACACCCCCTTTATTTGGATGGTTCACAAGTTAAGCCTTTCCCCGAGCACATTATTCCTACGGAGCACCAGGCAGACACGACAGACGAGCGGTAAAATAAAGCAATAAAGGAAGAAACGCGGATAAAACAAACAAACCACCCCCGAGCACACACCGCCCAGCCCCGGCGGGCAGAACTCCGCGGTGCCCCCGCGGGAGCATCCCCGCAGCCCCGGCGGAGCTCGCTCCCTCCCCGCGCTCCCCGGGGGCGGCCGCGGCCTCTCCCCGCCACCGCGGCCCACCCACCTCGGCGGGCTCTACACCATCCGCGGCGGCTCCGGGGCGCTGCCGGGACAAAGCGGCGGCGGCGGCGGCGGCGGCGCGGGGGGGAAGCGAGCGGCGGGGACCCCGCGCGGTGCCTCAGCAGCGGCAGCCCAGGGGCATCTTCCCGGGGAACAAGGAGGGGACGGAGGAGGAGGAGGAGGAGGAGGAGGAGGAGGAGGAGGAGGAGGAGGAGGAGGAGCAGCGGCCGGTCCCGCGCTGCCCCCGCCCGCCCCTGGCCTCGCGCACGCACGCACCGCGGGCACCCAGCAACGCCGCCGGCCGCGCGCCCCGCCAGTATCGCCGCGCGCCATTGGCCGCCGCGCCGCGCCGCGTGACCCGCCGGCCAATGGCGGCGCGGGATGGAGGGGATTTAAACGCGAGGGGAGGCGGGGGCGGCGCCGGGCACAAAGGCGGCCGTGAGGGAGGGAGGCGAGGCGGCTCGGATTGGCCCCGGCGGGGCTCACCGCCTTCCTTCCCCGTCTTCCTCCCTTCTCTCCCTCCCCCTGGTTCTGCGGGCCGGTTCCGGGATCGCTGTCCCGAGCGCCACGGGGGTTGTTTTGAGGCGTCTTTGTCCCCCGCTGCTCCCAGCCCAGGTGTCGGCTGTGGAATCACGACATGGGTGAAGGTAGAAAGGAGCTCTGGGACCTTCGAGTCCGGCTTGCGGCCCGTGCCCACCTTGTCCCCAGCCCAGAGCACCGAGTGCCACCTCCGGCCATGGGGACTCAGAACCCCCCTGGGCAGCCCCTGCCCACGTCTGAGCACCCTTACCGTGAGGAGATTCTCGGTGCCCAGAGGTCCAGCCTGGCAGCACAGACCTTCCAGAGGTCCGGCCCGAGCCTTCCCTGGTGCTGCTCAGGGGGAAATTGACAGAGCTGCTGCGTGGTTTGGCTTGGAGGGACCTTAGAGCCCATCCCATCCCACCCCACCCCACAGCTTCCCCTATCCTGGAACACTCTCAGGGATGGTCAGCCCAGTGAGGATGACCCTGGTGCCCAAGGACACTCAGGGATGGTCAGCCCGGTGAGGATGACTCTGGTGCCCAAGGACACTCAGGGATGGTCAGCCTGGTGAGGATGACCTCGGTGCCCAAGGACACTCAGGGATGGTCAGCCCGGTGAGGATGACCCCGGTGCCCAAGGACACTCAGGGATGGTCAGCCCGGTGAGGATGACCCCGGTGCTCCAGACACTCAGGGATGGTCAGCCCGGTGAGGATGACCCCGGTGCTCCAGACACTCAGGGATGGTCAGCCCGGTGAGGATGACCCCGGTGCCCAAGGACGCTCAGGGATGGTCAGCCCGGTGAGGATGACCTCGGTGCCCAAGGACGCTCAGGGATGGTCAGCCCGGTGAGGATGACCCCGGTGCCCAAGGACACTCAGGGATGGTCAGCCCGGTGAGGATGACCCCGGTGCTCCAGACACTCAGGGATGGTCAGCCCGGTGAGGATGACCCCGATGCCCAAGGACACTCAGGGATGGTCAGCCTGGTGAGGATGACCCCGGTGCTCCAGACACTCAGGGATGGTCAGCCCGGTGAGGATGACCCCGGTGCCCAAGGACACTCAGGGATGGTCAGCCCAGTGAGGATGACCCCGATGCCCAAGGACACTCAGAGATGGTCAGCCTGGGGAGGATGACCCCGGTGCCCAAGGACACTCAGGGATGGTCAGCCCGGTGAGGATGACCCCGGTGCCCAAGGACACTCAGGGATGGTCAGCCTGGTGAGGATGACCCCGGTGCCCAAGGACACTCAGGGATGGTCAGCCTGGTGAGGATGACCCTGGTGCTCCAGGCTGAGCAGCCCTGCTGTGCTCACGTCCCTCTGTCCTGGACATGTCCGACGTGCGCTGCTTGCCCCGAGCTGGCTCGTTCTCATGAATTAGTGAACAGTCATCGGCCTTAGGAGTAAATGTGTGTGAAGTGTCTTCATTGGGAGGCGAGGCACAGAACTTTATGGCTCTGTCAGAAGCTGCAGCCCGTCAGCCCTCCGAGGTTCACACTCTGGATCAGCCACATTCAGCTGCTGTTGCTGGCCCTGCACTGAATGCTCAGATTATGCATAAGTGCTTTTCTGGATAAACAGCTGATGCTGCTTCTTGCTGCTCTGTGCAGCGAGGAAGTTGACACAACAGCAGAATTCCAAATTACCGAGTAGCAATTAATAAAACGCTTGGTCACTTAGGAGATCTTTTAAGCTTCTTCATATCTGAGTTATCACATATTTAGACAAGATAACACGAAGGTACCAGAGCTGAAAATAGAGCAAACTTGTTATTTAACATTAGCCTCACCTCTCCTCCACAGGCCAGCAGAATAAATCACATGGCTGTAAAGAAAGTCACACGTTCTTCCCGGGCATCTGAGCATTTTCATGTGGAATTATATCTTCCTTCTGAAAAGGCACTCGGATATGTCAGGGCAGATTTTGCCCTCAATTACACCCGTGTAACCCCAACTGTTTGCTGTCTCTGTAAACTGTCTCTGTGGTCGACGCCAGTGGTGCTGCAGAGATAAGTTTGAGGCTGTTATTGCCTTCAGCAGGGGGAAGTGGGAACTGTTCTCACTGAAGAGAAGGGAACACACAAGGAGATCTGAGCTCGGCACATCAGAGGAATTCAGTTCTCTGCCCGGAACATACAGGACAAATTTATCCCCAGCATAACTTCGGGGGCATTACCACCAGAGGGTGAGACACAGAGCTGATTGTGCTCTAATAACTAATTTAGATAAGGGTCTGGAAATGCACATCAGCTCAGCGGCTGACACAGCCATCTCAGAGCTGCACTTAGGCTGTCCTTGGTGGAGCCCGGTTCCATCTCTCCTGTTTTCTGCACTAATTACAATTTCACGTTCCTTGGCCTCTGCATGTCTGCATTAAAATCTCCATGAATTGCCACGGTGGCAGGTTTGCCTTCAGCTTTTCCCAGTCGCTCTCTCTGTGATGGGGAAATTCTCCACAGCAGCCTCTCTCCCTTTCTCTTCCTCTTTGCTCTCCTCTGCCCTGCTGAGGGAGTGGCCACACAAGGATTGGAAATGTTTGCTCACAATGTTTTGATGCCAGATTTTGTTGTTAAACAAACCCAAGCACTCTTGGGGGGGAATAGCCTCATAAATATATGTATAATGTGTGTATCCTAGTGCAGAGGAGGCCACCACCTTGATTAGAGGGATGGGGCACAAGGAAAGGCTTGAGAGGATTGGGGCTGTTCACGCTGGAAAAGAGAAGCTCTGGGGTGACCTCACTGTGGCCTTCCAGGACCTGAAGGAGCTGCAGGGAAGATGGAGAGAGAGGATTTACGAGGGCTGGAGGGACACAGGGAATGGCTTCCCACTGCTGGATGGGATTTTGGGCAGGAATGTTCCCTGGGAGGGTGGGCAGGCCTGGCACAGGGTGCCCAGAGCAGCTGTGGCAGTGCCCAAGGCCAGCCTGGGACAGTGGAAGGTGTCCCTGCCGTGGCAGGGGTGGCACTGGGTGGACTTTGAGGTCCTTTCCAACCCAAGCCAGTCTGGGATTCTGGGATTCTGTTGTGTAATAAACATCTGTGTAGCCCCCAAACTTATTCCCAGCCAGTCCTAGCAGGCAGAGCCACATCCTCACACCACGAACAAGTGATCCAATTATGAGTTTGGTTCATAGTCAGGGGATTGCTGCAGGAATAGCACTTGCAGCTGCTGCTTTTTTTGGGTTGTCTTTTTTTTTTTTTTGTCAAAGATGCAGCTCTCCCTGTGGACAATAATAAACAAAGCCACACAGCTTGTCCCATAACCTTCTCCCAGCTAAAGCCACGGGGTTTGGTTAACACAAGGGAGGTCAAGGAACCCCCAAATGCTGCTGAGGAAGACCTTTGTTCCTCTGTGTGGTCACTGCAGATTTTTGTGGCTCACACCCAAGTGGAGAGAGGTCGCTGGTGGGATGAGTGGGCACGTTCTGTGTTCTATGTGTAAAATACTTGATGTTCGTGCAGATTGTCCCTGTGAGATCCTGGCAAAGCAGAGTGTGAATCTCTGGATGTTTGTGCCTCTGTCTCCCAGCGCTCCGGGAGGTGGGAACTGCTGACACAGAGAAAGCCTAATTGGCCAAATCCACAGAGACATCTGAATTCCAGCGCGCCACACGGGGTGGGGTACCCACACAGAATGTTAATCCTCACATTCCTGCTCCATACCCCTGGATATTTGTGGGGATCTGAGCAGCAGAGATTCTGCTGAGCGCTCCTGGCTCCCCGTCCCGCCCCTGCTTGGTTCCCATCTCCCACACCCTCCCAGGGCTTTGGGGCCTCTGCCACAGAGTTCAGCTCTTCTGGGCACCCCCAGATCCACTGAGGCAAGGAAACATCAGGAGCTTCAAATTATTACTGTTATTGTGGTGGTGGTGGTGTTGTCATCACAGAAAAATCCGACCACGTTTCACCTGTTACCATTCCATCTCCTTCGTTTCAGGGGAACAAAACCAAACAGTGGCCAAAGTCCACAGAGTGGTTCTTTCTCCCTTTGCCAACCCTTGCACCTGTTTTATTTGACATCCATATGGCAGTGTATGTGGTGTATTTAACTTTTTAAAATTATCTCTTTGCAAATCTGTTTTAACGTGGCTCTTTTTTAAATAACTGACACTTTGCCAACTCATTGAAACAAAAATCTATGAGAAAAAAAATCTAACTAGGAACTATGAAGTCAAAGCACACCAATACCGAGAATTTTGTGAACACCATTTCAGCCCAACTAGTTAAAATAATGGAGGGTTTTTTTGGTTTTTAATTCTCCAGTCATGAAATTACAAACCGGTCCTTGACCATGACAGATGAGTCAGGTTGTAACCTCAGCAATGCAGTAAAAACTCAGCTCTAATGAAACAGGCAAATGTCAATACAGCGATTAGCTCGGGAGATAATATTCTGAGAGGCTTTTACAGATGACCTAACTCCACTCACAAAAAAGGATTGTATTCTTTCTTTCCCTTTGTCATATCTGAATACCAGCTCTTTAGCCGAAAACTGTTTGCTTTGGGGGGTTTTCTGCTTTGTTTTGTTTACTGTAGAAATCTCAGGAATTTAAAATCTCATTTGCACAGATATTACCAGGGAATTTTTGGAAGGCTCGTCCCACTTGGAGGCCAGCGCTCTGGACACAGAGATCTCTGTCTAGAAGTGGCTGTTTGGGTTGCAGTGGAAGCAGAAGTCATGGAAATGAGATTTAAATCAGTCTGGGCATATTCACACCCACTGGAGGGAGCAGCAGGTGCCAGGGGCTCAGCAGAGCCCTGAAAGAGCCCCGTGCTCTTCCCTGAGCTGATGCAGCTCCTCGGAGGCTGGAGGAACGAGTTCCCAGCAGGGCTGAGCTGGGCTGAGCTGGCAGGTGAGCGTGGCACAGCTGCTGCTGGTGTCCCTGCGGGAGAGGGAGAAGCTCCTGGGACTGCCGGGGGACGGGAAGGAGATCAGGGAGCCCTGGGACCTGCTCCCAGGCAGCCCCACCTCGGGGGCTCCCTGCAGGTCCCTGAACGTCCTCAGCCACCTTCTGATGCATTTCCTGCCGCCTGGAAGCGTCTTGTCTCTGCACTGGCTCACCCTTCTGCTTTGCCAGGAAGTTCTGAAGGCATGGCTCACAGAACCATTAAGGGGGAAAAGCCCTCTGACATCACCCAGTCCAGCCATTAACCCTGCCCAGTGCACCACCAAACCGTGTCCCTACACACCTCCCAGTTACCGCAGGAATTTGGGGGAAAAGCTCTATTTGCTGTGTGACCATTCTCAGGTTTCCAACACACGGCACATGCAACCACGAAATTTCTGGGTTTAATATTTTGGATATTTTAAATCCCAGAAATGTAAAATGTTATAAATTAGTTTCCTCATTAGGTTAAAAAAAAAATTTAAAACCTTTTTATCTTTTAAAGGTTTTCAATTTCCCTGACTCAGACCATTTCCTAGTGGGTTCTGCATAATGAATATTAGCAGAGGTTGGCTTACCACAGTGTCTGGTGAGACTCATTTATCAAAGCCCAGGATGTGCACCGTGCAAAGGGAAAAAAATCCCATTGAAAGGGAACAAAAAAATTTCAGCCCTAACAATCGCTCCTCTCATTTCTGTAAACTTGGGCATGTTCCAGTGCATGTGGAGAGGGGACAAAATGGCATCTGCAGAACATGAAACGTGTCTAACGAGAGATCTGTGCACCTTGAAAGGCACCAGTGCTGAAGGTGCAAATGACTAATGAGTCTTTCCTCAGGAGTGGGATTAATTGCATCACCCCTGGATGCTCAGCCCTGGATCCTGCTTACACCTAGGGACAGGCGCAGGAACCCATTCTGGGATTTACATACCTGCTAAAACCTGCTAAACAAATTAAATAGAACTAACTCGCTTTCAACCCCAACCAGCTGCTGGGTTGTACCAACATCACAAACTGGCAGCAGCCCTTTGAAGCAGGGAGATGGGAAAGGGATCCGAGCACTGGAGGATTTGGGGTGAGTTTCTGTTGTGTTTTTTGGTACCTTTTCACCTTCAAGCCTCCCAGGCTCGTGTCTGAGCAGCCACTGGACACCGAGCTCATGCACACTCGCTCACACAACCACAGGGGCACGTTCACGTCCAGCTCGATGGCCACACACCAAATCTCGAGGCTTTTCCATCTCCTTTCCAACAGCAAAGCAGTTTTCCACCAGGCCATGCACAGGGACAAGGACAAGGTGCCTTGTGCAGATCCAGTGGGGATCTCACGCTGCTCAAAGAGGGGGTATTTTCAATCTCTTCTAAACCCCTGGACTCTGCTAAAGGGAATTCACTGTCAGCCACAAGCACAGCACAGAGCTGGCTCGTTTCTACATTCCTTGCAGTTAATATCAATTGATCGCTCACAATCAATTATCGGCTGAGCCCTCACAATAGAAGCAATGTCAAAGGGCTGAATCTGATGTCCAGGGGAGGGAAGAGGAGCCCAAAACAGGGGCTGTTTGCCAGGGCTGGCCTGCTGCTTTCTGGCCGTTCAAAGGTTTGCTCTGGCACTGCCGAGCCTCCCTCTCTGCTAAGGTGGGAGTCCTCAGCTGGGCACTTTCTGCACCCCACTGTAAATGCACCACTGCTCCTCCAGTGCAGGAAGCAGTAAATGCATTTACCAGCTTCCCTTCTTGTCCTGAGTGACAGACTTCCCTTTGAGCTGTTATAAATGACCAAAGCATTCAAGGGAGAGATGGATTGATTTCAGATTTGCATTTTTGTCCTTCCCACTGCAAATTGCTCCTCCAGGAGGAGGTGCCTGGCTCCCACCTCCCCCTTGTAGCTGCTCTTTCCCCGCTGTTGCAACACTGCTGCCTTTGATGGCACCTCTGAATGGACTTTTCTGAAGGGAGAGAAAACAGAGCCGCAGCAATGGGAACATTTCCATTTCAAGCACCATCCCTTTTCCCCCTCAGCATTTGTTATCTTCAAAGCGCTGCACAAAAGCGACTGAGGAATCCTCCCCAGCGCCCTGGGAAGTGTCACCCATCCCTGGGGACGGACAGGTGGGACAAGTGAGCAGCAGGGAAATGACACAGCAGAGCCGAGGTCTGTGTGCACAGGGCTCCCAGAGACCTGCCTGCCTCGCCAGAGCCCCCCACCTCTCCTGTCTGGGGCTGGGGGCAGGCTCAGAGCTGCAGAACGCTGCCCTTTGGATCTCCTTGGGAGCACGTAGCCTGCTCTGGGACTGCTCCAGCCCAGGTGCTTCCCTGGCTCGTTTTCCAAGGGAACCCTACCCCCGTGCCCGTCACAGGCACCCCCAGGCCCCCGGTGGCCCCGTGGCTGCTGCCAGCCCCATCAGCACGGGGACACTGACCCCGGGATGCTCCTGCAGACACTGCTGTCAGCACGGTGTCAGCTTGCCTGGCCTTTGTCCAAGGGGTTTATTTTGCAGAATTAGCCCGTATTCCTCCTCTCTCCTGTAACTTAAGCCTGTAACTGGCACCTGGATGATTAAATGTGTGTGGTTCCAGACAGAGCTGCGCCTGTGCCTCGTGCTTCAGGCCTGAGATTTCACCACACACTGCAAGTGTGGCACAAGGAAGTCACCTGGACATTGTGATTAATTTCTTCCTCATAGTTTATTTTGTATCTGTCATTTTTATCATCTGAGTTCTTTATTCAACCCCTTTTCTTCCTCCATTCCTCAGTTATCTTCCTTGTTTTTTGTGGGGTTTTTTCCTCCTTTTTTTTACCTCCAGGCTTTCCTAGCAGAACAGAGGTCTGCAGCTGGTTTGGCTTTATTTCTTCTCCTTGTTCCCCTTCTCCACACCCTGCACTTGCAGTCTCTGAGAGTGCCTATCCATGGAGCACAAAGTGCACCAGATCTGATGGCACCTGGCTCCCTCTGGGTCCCTCTCTCTGCAGAAGGGACCAGAGCTGGGCTCCCCAGGGTGGGACAGCCCCAGCTCCAGCCCCACCCTGGTGACCCAGGAGGCAGCTGCAGGGAGAGGTCACATTCCCACTTGCTCAGAGGAGCCAGGCTCCTGCGTTCTCACACCCACCCACAGCTCTATCTGCAGGGAAATCATTTCACCCTGCAACACAAATGATCAGCAGTGAAAGCTTTCCAAGGGAGTGCTGGGCCTGAGCTCTTGCAGTGCTGCCACAGCCCCAGAGCTGCTGGGGGCAGGCAGGGCTGGCTCTGAGCCCTGTCCCCGTGGCACGGCCACCCTCGGTGTCCTGGCAGAGCTCAGCCCCAGCTGCTGAGGGAAGGTCAGGAGTGATGTCCTCACTCCCACCAGGGGCTCATGTCTGGCAGGAAAGCCAAATGTTGAATCATCTGGTTTCTCAAGATCACTGAGGGATGGCAACATTCCTTCCTGTCCAGAGCACTCTTTGGGACACGGCCTGGACCAGACCTCGAAACCAACAACAGGAAGTCAGTGCTAAGAGCAGGCTGGGCTGCGAGGCAGAAAAGCCAGCCCTACACACCTAGGAACAGCCAGGGGTAATGGGAGAGCTTTCCCACTGCACTCCTTTGCATCACCCCATTATAAATCCTGTTCCTGAACAGCTCCCAGAGCACCTCCTGCCTCTCCCCTCGCCCATCACTCACCACAGCTCTGCTTTTAAGCCTGGCTGCTGTTCTCAGAGCAGCCTCCCAGCTCGTGTTTGCTAAGCTGATGCCTCCTCTGCTCCAAGGAGTGCCATCCCTGCAAATTATTGCAGTAATAAAGCCACTGGCTGTGCCACATTTCCTCTCTGTTATAAAGCACAGCCTTTCGAGTCCAACTCCATGGGGACAGCAGGGAAAGGTGAGGAGCTGTGCAGCAGGAGCTGAGCCCTGATTAAGGAGCAGACACAGCTCCCCCCTCCTCCAGCACCGCAGGTTTAGGTCTTGATTTTCAGCAATCAAATCTTGTTCCCCATTCACTTATTCCCCTCACTCCAAACACACACAGCGTTACCAATCATTCACTTTTCTGTAACACGCTTAAAATTCTTATCTACAAACCCCAGCCCCACGTTCCAGCACTTCCCCACTCGGGGCTCTTTTCTTCCTTTGCAAGTGACTCCTTTCAACGCTGCAGCCTCATTAGGGAGAGCCTGAATCCGCTGCAGCTGGAAGCACCTTGCTGATCTGGCCCAAATACTCTCTGAGACTGAACTTGAAAGCTTTCTGTGAGGGGTTTGATGGGACAGGTGAGCACAGCATCTGACACGGCAGGATTGATTCACAGTGCAGGGAGGAACACACGGTTCAATGGCAGCTGACTCCAGCTTTGGGCTGCACAGCCCAAGCAATGTTCCAACCCTGCCATTTCCTGGTTATTTTAAGGCACCACACACCTGGTAATTGACCTGTAACAGTTCTCCCCACCTTGCTCTGACAAGGTGTGAACGATAATGAATTCATGCCCGGCTCCTTTTGCAGTGTTAGCCAGCACACGTGGCTTTTGTCAGAGCTGGGACTGAGCTCTTCCTCTGAACAGAGCAGGATTCCAGCCTGGCTTTCCCCCACAAGGATGGGGCTGCACACAAGCACAGCGGCCCAGGTGCCAGGCCCTGCTCCTGTCACTCATTTCATCACAGCCTCACTGCCCTTCGGGGTTTGGGCGATTTATGGCAACCAGTGACCTGATTTTCCAGCTCCTTTTGCTTCCTGATGCTTATTAAAAGAAAATCACCAGGTGGAAATAGAGGCCCAGGTAAGGGGGTTGAGCCTTTGGACTTCACTTACTGAAGTGCCAGGTAAGAAACAGCCCTACTCGTGCTCCTGAACACAGCCCTGCTAAAAGGCTTCCTAAACCATTCTGCAGATATTAGAAGCTGCCTCTTTGAGAGAGGAAAAATCCCTTGATAGGATTTGTGTGTAATTAGCTGGTTTATTCATTTAACAGGTCTAATTCAGAGATCAGCTAAGTGTGAAAAGTGCAGTGGGCTTCAAATCTACCATGGAGTGCAACCAGCTCAGAGCAAGGCCCGGGGAAAGGACAAATGTGGGACAGAGGAGGCCCTGGCCCGGTGCTGAGCTGGGGCTGGTAAATTTGGTATTTATAGCAAAGCTCTTCTTAAAAGCAGCCTGACAAAGGAGATAAACCTCCCAAGGAAACCCAGTTGCCAGGTGCCCAGGGAAGGTTGTTTCCTCGTTATTCCCACACCAGGAGCGAGCCTGTTCTTTGCGGAAGGCGGACGCGGGCCCCGCAGCAGCGCTGGCTGCGCGTCCCGGCTCACCGTGAGCATCCCCGACGGTCAAGGAGAGAACGGGCTCGGGCCGGCGCGGCTCAACGCCCGGCGCGCCCGCCGGGGGTCAGCGCTGGGCACAGCCCGGCCCCGGGCGTCATTAACAGACTGGGAAATTAACGACGCTCCTGCTCATCTGCCACCGCGGACAACGGGCAGCAAGAACGGCTCAGGCAGCCTCTCGCTCCGCTGTGTCATGATTTGTTTTTTCCTGTCTGGGAATGGACGGAGGTCACAACTCAGCTGCTCCCCGTGACAGTACCCACACAGTAACAGAACCACTCTGGGGACAGAGACATCCCAAAAACTCTGATGAGCCTCAAGGTCCCTTCAAAAGAAACCATTCCATGAGCCCATGATGAAAAGGGGGGAATCCCTGCTCCCCAGACTCCTCCACATACTTCCAAGCCACACACACTGTTGGGTTGTTTGATGCTTTTATTTATCACATGTAAAAACACTACTGTCTCTGTCTGCAGGTACCTCTTGCTGCACTGCAAATCACACGGCTCCAAACGTTGAAGATGAGACAGGCAGAGAAGGGAACTAAAGTGTTTATGCCCAGAATCACAATGTCATGACCCCTGAGGGTGTTAAATACACAGAACACCCCCAGAGACTGTTCTACAGAAGCAGCAGAGCATTACAATGAACAGACCAGAGTTGGTGAAAACACTGGGTGAAGGGATCATCTAGAGGATAAGAGGACCTGCAGACTGGTCTTTTCCTTCAGCTGCCCTTATCTTTCTAGTACAGGTAATTGTGATCTAAGTCAAAGTATCTAGTGCTGAACCAGAACAGAGGGGACTCTTCCACACTTAGTTGACACGAGGGTTCCTGAAGTTCCTCCCAGCAAAGCGAGCCTTGCTGCCGAGCTCCTCCTCAATTCTGATGAAGGACAGAGAGCACTGGGTGTCAGCAGCCAACAGAGAACCCCTGCACTAGCACAGGCTTCACGCTGAACACCTGACCCACCTGCTCCTGGAGGTCCTACACCGAAGGCAGCTCCCACCAAGCCCCTGCACAGTGGGGCAGTGCCACACATCTGACACAACTCAACCCAAACGTCTGAGACGCCTGCCAAGAGAACTGCCTCGTGCACAGAGGACAGTGTCTCAGTGCAGCATCACAGGACGCTTGGTGTGATCTGTTCTGGACCTCACCCACCCAGCTCCTCCTTAGCCTACAGCCACCTGCACCCACAAGCACCTCAGCCATGTGCTGCGCTGCAGGTGTTTCTGAGGGGCAAAGCCCGAGCTGTGCCCCAGAGCAGCAGCAGAATGAATGTCCTTTCCCAGCCCCAGGCTCACCTCAGCAGCTGGTTGTACTTGGCCAGACGCTCGGATCGGCACGGGGCACCGGTTTTGATCTGAGGGAAATCACAAAGTTATGAAGAACTCTTACGTGCCAACACAAAACTTGCTCAGAGTGATGAGCATCATCACAGGCTCTGCTTGGGCATCAGGCTCAGTATCTACACATGCAAACACAACAGCTTTTGGGAGCAACAGAGGTTGTGCATTTGCGGTCAGCTGCAGGACCAGGAAACCCCAGTACAGCCACTGGAGCCAAGACCTTTGACATTGCTGGTTAAAGGTGAGTTTGCAAAAGATAAAGTGTTCCCTTGTCATACTCCATTAACAAATCAGCTCCCTGCAAACAGACACAGCAAATCTGCACCCCTGGAGGCAGTGCAGTGCACCATGGCTTTGGCTTCACGCCCTAATTATCCCATGAAGCAAACAGCCAAACTGCAGCAGCTGCAGATACCAACCTGGCCAGTGCAGAGACCCACTACCAGGTCAGCAATGAAGGTGTCTTCTGTCTCTCCAGAGCGGTGGCTCACCATCACACCCCAGCCATTGGACTGGGCCAGCTTGCAGCTGCAAGAGACCAAGAGAAGAAGCTCACACCATGCCCTGTGTCCAGCAGCCTTTGCTCCAGTGGCACTGCCAAGGAGCAGCACAGGACTCTGCTCTGGACCTCCATCTCCCCCAGTTAAAACCAGCCCCACCCTGGCCCGGCCCAGAGGGCAGAACTTACGCCTGCAGGGACTCTGTCACGGAGCCAATCTGGTTGACCTTGAGGAGGAGGCAGTTGCAGGCCTTCTCCTCCACAGCCTTGGCAATTCTCTTCGGGTTGGTCACAGTCAGATCATCACCAACCACCTGGATGTTGACGCTGCCAGTGAACTTCTTCCAAGCACCCCAGTCATCCTGGTCAAAGGGGTCTTCAATGGACACCACTGTGGAGGGACACAGCAGCTTTAGGACAACGCCAGCACAAAGGTCTGCTTTGGATGAGTGGTACCACAGTGCTACCCACTTCCCAGAACATTCCTGAGACCCCGAGAGGCTGAGTAAAGCAGGAGCTCTCAATCTCTCCTGTAAGAGGGGCTGCACTCCAACTCCCTCCTTCAGCCATCAACCCTGATTCACCACTACTACTGTGTTTCTCACTGATGAGCAACTCACCAGGGTAGTTCTTGACAAAGCCCTTGTACAGGTCAGCCAGCTGGTCAGGAGAGATGTATCTGCTGGGATCATCAGGGGATTTGAAGTCCAGGTCGTACTTGCCATCACGGTAGAACTCTGAGGCAGCCACGTCCATGCCAATGACCACCTTGTCAGTGTAGCCAGCCTTGGCAATGGCAGTCTTCAGCAGCTCCAGAGCTGCAACACAGACAGGTGCTCCTGAGCGCCTGCAGGCATCCCACCCCCAAAGCTCCTCACTGCCCAATGCCTGCAGGCATCCCACCCCCAAGGCTCCCCACTGCCCAACAGCAGCACGCTCACTTGGCAAAGGATCTCCCTTACCCCTTCAGAAAGCCCAAAGGAAAAGGTTCTTAAATTCTCCCACTTCTGAACTGACTGGAACAAGATATTACTTTAATACTGCTTTTAGCTTGTAATACCCTTGAGACACCATTATGGGATTCCTAATCTCTTCAGGCAGGACTACATGTCAGCCCAGAAAGCTTATTACTAGATGATACCACATCCTCTTTCAACTTTATGCATGTGGGCAGGAAGCAGTGCCTGCACTCTAATCCCTTTTAGCTCCAGAGCAGGTGTTGACCATGGAAGTGGTGAGCATCCAAACCCTGACAGCAGGGAGACAGAGCCTGCCTCCAGGAGGAGACCCCTCTTGGCATCTACCTGTTCTCCATGTGCACATTTACCTGCACAAGAGGGACAGAACCACTCAGCAGAAGTCTCTGGATGCTGCCCACTGTGCTACTATTTGGCAGAGTCCCAGTGACCCTGAGTTGCAGGGGAGCAGCAGGGATCAGCCAAGCTCTGTTTGCAGCAGGAAGCTCAGATCAAGTGTTTTCTTTTGTTGTTGGGTTGGTTTTTTGTTTGGGTTCTTTTTGTGTGGGTTTGGTTGTGTTTTGTAAGATGCTAATGTAGCACAAACTGCAAAAGCAGCTGCTGCCAGCAACAAAAATTCCTTGGAATGTAATTGTCATTCAAGGTCATCTTCACTGATGTCTGCAAGGGTACAGACCCAGCAAAGCTGCATGTGACACTGGGGCTCAGAAATGGCACAATTGCTGGTGCTGTCTCAGTATATTCAAGGTCACCAGTCCCCTCCACAACAGCATAACCAACAGCTGTAAAGTAAAACGCAGCTGGGCTGAGCTCCTGTCCTACTGCCTTGTGAGCAGCTCCATTTCGGGAGAGGCAGAGAAAGCTCCTCTGGTACAGTTTTTGTAGGAAGAGATATTTTGCTTCCCACAGGCAAATTGCCTCTCCCACAGGTTCCTGAACAGAACTGTTTGGCCATGGAAGCAGCAACTGCCTCAGCTTCTCAGGCAAGCCTTCGTGCCCTCCCACACACAGCCAGGCAGAGCACAAACTGTTTTCCCTCTTTGTCTGCAGAAAAACAACTCCATAGATCTCTGTTGGCTTCTGGAACACCTGCAGTGCCCAGAAGTTCCCACATCACTTTTCAACTGGAAGGGCACAAGGCTCCCTCAAGCTGCTACAGGAATGAGAGTAATGAGACACTGAAGCAAAAACCATCCTGTCAAACTGCATAAACTGATGTCCAAGGGAATACCTGACCACATCAGTAGAGCATCTTAGGATGTCTGCCAGGGTAAGAAACAGAGTAAAGACAAAGGAAGTTCTACACCTTTGATCCTATTGATCCTGCTTGTCATTATATTGGGCAGGCTATCAGCTCATTCTCCAGCAATCAGTTACATCTCCTCCCACACTTGGCTCATTCTCACCTTCTTTGTTTTCCAGGATGTTGGGGGCAAAGCCACCCTCATCCCCGACGTTGGTGGCATCCTTGCCATACTTCTCCTTGATGACATTCTTGAGGTTGTGGTAGACCTCTGCCCCGACACGCATGGCGTCCTTGAAGCTCTCTGCCCCCACGGGCAGGATCATGAACTCCTGCATGGCCAGCTTGTTGCCAGCGTGGGAGCCCCCGTTGATCACGTTGAAAGCCTTGGAGGAAGCAGGAAAAGCCAGGTTGGAACATGTCAGGGGAACAGCCCTTGCATTCACACTCCTCGTACTCTAGAGCTTGATCCAAGAGCACCAGGCTAAAGTCAAACCAAGGCCTGGCCTGCCCCACCCAGGGACTTACGGGAACTGGGAGAATGACTTCTGGATTTCCAGCAAGGTCAGCGATGTGACGGTACAGGGGAACACCCTTCTCAGCAGCACCAGCTTTGCACACAGCCAGAGACACACCCAGGATGGCATTAGCACCAAATTTGGCTGAAATAGGAAGAAATTGATTAGAGAAGTATCTTTATAAAAAGAGACTCAGCAATACCAGCCCATGGTTTGAGTTATGGCAGTGCACAGCACATGGCCATACACTGGCTATTGGTTCTGGTAAACAGAATTCCATTGACCCATCTTTATCTTTTCACCCCTCAGTGCAACACAAAGCCCACTCACATTTGTTCTCTGTCCCATCCATTTCCAGCATCAGCTTATCAATCTTTTCTTGTTCCACGACGTTCACATTCTGCAGAGGGAAGCAAACAAAATGTTTGACACCAAGCACAGGCTCACAAACCCTCACCTACCCACCACGGCACTGACACCCTGGCAGGCACCAACACTTGCTCAAGGGCAGCTACCAAGAGCTGACCAGACCAATTCCTGTCACTATCTCACAGCAGCAGCCCAGGGCTGACAGCTGAGCTGGATGTGCCATCACTTTACCCACTATCACTTAGGTCTGCACCAGCCTTTGTAGGCCAGGCTTGGTGCCCACAAAGCACAAAGGAATCTCATTCAAGCAGACTTTTCTAGATCTTCTCAGATTCCCTTCAAGCTACCCTGCTTGGATAAAACCTAGCTCCTCCTCATCATTCAGCCACTCTTTGAAGCATAAATCAGCTTGTGTCCCAGCTGCACCACTGCAGCTCCCAGGGGCTGAAGTGTTTCTGCACACTACCACACCAGGCTGCTGGAGAAGGTTTCATTACGTGTTAGATGTGCACTCATTAAGTAAATTAAGTAAAACCATTGCTGTGGTCAGTTTGTTCACATGCACTCCAACACACAGGCTGACACCCCCAGGGGACACCCCACCAGAGGATGGTTTGGACACTGCCTGGCTGTAGGAGATGTTAAGAGAAGACAGATTGCTCCTACCTTGCTAATCAGTGCAGGTGCAATCGTTTTATTGACGTGCTCAACAGCTTTTGAGACACCTGGAAGGAACAAGCAAATCAGACACTGGTCAACACACAGGTTATGCAGGGATTAGTAGGGGAACTCAGGAACATCCAGGAAAACACCTCATGCTACCCCAGCCCAAGCTGAGCTTATGGCCAGGTGTGAACACTGAGAGGCCCCTGGCTGAACTGGGAGGCACATGAAGGAGGCATTGGCTAGGACTTGTCCAGGAATGCCAGGTTAGTCTGCCAGGCCATGCACTGGAGAGCCTCATCCGAGTGCCAGGGCTGCACTGGGAGCACATCCGTTACCTGTGTGCACAGGGCCGTGGCCAGGAACTCGTTAACATATTTAACAGCTCTGGAGACACCTGACAGAAGCGAAACGGACACCCGAGTCAAGGCACAGGTGACAACTCACAGCCAGCCCCACAGGAACGCAGCAGAGGACACAAACAGGCAGCAGGAGGCTGGTACTGAGCAGTGGACTAGAGGCAAAGGGCTCCAAGAGCAGAGGAAGCTGTGCAAGGCTCTGTGTGGGCTCTCCACCCAGGTCTCTGTGACTCTGCCATCACCACTGCCAGCCCAAACCTCAAGGGCCCGAACTACAGCTTTTAGGGAAGGTTTTAGGATGGGCTCTCCTGCCAACTCGGAGAACCCAGGAGTAAGGGGAGGGAAAAGGTTTCCCCAGAAGTTACATATGCAACAGCACAGGCACTTCACTACCTGACACTATTTTGTAACACTGCTACAGCATCACCTTATTTACTGCGCAGTGTTTAAAGACTTCCAAAAACCTAAGCTTCAGAATGATGAATGCTATTTGACTGCATCCTAAACAATATTAATTGCTTTTCCAAATGGTCTGAGTCTGCAGACCTCTATTACAAAAGGCCTAACAGCTATCTGCAACTCTTCCCATTTGATTATTATTTTTCATAACTCGTGTTATTTCCCAGCTGACAAAGCCCTTCAGCTACAGCCTGATAACTACAGTCTAATTAAATGCCATTAAGAATTGTCCATAGGATCAGACTTAACAGGTCTAAGCACACACATTTAGCACAGTGGGGTAAATACATATTTACTCTTTGCAAGAAAAAGTGCCCTGGGTAAAGAGGATAAGAGCCTCAGGTTTTTGGGACATTCAGTCATCCAGGCATTTATTCTCTGTTAAGGTATTAACAGCCATGAATCTCCTAAGACAAGGCTCTCCAAGTTCAATTTAGTTATCCACTTTAATTGTTCTTTCTTAATAGGCAAAAAATATTTTAGCTTCTTTTCACCTGCCTGGCAGGGAAGTTTGAAAATAATTCTCTCTTCCAGCCAGAAGTCAAGACGACTGCTCACACTTCAGAGGCATCACCAATGCTTTTAGAGCAGCAAGTTAAGAAGGAGCCCTGACTGTCCAAGCTCTCAGAAGAATCCCAAGAAGTACTACTGGCATGTTTATTAGGTAATGGCATCTTGTTTGCAGCTATTCCTTCTCACCCATACTTGTTCCCAAGCCAGCCTGGTGACTGCTGGGTCTAGGTTCTTTTTAGAATGCACAACCAGTCTCCAGAAAAGTAAAATATTACACCACTAACACAAACTTAAGTATCCTGGCTACCTGTGATGGCAGACAAAAAGCCAGAGTGGCTGTAGCCATTATGGGGTCTGAAATAGAGGCACCTTCCAGGATTAGCAGTGAAGAGCTGCTCATTCAGTGGACAGAGCTGGCATAAAACCTCAGGTTCAGGATTTAACATGCTGGGAGGATCTAAGGAGTCTGCAGTCTCAGAGCTGACAGATTTAAGGGCTCTGGGAAAATAAGACCTTTTGGAGGCTTTTGGAGCTGGCAGTTTAGATGCCATTACAACACTGGTAAAGCACTCTGCCACGCTTCAACACACAGTGCAAGAGGAGCAGGGTAACAAAGCACACCTGGACACATTGTACCAGAGACATTGTCACCTGGCTGGGGGTGCCCAGCTCCACACACCCACCTGTGCAGGTGCCCTGCCCTGCAGCAGGAGGCAGCTGCCACTGCTGGAGGCAGTCACCCTCCAGGTCATGCCCAGGAAACCACCCCAGCCACCTCTGCCTTGCCTCTGGCCAGCTCACAGCCCACGCCTGCCAGGCGCTGCTGTCACTCCCTGTCTGTCCCCTCTGCCCCTGCTCAGCTGCCAGGCCTTGTGCAGAACACAGACAGTGGGACAGGAGCCCAGCAGAGACAGTGCCCAGCTTTACCTTTGCCCATGTAGCGTGTCTTGTCATTGTCACGGAGCTCCAGAGCCTCATAGATTCCAGTTGAGGCACCGCTGGGAACAGCAGCTCTGAACAGACCTGTTCACAACAGGGAAAAACACCTTGGCACACTCAAAGTCACTAAACATCCCAGCCTGCCACACACTTCCAGCCCTGCAGCTGGGAGAGGGAGTCTCCAAACCACACCTCTGCTCACATACACAGTGATCCCACAATGATGCTCATTTACAGCATCAGCAATTTATCAGCATCTCCCTCACACTGATCAACAGCAAACTGACTCCTCCTCCACTGTGCATTTCAAGAGTTAAGGAAGGCATCCATTCCCCTTCCAAAAAGGATAGCTTCATTCACTGCATCTGCTTTTGAGCTCAGGCAAGGCAAGCTCTTAAATTCTTCTAGGATATGGCACAAAAGGGACAATTAGGAGACCTATTTTGTTCACAGGAGTTCTGAGCTCTTCTGACAACAGCAGAGCCACCCAGACAGCCCATTCCTTCAGCCAAGGATGCTGAAATTGGAGCAAATCTGCACACTGGAGCCTGCTCTGCCTGGGGTTCAAGATGCCAACTTCGGCCTCCAGTCTCTCCCTTATCCCACTAAATCAAAGAGCTTAGTGGGGGCAGTCTCATTAAATGACTGCATTAATCTTTTGAGGCAGAAAGATCAGCTCTTTAGTCAGTGTATTACAGCCATTGTGTTTGCTCATTCCACCAAATCACATTGGTATGAGGTCGCACAATGCTTTTGTCAGATCCTATCAGATGTGGGATGAACAACTAACAAACCAGGAGAAAGTCCTACAGTAATTAAAAATATAAGATGTTACATGTGAAAGCCCAATTAGACAAGTTCTTTAGTCATGCCCGAGTACTTAGGCAGAGGAGAATCCATTACCCAAAGTTGAACTGTGCAGCAGAAGACTCTGTCATTACAGAAAGCCACTGCAGACAAATTAAGAATTAAACTTCAAGTGTACTCATACACAGTGTGGGGAGCACTGACAACCAAGGCCATTAGCAGCTGCTCAAGAACAGAGTTTCCAGGTGCTATCCCAGTTTCTGCTGGGCCAAGGGAAGGAGGGCAGGTTTGGAACAGCTCTCCCACAGTTTAGGCTGTAAAAAGTAGCACCCTCCAAAAAACCCTGCACTGCCCAGGCCAGGAACTTGAGCTCAGCAAGCTCAGCCAACAGAATGAGGCAGAGGCTTTTTCTGCAAGACTCACAGCAAGCTCCAACAAGTTTTATGTGCGGAGGGAGAAGTCAGCACACTTCCACTGCTAGAACAGGACAGGTTGTATACTCTGCCTGCCTCCAGTTCTATCAGCTCTAGGCCAGGGATGAACACCTGCAGCTGAGGACTCACCTTTGTTGGTGTAGAGGTCTACCTCAACAGTGGGGTTGCCACGGGAGTCAAAGATTTCACGGGCATGGATCTTGGTGATAGACATCTTTAGTACCTGAAAAAAGGAGCTTAGAATTAGTCATTGAATGGTTTGGGCTGGAAGGGACCATAAAGCTCAATCCATCACACGCCCTGCCATGAGCAGTGAGATTTCCACCAGACCAGGTTGCTGGATGAGCCTCATCCAGCCTGGGCTGGAGCATTCTCAGGGATGGGGCAGTCGCAGTTTCTCTGGGCAAGCTCTTCCAGTGTCCCATGACTTTTATTATTAAAAAAAAAAAAAAAAATCACTTCCTTGTGTGCAGGGGACAATCTCTTGATGTTTCCAAATAACCTGAACTGCAGTATCAGACCCTAGACAGAGCAGCAGGAGCAGATGACAAATCTAAAGGGACCTCACCTCACCATGTCAGAGCAACAAAGAGCTCCCAAAACAGCAACTCTCTGCTATCAGTTAAGAGTTCTTTTTGATAAGAGACCAGAGTGCAATAGCTCTCAGCAGGCACAGAGTGCTCTTAGTATGCACAGCAGCTGCTCAGAGCCAAACAGAACCAATGACGAAAGAGAAGCAGCCACAGCTCTCATTAAAAACTTGCATTGATAGTTACACCCTGTTGAGCATTTATACAAATAGTTTTTCCTCTTAACTTTTCATCTTAAAAGGAAAAAAAATCCCCCTAGCCTTTTGAATACTTCCTTTTTCCTCTTCTTACATTTATCCACTTCAGAAAACTGCAGTAAGGGAATTCTTATGTAAGCCCAGCTACATTTTAAAAATCAAGTCATACTCATGCCTGTAAGCCATCGGCTGGCACCAAACCCAGCCCATCTGCACAGAAGAAAGCTCAGCCTCAGAAGCACAACTATCTGGAAGCTGTTTTTTTGGCAAGCCAATGTGGGTGGCAACCCTGTTTACAGAAATGGTCATGAATCCTTCCACAGTTACTGCAAAGTTAAAAAAACATGACCTTAGAAATGCTGCTGCTGGTTCAGTCTGTGAGGGGGTAGCTGCACACACTGGTTCCTCCCCCACAGCAAACTCTGCCCTCCCCAGGTCAAAAGCACAGGCAACCTTTGCTTTCCCGTGTCCCTTCCAGCTGTCCTGCCCCTGCATGCTGTCTAAGATTTCAGTCAGACCCCCACACTGACACATGATAGGACTAAAATATGAAACAAGACAGCTTCTTCAAGCTGACCTTCATGCTGCCACTACCTAGCTTCAATCAGTGAACACACAAGCTAGAAATAAATCCCTGCAAGGCTCTGCTTATCAGTCCCACCCACACTTGGCTCTCTGCAGATGCACCGAGCAATGGCTAACAGGAAGAATGCCCACTTATCCAAAAAGGGCTTTCAGAGTTTATCACCTGCTAAACCTTACTTTCATTTTTTAGAACCTAGGCTTTGCCACAGAATTTGAGGCGGCTCATTCTTTGAGAGCACAGCCAGTTTCCAGGACCTCTCAGTGCAGTGCTACAGCTGGTTGTTGACCTTCACGAAGGAGGCACTTCAGGAACACACACTGCAAGAACTTCCACTGGGAATGTCTGCCAGGTCAGACATTACTCCATCCTTGACAAAGGAGCACAAGTCCCTCCCTTCTCTGCAGAAAGAGGCATTTCACAGCACTGCATTTCCCGAGAAATCCTTGATGCTCCTTTTGCAAACTCCCTGTGCTCAAGAAACAGTTCTCCCTTTGAGCTATAAGGTAAAACTGATGCTGTTTAGCTCACCACGATGTATTCTGCCTCAGTCAAAGCAGTCAGCTCATCCAGAACACAAGGGTCAGCCCTTGTGCGCCCAGGTTTAACCACAGAAATGCTGACTGAAGGCAGAGAGGACAGCAGCACTGTCTGCTCAGACCTTTGTCCTCTACCAAACACGCAAACACCCCGGTGGTATTTAACGAGCACGCTGCCTTAAACCTTTCTGTGCAGCATAATCTGCTGACAAGGTCACTGTCTCCCTTCAGGAGAGAAGCCACACACTCACTTTGCCTGGCCTGCCCAGGAGCACCTACTCCAAAGGTAAGCTACAACCCCTGCCAGCCCTGAGGACCTTCTTCACTACCAGCTCAAGTCTAAGAAATCACCACTTATTCCTCATCTGGCCCTGCGCAGGGAATGCAGTACTCTCAACTGGACATCAGTCCGATTGAAAATTATTTCCAAAGACTTTTTTTATGGGCAACCCTACCACCAAAACCTGTCCTTGTGAGCTATCTTGCAGCCACACTTCTCTAAAATCAATACAGGGTTAAGGCTGAGCACTGCAAGCATCTGAATGGAGATTTAAAAAGCAACACTAAAGCTTAGCCATAGAAATAACTGCCCTAGTGAGTGTCTTATTACAGGCCTGCCACATTTATCAGTGGAAGCCTCTCTTGACACTTAAAGGTCCTTATGACCGTAACTCTCATACCACCAGTGCTCTGAAAAAAGCTGAGACCTTTGAGTGCACTCTACCAGATCCCAACGTATTAATTCCCCTGCCAAAGCACTCCCTGAAACTGGACAAATGTGCACATTCCAACCCTGCTCCTCTGCACTCCACGGGGTATTAATCCACCTCTACAACATGAGCCAACGGGTTCTAAAGGATGCCTGGCAGGGAGCAAATCTCAGACGCGTTCAACCACTTTCTCTCTCTGTGTTTAGTAAGATGGAGGCCTGAAACTGCGTTGGCTCAGCCTGTGGGTTTGGATGACAAACTTCAGTACTTCCTGCTGGGCTCAGAGAGCCGTGGCCCTACCCTGTGACTCAGCAGGCAAGTAACGGAGCAGGAGAAAGCCCAGGATCCTCTCTGGCAGCCCTGCACGAGGCAGGATGGTTAACAGGCAGCTCCTGTTAACCACCCACACCCGCACATCCAGCTGCTGCTCCGCACCAACGCTGCCTTGGGATAACCGGCACTTAAATACCCACTAAGAGACCTGAGGCACAGATGGAGTGCAAGCAAGCGTTAAATATTTGAGATGGGAAGCTGAAGGACATCCACTAAAGAGGGGAAGGTCCAAATCACCACACGCAATCCCAGAGCGACTGTTAATGATTAAAAGAAAAGAGGTTAAACTCTGCCTTTGAGGATGCCTTGACCCACCGTACCCCCCTGATTCTGCCCCCGCCTTGACCCCCCGTTTTCACTCCCCACCCCCGCACACGGCCGGGGCTCAGGCCGCCACAGGCCCTCCCTGCCCCGCCGGTGCTGCAGGCACACACAGCGGCCTGCACGCCCCGGATACCACCGAGCCTCGGCCCGGTCCTTTGCCACGGGGACGACCGGGGCTCCGCGGCCGCTACCCGGAGAAGGGAATCGCGGCCTCTGGGCCCGCGGGGCGCTGAGCGAGCCGCCGCACTCACCGCTGTGCCGGCAGCCCCGCTCCGCAGCCGCACCGCTGTCGCCGCCCCGGCTCTGACTGAGACCCAGCCGCTCCGCGCCCGCCCGCCTATAGCCGCCCTCGCGCGCAGGGCCCGCCCCCCGGCCGCGCCCATTGGCCAGCGCCGTCCCCCGCCGCGCCCCGATTGGCTGCGGCCGCCTCGCGCCAGCGGCGGGCTCGCGTGCGTGCGCTACGTGCGGCCGGGCCGCGGCCTCGTGGAAAATCCCCGCGCGAGGGGGCGGGGCCGGCGCGGCGCATGCGGGCTGGGGGGGAGCGGGCCGGACCGGACCGGACCATGTGGAGCGGAGCGCGGGGGGAGCCGTGAGGGACCGAGCCTGGGCATCGGGCGCTCCCAAAACCCTGTCCCGGGCATCAGGCGCTCCCAAAACCCTGCCCCGGGCATCAGCCGCTCCCAAAACCCTGCCCTGGGCATCAGCCGCTCCCAAAACCCTGTCCTGGGCATCAGGCGCTCCCAAAACCCTGTCCTGGGCATCAGCCGCTCCCAAAACCCTGTCCTGGGCATCGGGCGCTCCCAAAACCCTGCCCCGGGCATCAGCCGCTCCCAAAACTCTGTCCCGGGCATCAGGCGCTCCCAAAACCCTGTCCCGGGCATCAGCCGCTCCCAAAACCCTGCCCTGGGCATCGGCCGCTCCCAAAACCCTGCCCTGGGCATCGGCCGCTCCCAAAACCCTGTCCCGGGCATCGGCCGCTCCCAAAACCCTGTCCCGGGCATCAGGCGCTCCCAAAACCCTGTCCTGGGCATCAGGGGCTCCCAAAACCCTGTCCCGGGCATCAGCCGCTCCCAAAACCCTGTCCCGGGCATCAGGCGCTCCCAAAACCCTGTCCTGGGCATCAGGGGCTCCCAAAACCCTGTCCCGGGCATCAGCCGCTCCCAAAACCCTGTCCCGGGCATCAGCCGCTCCCAAAACCCTGTCCTGGGCATCGGGCGCTCCCAAAACCCTGCCCCGGGCATCAGCCGCTCCCAAAACTCTGTCCCGGGCATCAGGCGCTCCCAAAACCCTGTCCCGGGCATCAGCCGCTCCCAAAACCCTGCCCTGGGCATCGGCCGCTCCCAAAACCCTGCCCTGGGCATCGGCCGCTCCCAAAACCCTGTCCCGGGCATCGGCCGCTCCCAAAACCCTGTCCCGGGCATCAGGCGCTCCCAAAACCCTGTCCTGGGCATCAGGGGCTCCCAAAACCCTGTCCCGGGCATCAGCCGCTCCCAAAACCCTGTCCCGGGCATCAGCCGCTCCCAAAACCCTGTCCCGGGCATCGGCCGCTCCCAAAACCCTGTCCCGGGCATCGGCCGCTCCCAAAACCCTGTCCCGGGCATCAGGCGCTCCCAAAACCCTGCCCTGGGCATCGGCCGCTCCCAAAACCCTGTCCCGGGCATCGGCCGCTCCCAAAACCCTGCCCTGGGCAGCCGCATCTCCCACTGCCCCAGCTTGCTCCAAGCCCGTCCATCCTGGCCTTGGACGCTTTCAAAGTTATCCTCCATCCAGAGGGCCACGGACACCCTGTGCCAGAGCCTCACCACCCTCACAGGGAATTTCTTCCTAATCTCCAGTCCAAACGTGCCCTCTGTCAATTTGAAGCCATTCCCCTTGTCCTGCCGCTACTCGCCCTTGTAGGCAGTCCCTCCCCATCTCTCCTCTAAGTTCCCCTCAGGCACTGGAAGGCCATGAGGAGGCCACCCCAGAGCTCCTCTCCAGGCTGAACAATCCCAGTTCCCTCAGCCTTTCCTCACAATTCTGCGCTCTTCGGTACAAGAAAGGCAAGGAGCTACTGGAGAGGGTCCAGTGGAGGCCACAAAGTTGGGGTGTGGAGCATCTCCCTGACGAGGAGAGACAGCGGGGCTGGGCCTGGGTAGTCCCAAGGGGACTGAGGGGGTGTGGGAATAACGAGTACACCTGGAAGGAGGAAGGCTGGAAGGGATGTGTGTGTTCCAGGCAAAGGTTGATTACAAACGCAATAAATACCCACTCTGATTTTGAAGTGAATAACCATCACGCTTCCTGGAGGGGAGAAGGAGCACTAACATGATGGCTGTGGCAGCTCACCCCAGTGTGCCAGCAGGAGCACAAACTTCTCCAAGTGTGGAAAAGTTGGGCTGTGACAGCTCACACCAGTGTGCCAGCAGGAGCACAAACTTCTCCAAGGAAAAGTTGGGCTGTGGCAGCTCACCCCAGTGTGCCAGCAGGAGCACAAACTTCTCCAAGTGTGGAAAAGTTGGGCTGTGACAGCTCACACCAGTGTGCCAGCAGGAGCACAAACTTCTCCAAGTGTGGAAAAGTTGGGCTGTGGCAGCTCATCCCAGTGTGCCAGCAGGAGCACAAACTTCTCCAAGTGTGGAAAAGTTGGGCTGTGGCAGCTCACACCAGTGTGCCAGCAGGAGCACAAACTTCTCCAAGTGTGGAAAAGTTGGGCTGTGGCAGCTCACCCCAGTGTGCCAGCAGGAGCACAAACTTCTCCAAGTGTGGAAAAGTTGGGCTGTGGCAGCTCACCCCAGTGTGCCAGCAGGAGCACAAACTTCTCCAAGTGTGGAAAAGTTGGGCTGTGGCAGCTCACCCCAGTGTGCCAGCAGGAGCACAAACTTCTCCAAGTGTGGAAAAGTTGGGCTGTGGCAGCTCACCCCAGTGTGCCAGCAGGAGCACAAACTTCTCCAAGGAAAAGTTGGGCTGTGGCAGCTCACCCCAGTGTGCCAGCAGGAGCACAAACTTTTCTGTTCTGGGATAGTGGAAGGTGTCCCTGCCCGTGTCAGGGCTGGGGTGGGTTGAGCATTAAGGTGCCAGCAAGCCAAAGCATTCTGTGTTCTACCTGTGAGGATGTGGCAGTGCCCAGTTCACCCTGACTGCACCAACAAAGCCGTTTTATTGCTCACACATCAGTGAAGTTCGTGGTGCTCCAGCCCTGCCTCGCCCTGCCAGCCTGTGCCTGATGTACCCTCTGGGCACATTTTTCTTTCCTTCCTGAGAACATCCCCTCGAGACAAGCTTAAAGTCTAATAAAGAGCAAAGGAAGTCTGCAGGACTGACCTTCCCGAGGCATTGCAGTGCCCTCAGACCCGCTGTGACCCCGGGCTGGGACGGCAGCCTCCCCAGAGGGAGAAGCCCTGTGCCAGCCAGGCTGGTCTGTGACAGTGCCCTGTGTCCCCCGTGCCCACTGTGTGTGGGCTTTGTGCCTCCCCCGCACATCCGTGTGGCTGCACAGCCATGAGTCAGGTCGGAATGCTGCTGGGTTGTACCCAGCTGAGATAAGGCACCACTGGGCAGGGAAAGCCCTTGGAATTAAACTGCCACAGGTAGATACTTCTTTGAAGAGCCAGCCCCCCCAAAACTGCACATTGTACCCCTTATAGCTGCGTCCTTGGCAGCATGGGCTTATCCTGCAGCCTCACCCTGCCTGGTGTGAGGGCACCAGAGGGGAACATTCCCTGTAAAAACACATTCCAGATGCTGGAAATCCTAAAGCTGCATTTTTATGCTGGTTAACTGCTGGATTGGAGATGCTTCACTATCTTTCCACTTCGTAAAAGTGCTTTTATTGCCATGCAGGAAAATCACACAGAGGTGTCAAGTCTTATAATGAGCTAAAGAAAATGGAGCACAAGAAAGCCTGAGGCGGAGGGAAATTAAATATTGTAGTAGCCAGCAAAGGCTGATGCTGAAGTACAGCAGGGTGCTCACTGGGAACAAAGCGTTTTCTGAAAGGTCATAATTAGCCTGGTGGGAGGCAGAAGTGGGGTTTAAAGCAAACCCCCTGCCCGGAGCACTGAGCTCTTGCCCTATTCCCATTCAACCAAACCAAAGCTGTGAGGGAGAAGTGGCTGTGGGAGACCAGCCTAAACCCGTCCTTGTGAGAAAGAGCTCAGAACTTTGTCAGGAGGAGTTTAGGACTTGTCCCCTGCCTCGCCCTCCTTCCCTTGTGGGCACAGAGGCAGCACAAAGCAGATTTCCTGGTCAGGAGCCTGCATTCCCCATCCCGGCAGGACCCCTGGCCAGTGACTGGGTGCCAGGAGCCACGCTGGCCCCGTGTCCCCGAGGAGGCACAGCCGGGGACACTGGGGCTGCAGGCAGCAGTGCTCAGGCATCCATGAGCACAAGCCTGGCACTGTTCAGGTGCTGGTATAATTTTTTTCCTGGATCAGCAGATTTAAACTTGCACTGTGCCATACATGTTAAAATTAAACTCAGAGCTGATATTAAAAGTGCTGCTGCTCAGCCGTGTATCCTGCCTGATTTTTCTTTTTGTCTTGCTTTAAAGACCCCAAGGCTATGAGATTTCTAGGAAGCAGGAGTTTCTTCAGGAATCCAAGCTTGTTACCAGCTTATCAAATACTCAGTACACTGTTTAAATATTTCACGGTTTGGAAGGGGCCTGTATGGCTCATGGGGTGGACACTGGGGACAGAGTTTGGTGACACATAAAGCCAGTGCTCCCGTTCAACAGCCCACGCAGGAACACTCACACAGCAGAGGAACTGCTGATGGAGCAGGGGGGAAAAACCACCGGCACAGACCTGGCTCACAGGCATCCACCAGCCAGAAATGGAGAACGACTCTCAGCAGCAAAATCCCTCCACTGCAAGGCCTCACATTCCTTGTGCTCTACAGGTAAAATTGCAAGTGTGATAAATGTAAATTTTTTGGTGGCTTGCAACATGCTGACGAGCACAGAAGCCAGCCAGGCCAGCCTTTCCCTGCCCTGTTTAGAGCAGTTGGGCAGGAGCCCTCTGAGCTCTGCAGAGTGTGAAATCACTGGTTCAGGCAGCTGAGGGTGCCAAGGCAGAGCAGAACCACCACAGATCAGGACTTGTTTGCGATGCATTCAAGTGCTAAATAACCATTAGCAGCAGCAGGACACATTCCAGGGCGTGAGCCTTCAGAGCACCTTGAAAGCACTTCCTGCATGCTCAGGGACTTCTCTTTCCCCCCAGTGCCTCCCAGAACACCTGAAGATATGCCTGGGTGGCTGCGTTGGCACCTCCCTCACCTGCTCCATCCGACACTTCAGCAAGTGCCAGCCTGTTTGTGTTCTGAGCAGGTTCCTTTGGGAGGGCAGCTCTGCACTCAGGGAGCCAGGCTTTGCACCTCACTTCAGTCCAGGTGGGACCTCCAGAGGGAAGCTACAGATGTGAGCACTCTGTGTCGCTCGGATTTCTGCTCTTCATCCACCCTGCAGATTCTGGTGGCTTTAAGGAACATTCACTGGAAAGGAAACGGTAGAGTCTGACTAATATTCTTTCTGGGTATCTGTTAAATTGTGGAATGACTGTTCGAGATATGTTCTTCCAGGCATTCAGAACCTCCTCTGACTTTACATCCTTCTCCCCCACTTCTCATCCCATTTTCTGCCATGCCTTTGTCTCACAGCTTCACCCTGCAGTGAGGCAGCTTTAGGCACATGAATAGTGAAATGGCTGGAGGTGACAGACCTCATGGCTTTCTTAATGCTCTTAACTTCCAGCACTTCCAGCTTTCTTAATGCTCTTAACTTCCAGTCTTCATTATCCTGTCTTCTCCAGGGCTTTAGTGGAGGGCTGGTTAGTCCATGCTGGTTAGTGTGGGTCTGTGTGCAGCTGTGTAGTGTGGCTCCATCATCAGCCTCCCTGAGCACACGAGGGCTGTGTGAGACCCTCGGGTACCAGGCAGGATATTCTGTACTACTGGAAATGCTAACCTACGTTTACAACTACCACGTCCATTTTCAGGGCACGGGGGGAATGGTCATTTGGAAGGGAACCAATGCATGAATCAGGGTGCTGATACCAAAGAGTACATTTCCCAGGAGCTGATGATCTGATATGGTGATTTCTAGGGAGACTGAAAGCTTCTGAACCAGCTGGATATTAATTGCCAGGAGCTGTGGATCCAAAGGCCATAGCTGCTTGTTGCAACCATGCTGAAAGCATGCAGTAATCCTCTTTATGGAGGCCAGAGTGCAAGTCCTGCACTGCCTCTCACAGAGTGTCTGAGGCTCCTTGCTGAGCAGGGCCTTCCCCCTCTCTTTGAAATGTATTCCACTATAAAGGGGAAAGCAAGCTAGGAATTGATTTGCCATTAAGAAATTGTATTTGGTGTTTAGGATTGGGGTTTTTTTAATGATAACCTGAAAAAAAAAAAAAAAGTAGTCCAATAACAACTCATTTGTTTCCTTAATGGGTGCAAAATAGTTATGTAAAACACAAGAGTTATCAAGCAGGATCCTCTTGCCACAGAACAGGTACAACACAGACAGTAGTATTTAAATTTCCTTCATGTTGTCTTCCTGCCTTAAAAATCAACCTCATTCTCATGGGAAACACTTTCAGCTCCCATCATCACTTTTAGCTCCTCAGAGTGCAGTGGTGATGAGCTGCTGGGGAGAGGAGGGACTGTGGGCACTTTGCTCCTTCTGAAAGTCCCTGCAATGACCTTGCCTGCAGAAAAAAACCACTGCAGAGCTGAGCAAGCAAACACTGGGCACTGATGCCCTCGGGAAAGCAGGGACTGGTCCCTTGGTCACTGAAACTGGGTGCATCTGTCCCCAGTTTGGATCTCTGAATGCATCTCGTTGAGGTCTGCTTTTACCATCAAAAGGAGCAGGCATGTCTGCATTGGCACCAGACATACCCATATAAAACGCAGCATCTCTTCAAGGCTGGTTTGCTGCGTGGGCTGGAAAGGAAGTTCAAGGTGGCATCTCCTTGTAGTCACATTTTTTCCATTCCACCACTGCATTTCTTAATCCAAATCCACATCTGTGCTGCCTTCCCTACCTTCCACATCTATCAGCAATGTCTTCTGATGTTTTCAGAAATTCTCTGCTGAAGCTTTTTTCTCAGGCCTGGCCTCTGACAAAGGATCTCTTCCAAAGCAGCTCTGGTCCTGCTGGGATCTCTCAGCTTTCCCCATCTTTTCCTTGGACTTTTTTGCTCTTGGGAAAACAAGCACAACTCATCCCTCAGGTGTGGCCTCTTCATCAAGCGCTGAATGAGCTGCACCTTTCTGATCCCTTATCTCTCAGGTCCTTGCCTTGGGGCTGAAGGTCCTGCACTCTGGTCCTGCCGCAGGTTCTCCACGTGCCTGGAGAGCTGACTGCCATGCCTTTGGAGAGTGCTGTCCCCTCCTATGTGTACTTTTGGGATCGCTGCATTGCTCTGCCCTGTGAGCTGGGCAGGGTTAATGAATTCGTGCTTATACAGCTTTTTGAAGATGAAAAGTGCCGTGGAAGGGCTCTGTTATTGTTACCACGTATGAAGAGGTCTGTACCAGACCCAACTGTATTGTGTTTGGCCACTGGATGTCACAGCTGCTCAACACACAATGCAGAAAGGAAAAGTGCTTACCCAGCAATGAGCAGCAGCACTTTCCAGAGCCTTTTCTTGTTCTGTGCACTGTGTTTGTTTGTTAAGGGCCTTGGGGTCTTCTCCTTTGTTTGTGCACTGCTAATGTCCATTTTCAGAGAGATGGAGCAGAAGTTGTGCTTCCCCTGCCTGCCATAACACTGGGAGATGAGGAGCAAACTGAACGTTTTTAGGGGAGCAGTGCAGAGAGGTATAAAGCACTAATTGCACCATGAACAGGTATTGGCACATGCTGCCAGGCTGCCTTGTACAGAGTTATTCCTTCTCTGTCCCACCCAGTGCACAGCTCAGAGCCCTGGGATGATGGAAACCTTTCTCCAAGGTTTCTTTCTCTCTCTCGCACACAGCTCCTTTGATCCCCACACTCAGACCACATTCCAGTGCTCCTCACACACAATGCAGTGGCAAGTTTGGCCTCCCCCTTCCAAATCCTGCCTTCATGCTTTGCTTTCTTCCAAAGTCTCAAGCAGAGATCCAGAACATGAAATCCCCTTTCAGCAAAGTCTGTAGAGCAGCTCTAAAGAGACATTACAAGGGCTGTAATGACATTTCCTGGAAATGAAAATGAAGAGGGATTATTTGACCATGTTCTCTCCTTTTTATAGCATCACGTTGTCCTTTTCTCCACCTTGGGGAAATGGCAGTGAAAGGCTGCTCCTGCCCATGGTGCAGCGAGGTGATAACCACCCCAGAAGTGATGTGAGCATTAAAAAGGGAAAACTATTTTAAGATAATCCAAGGGTTACAGCTATAACTAAGAGTAATTGGCTGAAACTGAGCAAAAGAAAATTTAGGTTGACAATGAAGTGCAGGTAGCTAATGCTGAGATCTGTTAGACCGTGAAATGGAATTCGCAGAGGAAACCTCTCTGCTTTTAAATGGGCAAATCCTGCCTTTAGGAGCACTGGTGTAGATCTCTGGTGTCTGTCTCTGACTGCCTCAAAGCCCATTTCTTCCACAAAGCTTGAGCACAATCATAAAGGTGTCTGAATTTATATCAGAAGAAGGTAAGAAGGTGTCCCTGCCCATGGCAGACGGTTGGACTAGATATATTCTTTAAGGTCCCTTCCAAACCAAACCATTCTGATTCCATGATTAAATTTTGTCAAATACATCAAAATATTGTGTAAGATGAAGGAGGTCTAAAGGGATTGTGTGAACTGGAGAAATGAATTCCAGTGCTTTTCTGCCTCTGTGATCTCTGTATGTACTTGAAAACCAGGGGCAAAAAGGGAAGAAGAAAAAAAAGATCCCGGGCAAAATATCAAAGAAAAGAGGTCCAGTTTTGGAAATAAGATGTAGAAACATTACAGGAATTGTTGAATAAAAGAATCTCGTGTTTCAATCCGCACAGCTATTGTCAGCTTTCCTCATGGGTCTGGGCCTGCCAGCACTGGCTGATCTTTGCCTTTCATAAAACTTGTGTAGGCTCTGGATGCCTTCACTCATCCAGCACAACCTCAGCAGAGAGAGCTCTGTTTGAAGAGGTTTTCGACTCACTCAGAAAAACCTGAATGGCCTGATTGAAGGCACTCTGTCCATCTCACTTCAAACAGCCTGTTCCTGGTCAAATGTTTGCTGGGCTGGCAGTGATGCAGCTCTTCCTGCAAGCCCTGATGGAATTCCTGCTGATTCAGAGGCAGAGGAGTTAACCCTTTCAAGTTCTGGGTCAAAGGAGCACTGAGGTTTGAGCCAGCTACTTCAATGCCACATCAAGGTTTTAATGTGGCCATCAGAATGTCAGACTTGAGCTGAGCTTTAGGCCAGCGAGGACAGAGAGAATAGCCTGGGAGAAGCAGGATTTAAAAGATGGCAAAGAATCAGGGGAAACTGTAGAGATAAAAGTGAAGTGCATGGAAGCCAACGATGTGGGATAAAAGGCTTATTTCCTACTGCAGTTGAGGCAGGAGGGGGAGGGCTGAGGTCTGTGTGAAAGTTCCCTGCCTCTGGAAAGAAATCATGCCAAGAATATTCATGGCTGACACACACAACATCAGATTTTCTCACTGGATGAATCTCAGTGCAGAGATGAGTCCTGTTCCAGTCTCCACCTGTGAACCCCCAGCTCACCTCAGGCACGGTGCTGCTGTGCTGCCTGGAGTTCCCAGGCACTATGTCCATTCTTCTCTCCAGGAATTATGTCCAGGTAGCAAAAGAGCTGACCCAGACAAGCCTCAGGCCAGCCAGGTTTAATACCACACACACTAAAAAAGCTCCAAGAATCAGTAACCACTGGTTGACGCAGGCAATACTTCATACAGGAGGACTTCCATAACATTCAGCTCCTAGTTAGAAGCTCAATATCCAAATACATTTAAAAAACTTAATTAAAATTATTGTTCTGTCCTAACCCCAAAACAAATTCATGCTTTGTGCCCTTAGTAATCCTTTCCATGGATTGCTGTGTCTTCATAGAATCACAGAATGGTTTGGCTTATAAGGGACCTTAAGAATTTGAGCTAACACAGACGTGGCTTTTGGGTGTGCTGAGCACCCACAGCCCCTGCTGATGTCAAGTGAAATGTCACAGATGTTGCAGAAGCTCCATTAAAAATGAATTTGCTGTCATCTCCAGTTTCCTGGCACCGTACACTCCCAAATGGGCTTTGTTTCAAGTGCTTTGTGCAGACTGGGCTGGCTGATCAATAAAGCACAGGCAAGCTTGTGTGGCATCCATTTCCCTCCCCAGCAGGTGACAGGAGAGGTGCTCCAGCACAGAGGTGACCCCCTGTGCCTGACTCTTCTTCACACCCTCCTGTGCTGCTGTGTGGAATCCTGAAGTGCAAAGAGGTAGAAACCCCCAAAATTTCACCCTCAGCTAATTTCAAAGCCTATTTACACAACTGGATACACAAGGATTAAGAAGTGCATTGCAGGACAGGTTTGCTTAGTTTGGTCCTTACACAGTTCAGTGCAACTGTCAGAATAAATGACTTCTTCAGAGGAGAGAGGGAAAAAACACATTTGGTTAATCAGCTCAGTATTACAGCAGTTCCCAAAGATTAAATATGCACTGCACAAACCAGCAACCCAGGAAAGGCCTTTTTATGTTAACAATTCACTTGCAAAGAATAAGATTTTGAGTAAAATACCTGCTTCTGTTCTTCAGCACAGAAACCTGAGCTCCCATGGCACCCGTAGCTCACTTGTGCCTCTTACTGTTGAATTGCTGTTATTATTCATAGAATC
This sequence comes from Anomalospiza imberbis, assembly GCF_031753505.1. NCBI lineage: Eukaryota > Metazoa > Chordata > Aves > Passeriformes > Viduidae > Anomalospiza > Anomalospiza imberbis. The sequence continues at coordinate 7,403,448 of NC_089703.1, forward strand.
ACAGAATGAGCAAACCGCCTGTGCTGCAGCATCCTGGGGCCTGTCCTGCCCAAACTGTCACCCAAACTGGCCCAAACTGCCCCAAACTGCCACCCAAACTGCCCCAAACTGCCACCCAAACTGGCCCAAACTGTCACCCAAACTGTCACCCAAACTGGCCCAAACTGCCCCAAACTGGCCCAAACTGTCACCCAAACTGTCACCCAAACTGGCCCAAACTGCCACCCAAACTGGCCCAAACTGCCACCCAAACTGCCCCAAACTGTCACCCAAACTGCCCCAAACTGCCCCAGACTGCCTCAAACTGCCAGACCGGGTCTTGCCTTCTGTGCAGCACAGCCTGACCCTCACCCCCAGACTCAGCTCAGCTGCTGCCACCTCGCTGAGTGGCTGAAAATCACCTTGCTCCTGAAAATAATTGCCAATTTTACCACAAGTGGCAGGGACGCTGGGAACAGAAGTGCTGAGATTTCACTGATCTGAATTTTATTGCTTTGTGTTTAATATTGCTGCCTGTCACCTAAAACCAACAGTCCAGCTGTGCTGCTTTTGTTGGAATCTCAAATTCTTTTCCATAGAAGGTAAAAATTCCATTCCTGGGGAGATTTCTGCTCCCCTTTTGTTTTGAAACCACGGGTCCAGGGCTGGGGGCCAGGGCTGGGAAGAAAGGGCTGCCAGCAGTGTGTTCCTTTGGGAGGAGCAGGATTTTCAAAGGGAATGGCATTTGCCTGGTGACAGGAAACAAAAAGGCAGGGAGAGAATCCAGGGTCTGTTCCCTGTTCTGCCAAATTACTTTTACTGGACCATAGACAAGTGTTTGCTTGGGACACGTTTTTTAGGAAATCAAGTGTCTGAAGAGACAGAGAAGTCCACAAGAGCATTTAGACACCTGTCACCTGCTAGTTTTTATTTGAATTCCTGCATGTTTTTTGAAAAGCCATCAGGGTTTCAGTCTCTTGTATGGTGCCTGCACCTTTCAAGTCTAAGTAGTTTTTGAGAGCTCTGAATTTTTCAAAGGTTTCAAATCTCTCCCATTCAAAACTAGATTTTCAGTGATGAGGGAAGGTGTTGAAAGCAAAATGCTTTGAATGCTAAGGCTCAGGGGTGTGGAGTGCTTTTAAACCCCGTCTCCGATTTTCAGAGGAGCTGAGTGTCTACCGTTTTGATTCCTAGTAGGATTCAAAGCTCTGCACTTCTGAAATCCAGACCTCTGAATGCCTTCTGCCTTGGTCCTTGCTCTGGGTGAAGGACGCAGCTCTGAGGTCTGGGCTGGGTATTTCTGCTTACGAAGCTCTGTTTTCCCACACTTGCGGCCAGAAGCTTTTCAACCCATTCATGAGCAATGAATGGACAGGAAAAGTGGGCAGAGCTGTGCGGGGGGCAGACAGCGACCCGAGGCCATCAGCTCTGGCCATCGGGGGGACCTGTCCCCTCTGCGGGGACAGCTTAGCCAAAAGGGCCAGCAGCGCTGACTGGCCAAACCGCTGATCCGCAGGGCATTGTTCGCTGCTGCTGCTCGGGCTGGGTGAGGAGGAGGGCAGGAAGGCTGCTGGAAAGGCCAGGCCTGCAGAAAACCAGCATTTGGGCTTTCTGAGGGGTTTTTCACCAGTCTGTCCCTCGGCTGTGCTGCAGGTACAACACAGACATGCTGATGGCAGCGCTCCTGCTCCGCCTGCTCCTGGTGCCCCTCAGCCACTGCCACCAGGTGCCCTGGACATACACAGGTAAAAACGGGGCTGCCTTGGGGCTGCTGCTGCGGGACAGGCTCCCTTCCCTTCTGTGCCCAGGAGCAGCCTGGCTGTCCCTCGGTGAGAGATCACAGAGCAGCTGATTTATTCCACTTCATTGATGCCTCCTGTCTTGAAAGTGATTCTCCTCAATGTCACCTCTTTTTACTCCTTTGTGCGGGTAGGACACATTGTCAGGGTTGGCAGCACAACGAGGTTCAAACAATGGGGGAATCTTTAGAATGTGTTAGAAGAAAAGCTGCCCTTTAGATGATCCTGCAAGGAAAAGCTTTAAATACTGCCTGCTTCTTATTTTATTGTCATATCCCAGGCAGTACAGAGCACTAAGAAGTACTTATTTAGTTATTTATAAATTTTTTTGGTGAAATTTTATCTAAATTTCATTTGTGTCAGGGGGTTGTTTGCAGAGCTCACTGAAGTGTTAATCCTTTTATGATCTTCAGTGGGCTAAGTTAAAACAAAGGATATTGTTGAAGAGTTGCAATATTGCAATTGCTCTCTCCCTAGTTAAAAATAGCTAATTGCTGTCAGTTCCTGATCCCAAGCTGAGCCTTCCTGCCTATTGCCCTGATCCTATTCACTGCACTGGTTAAGAAGCCAATTCCACGCCTCTGGCAGCTGGGACCCATTTAAATCCCCATTTCCATGTAAACACTGCTCCTTCTTTTGGTGGGGGTTCAGCCTCCAGCAATCACCGAGCCGCTGCTGCAATGCAGGTTTCTTTCTTTGCAGCACAGTTGTCCTGCAGACACAATAATGTGCATTTTCACTCTGGGGAAGGCAAAGCAACCTGTTATGGCTGCAGCTCCTGGCGTTCCAATAATTAGATTGGCATTTCCCGCTGGCAAATGAGGGCAGTGCTCTGGCTGCTGACTAACAGCACATCCCTGTCACCTGCCTTGCCCCCGCTCCAGGAGAAGGAGAGCTGGATGAAGAGCACTGGGGACAGCACTTCCCAGACTGTGCTGGCAAGCAGCAATCCCCGATTGACATCCAGAGGAGGAAGGTGAGGTACAACCCGCTGCTGCAGCTGGAGCTGGGTGGCTACGATGGGCCCTTGCAGGGCCAGCTCAGGATGACCAACAACGGCCACTCCGGTAAGGCTCAGGGCACTGCAGGAACAGATCTTTTGTTTCAGCTGTGGAAATGCATTCCCAGACAATGCCCTTGTTTTGAACTCGCCTTACTTTGCCATCTCACTTCATTCTGCTCCCTTAGGTTTGCTGTTTTCCTCAGTCACCCAGGAAAGCTCTCCAGAAATATATAAATAAATCAGACAAATAAAAGGCTGTTAGGTTTCTGCAAGGCATTTTCCCTGTTGGACATGGAAAGGGGATAAAATGCAGCTGGAGAATTCCAGATTGATCCTTTCCTTTAATGTGCTGCAAGACAACAGGAGTGCAGCAGTGAGTGGTATTTGGGGCACACTGACTCCTCTGCATTCAGAAAATGCATCTTTTGGCCTGTGCATGAATCAGAAGTGACAGGAATGGAACCTTTGCATCCCAGGTTTGGTTGGATGTAGGTCACCCTAAGTACAACACAGAGGAGGATCACCAGCCAGAGGATTGGAATTTTGGGGCTCAGGAAAGGAAACTGAAGCACAGCACATGTTAAAAGCCTGGCCTCTGGCTACACCCTTTCGGGCAAAGCTTATAATTTAGGAGATCCCAGATTCCCCTGCTGCAATCTGTAATTCGTTGCCTAAATAATTCATCAGCTGGTACTGTTGGGATAACGCCTTCGGACTACAGATGAGCAATGAGAGAATTTTCTGATGGCTGCAGGGGAGAGAGGATGAGTGGTTTGGGAAGGTGTTGGGAACATAAAGCTGTCGGCTCCTGAGTCCTGCACAGCAGCTCTTTCTTCCTGCCTGCAACAAAGAGAGAGAAATCGGTGTGAGGGCAGGGCAGCGGAGTGGTGAGGGACAAAGTGCCAGCAGAGGAAGACTGCTGTGATTGTGTTCCTGAAAATTGTAACTCCTTTTGTGTGGCCCACACAAGCTCAGCGTTCAGCCCGGAGCTCTCTGTCAGCACTACTGCCCTGCCTGCCTAGACATTAATTCTTGCAGGTTTAGCTTTTTTGACTGCATGTGTGTATCTGCCCGTTCTTTTGTTAACTTCCCAACAATGATTTTCTGATGTGGGGCGCTTTCCTAAAGCACAAAGACAAACGACTGTCTCTATTCACAGCTCCTGTGAGTCAGGCTGGGCTTTTCCACTGGCTTCAGTGAGATGGGACAGGGCAGCAGAATCTCTCAGGGAAAGCACTCAGCAGATCTGAAAGGGACAGGAGAGGGATTTATCGGCAGGACTGTCCTTACAGGCTCTCAGAGCCAAACCCCAAATGTCTCACCAAGGAAACCAGGTTCATTTTTTCTGTAGGTATGTTAGCACCAGGCTAAATCCCACCTGAAAATGCCTGTTTGCTGTGGTGTGAGTGCTCACACAGACAGCCTGGGGTTAACAAAGCTTTTTGTATTTGCACCTTTCTTTTTGTTTTAAAGAGGGTTGTTCCTCCAGCTGGTAGTGAGGACAAGGAAAATTAAAACGTCATCCATGTGTGCATCCTCCTCCAGGAGCAGATTTAACTGGGGCCTCAGCGTGCCCCATGAACTCAGCCTGCCCAGGGACCAGAGCTGGGCAGCCAGGCTGGCTGTCCCTGCAGGCAGGGATGGCCAGAGGCCAAGCTGCAGAGCAGGAGTGCTGGGGAAGGCTCAGCTGCACTCACCCTGCTCAGCCCAGCTGATTCTCCACCGCCTGGCAGAGCTGGGGCAGAGCAGGAGGGAGGCACTGCCAGATCCGAGCACTCGCTCCCCACTCGCACTCCGACCAAAAGCAGAAGCAAACCAGGCTTGCAGCAAATATTTGCTTAGAATATCTTAGAGGGGCCTTAAGCTTGTTACAAACTCACAACACGATTCCCTGGCTGTGTTTTGTAGAAAGTAGAAACCCTGGTGAGGTACTTGAAGTAAATAACCCTCATTATGGAAGGCAGTCAGCAGGGAACTTATGAAAAAGGTAGATTATGTTATCCCTCCCACTCTAGAGCCTTTGGGATATTAAAAGGAAACATGCTTTCGTCTTGTCTGTCTATAAACAGTTCACAAAGAAAAGAAACTCCTCAGAAACCCAAACTATGACTAATTAATAATATGTTATGCTACATTTTGCAAGGATAGTTGCTAGTTTTTATAACGTGCTGGGGGGTATTCACTGAGATGAAGCAATTCTCCACTTTCACTCCTAGATTTATTAACATAATCTATGATTTCTGGCAGTGAATTAGCAGGAAGACAAAGGGTTTGTGACTTCTCCTTGGCAAGGAGAAGAAAAGAGGTTTGTCTCCACAAATCCTTCAGCAGTGACACAGCCTTTCCAAAGCTACAGGGCATTCCCAGAATGGCTGGGCCTCACTGGGAATTGTGATAACAGAGGAGGCCACTCTGTGTTGATTCCTATTCCCGTTTTCTGCCTTGGAAGGGAAGTGGTTAACAGACCTGTGCCAGGTGTGCTGTGCTGGGCGAGGGTGAGCATTAAAGCTTTCATTAGTGCCTACTGCCAAAGCCAGAGCTCTCGGGGCAGAAGGGGTCTGCAGGCACAGCTGGGGACTGCCCAGTCCTGCTTGTGCCTGGTGTGCTGCACCAGCCTGAGCCCAGGAAAGCTTTCCAGCACACCCAGCTTTAAAGTTCACTGCTTTCCCTGCCACAGCGGGGTGGTGACCGTGCCTGCTCCTTCCAGGAGGTGCCACCGGCACTGTAGGAGCCACCACAGGGATGGGCAAGGCTGCACGCCCTGCTGCCTCCAGCCCCATCATTTTTCAGTTCAGATCGATTTGCCACCCACCATGAACATCTCCAGAGGGCTCCCAGGTGTCTACACGGCTGTCCAGATGCACCTGCACTGGGGTGGGCTGGACCTGGAGACCAGTGGCTCGGAGCACACCATCGACGGGATGCGCTACTTCGCCGAGGTTCGTGTGGCTCAGGGCTGCGGCAAGGGGCCCCTGGGGTTCTCCCTGGGAAAGGGGGGCTGCATCCCTCAGGGCCTGCAGGGAGGCAAGGGGGAGAGCAGGGCAATGGGAGCGCTGAGCCTGACGGTGCTGGCACAGAAGGCTCCAAGAAAAGCCATGGTAAGAGCACTCGTGTCCTTCAGAGGTGGAGCTCTTCCCCCACAGTCACCACAAAGTCACCTCTGTTAAACCAGAGGTCCCTTTGGCCTGCTGTGAGGCACAAACAGCACGAACTGGAGTGGTGACTGTCCCTTCAGTGTGTCCCTCTAAACACACAGGAGCCCTTCATCACTTCTTGCTAAGTGACCCCATCTCTCTCCTGGCAGCTGCACATTGTCCACTACAACTCTGCTAACTACTCCAGCTTTGAAGAAGCCAAAGACAAGCCCCAGGGGCTGGCCGTGCTGGCCTTCCTCTACACGGTAGGTGTGACCCAGGCTGGGGCAGGGGGCACTGCCTGAGCTAAAACCTCCCTCAGACACGAGCAGCCCGGGCCAGGTTTGGACAGCAGTCCCCAGAGATGGGGTCTGGCACCTCTTTAAGGGCTGTGCTGCTTCCCCTGGGCATCTGGACTTCACACAACTCCAGCCAATACCCCTTGGGAGCCCCAGAAAACTGCCCCATAAGTAGTATTTTATATATATATATATATATCTCCTATATATAAGAATATCAGGTGGGGTTTCCCTGCTGTGCCTCCGAGCCTTGCTCCGCTTTGCCAGTGGGGACTCTTGATTCAGCGTGGATTTCAAAGCAGTAAAAAAGAATCCTGTTCACTATTCTGCCCAAGCTGTACAAACCTGACCATTGTCCAGCCCATCAGGAGATCTGTGGTGGTATTTGTTTTCTTGGTCTCCCAGCTGATGAATTAGCCCCCCCACAACTGCTCAGCAGTGAGAAGGACAGGCAGGTCACACCTTTTGATCAGGTGTCTGTGCTGTGTTTAGGATGGGCACTTTGAGAACACCTACTACAGCGAATTCATTTCCAAACTGGCAAGGATCAGGTTTGCAGGTAAGACCTGGGAACGCCTTTCTCTGTCCCTGACGCGCTCCAGCCTGTGTGTACGCTCTGGCTCTGGGAACAGCCGTTTTCCTGCTGCTGTGCCGGCAGAGCACCCTCAGCCCTGCGCAAGTCCAGCCCAGGGCCGTGGGGAAGGTGCTCAGGGCAGCAATAAATGCACTCCTGGAGGTCTGTGCAGCACCAAATATCAGCTTCCTGCAGCCTGCACACCCCTGATGCCTCCTGGAGCACCCCAGGGACTGGCAGAGTGCTGAGAGCAGCTGCCCAGCACCCCCAGGACCCAGACATGTCTGACTGACAAACCCTTTCATGCCTCTCCATCTCCTCCCAGTTCCACCAAAGGTCTGATGAGCCACTGCTCTGGGCAGAGGGATTTGCTGACCCCAGCTCCAAGAGCGTTTCCACCTCTCTCTTCCCTCCTCATTAACTTCTGATACCATCTCTGCTTCCTTTGGAGGTCAGTCAACCACGCTCAGCTCTCTGGACATCCAAGCCATGCTGCCAGAAAACCTCTCCCACTTCTACAGGTACCAGGGCTCGCTGACCACCCCCCCGTGCTCCGAGAGCGTGATCTGGACCATCTTCCACTCCCCAATTGTCCTGTCACACACTCAGGTCAGTGCTGCCTCTCACCAGCTCCTCTCCCCTCAGAACGTTTCCCTTTCTGTCCTCCAGGGATCTTGGGAACAGAAGAGCTCTTAGGGCACCTCTCCTACCGAGCTTTTGGGGTGGGTTCCTGAAAAACTGGAGTTACAGGTGCCTGCCATCCTGCATGGCAGCAGGGTCAGGCTGTGTAGCAGGTGACCTGAGGTCTGGTGACTGATAACAAAACTCTCTGCTCAGCTAAGCTCAGCCACCCTGAAGCACTATAAAAAACGAAGAGACCAGTGAGAATTAACAAGGCAAAAACTACTGCAAGAGAGTCCCCCTGAAAAAAACTAACCAAAAAAACCCACCAAAAAAGAACCATTCATAACATTAAAATAATTACAGAATAATTGCCAGATTTTAGAAGGTATTTCAGGGTTTTTCTGTGTCTAGACTCACACTGGAAGTAATGCTTTTAAGTTAATAAATAATAAAGAAGCATCAGAAACATTTTCTTCCAGGAGAAGGAAAAGATAAAACTGAGACCACACTAGTGGGGGACCACAGTGTGCTCTCTTTGAAAAAGAAATACTGCTTTTGTCAGGGGAAGGCCAGAAGGCACTTGTGAGAAAGGTACAGAATAGCAGCAAAATCTCCATCCATGCAGGTGCTCAGAACTCCCCCAGGCAAAATGCCTTTATCGAGAATTAGCTGAAAAGAGCCCTCGGTCCTGTTCCTTCCCCAGCTGCTGCTCAGCAAGAGACCCTGAGGACTCCTGTCTGATCCTCAGGCCAATCCCGAGCTGCAGGATGTGCACTGCAGCTCCAGCAGAGCTGCTGTCCCCGTGCCCTGAGTGATGTTCCTTTGATGTCCCTGCAGTGTTCTGCACTGCAGCTCCAGCAGAGCTGCTGTCCCCGTGCCCCGAGTGATGTCCCTATCCCATTCTGCACTGCAGCTCCAGCAGAGCTGCTGTCCCCATGCCCTGAGTGATGTCCCTGTGATGTCCCTGCACTGTTCTGCACTGCAGCTCCAGCAGAGCTGCTGTCCCCATGCCCTGAGTGATGTCCCTGTGATGTCCCTGCACTGTTCTGCACTGCAGCTCCAGCAGAGCTGCTGTCCCCATGCCCTGAGTGATGTCCCTGTGATGTCCCTGCACTGTTCTGCACTGCAGCTCCAGCAGAGCTGCTGTCCCCGTGCCTCGAGTGATGTCCCTGTGATGTCCCTGCACTGTTCTGCACTGCAGCTCCAGCAGAGCTGCTGTCCCCGTGCCTCGAGTGATGTCCCTGTGATGTCCCTGCACTGTTCTGCACTGCAGCTCCAGCAGAGCTGCTGTCCCCGTGCCCTGTGTGATGTCCCTGTGCCCTGTGTGATGTCCTTGTCCCATTCTGCACTGCAGCTCCAGCAGAGCTGCTGTCCCCGTGCCCTGTGTGATGTCCCCGTGCCCTGAGTGATGTCACCATGCCACTGTGCCCTGTGTTTGTCCCTGTCCCAGGTCCAGCTCCTGGAGAACACCCTGCTGGACTGGCACAACCGCACCCTGCGCAACGACTACCGGCACGCGCAGCCGCTGCAGGGCCGCGTGGTGGAGGCCTCCTTCCGAGCCCAGCGTGGCCAGGGTAGGGCCAGGGGCCCCGGGGAGGGACAAACACCTGCAGGGAAGGTGTGACACTGCCAGTCCTTGCAGCTGGATGGGCTGGAATCCCCTGTCTGGGAGGGCAGTGAGTGTCCCCGCTCAGGTGCAGGTGTCCCGTGTGCCTCCCCGCTGGCACCCCTTGTTTAAGGGGTGTGCCAGCCCTGCCTTTTGAGTGTCACACCTCCAGGGTAGCTGGTGCTACCTGGCACCACATCAGGACCCCCAGCTCAGGTGTGTCAGGTGCATGGAGCCTGTGGGAACAGCTCTGGCTGGGCAGCCACACCGAGGAGAGGAGCTGCACTTTGAAACACAGCTTTTGCTGCAACTAGAAAATGTAGCTTGTGCAAGCCCCAGCCCTCTGTAAATTCAGCTGTCTGATTGCTCCAGCACAGTGTCATCCAGAGGAATTCACCCTCAGGCTGGATCAAATCCAGATGCAGCTCCAGGACATGAAGACAGAGTTGCTGAATGGACTGAGCCACACAGGTGAGAAACACAGGTTGAGTCCAGCTCACCCTGTGAGGTAGAAGAGTCCTGCTGAGCTTGGTGGCCCAAATCATTGACAGGTTTGGTACAGGCACATGCAGGTAGAATTTTGTCCCATATCTGGGCTTGCTGATGGAAATCCTCCACCATCATCAAGGCCAGCACTAAGCCAGCCACAGCTCTCTCCTGCCACATGGGAACACATTTTTTTACAGAGAGTAAAAATGCTCAGCTCAGTTCCCCAGGATAAATAACCATCACCTCTATTTTATACAACATGAGAAAAGAGGAGGAAGGAGGGAAAACCATGATTTTCCCAAACATTTGTGTGGGGGAGCTCAGCTCAGCTCTTCATCATTCCAAACCCCTTCCCTGCTGGCACAGCACACAGCAGTAACTGGAAACTCAGACTACACAGCCCTACCAGTTCTGTGGGTGTTAATCTCCAGAATTTGGGCTTGTTTACAGGTAATGTAACTGCTGGCTTTTGGGTTATTTCAGGTACAAAATCCAGCACCTTTCCAGCTTTCTACTTCCCCGTGGAAAACATTGAGAGCTTTGTGGAGGTTCATCCCCTCCGTGCTGTGTCTCTGCAAGCCTTCACCCTGTGTTTCTGGAGCAGAGCCCAGCCCGTCGGCAGCCAGACCATCCTGTCCTACTCCACTGGGGAGAGCGACCACGAGCTGGTGGTGACCGTGGGCACAGAGCTGGGGCTGTGGGTAGGAGGCCACTTCCTCAGCTTCCCCCTGCAGCACGAGGCTCGGGGCTGGCTGCACCACTGCGTGACCTGGGCCTCCCCAGAGGGAACGGCCAGCCTCTGGCTCAACGGGGCAGCTGGCAAAGCAAAGAGTGTCCAGAAGGGCTACGTGAGCCGGGCCGGGGGGACGCTGGTCCTTGGCAAGGACAGGGACGCTCTGCTTGGCACGTTCTCCAACGGGTTTGTGGGCTGGATGAGCCAGGTGAACCTGTGGAGCCGAGTCCTCAGCGCCACGGAGGTTCGGGCGCTGGCGCTGTGCAAAGCAGGGCGGCCCACGGGGGACGTCATAGCCTGGGGACAAACCCCCATGGCCCTCCTCGGGGGGGTGCTTCTGCAGCCCGACACCAGCTGCCAGTGAGCACAGCCTCTGCTTTTCTGAAGGCATCCAGAGAGTCCGAACTGCTTGTTGGGAAAACTGAGAAAATCTGGGGTTGTTTGCTTGTTCCTCCTCCCGCTTTGTAAAGGCTCACTATGCACCTCCTGGTGCTCCAGGGTGTTTTTCCAAGAGACCAAACCTCCATCTGTGAGATAAAAGCAATGAACTGCAGAATCTGGCACAATCCAGCACGCTGGGTTGTTACATCCCTCCCAGGGGGTTGATTTAGATCCCCGCACACAGATTTTTTTTCATGCCAAAGAGATGCTCTCTGCTCAAAGGAGCTGCTTTCTCAAATAAAATTTCTCTCCCCTCCCTCACCCCGTCTCAGTTTCTCACCATCTTCCCTGCTTGTCCCTCCTTCTGTTTGTCACCAACTCACCACCCCTTCCCTTGCAGTCGTATCCCATAGGAGAGCAGATGTGGAGCTCTGGCAGGGCAGGTCCTAGGACAGGTCCTGTGCAATCCCTGTGCCTTGGCCTGTGGCACAACTTTGCCTTCTTTTCTGTAGTGGATGCAGAGACAGAGCATAGAAACAGCTCCTTTTTCAACACATATGTTACAAACTTGAGCACAGGTATATTGTGTATATAAACTGATTTTCTAAGGTTAAAGTAAATCATGTGAAGGATTCTCCATCTACTACACAAAATCCATGCCAAGCTGCTCAACAGTTCTGCTTTTTTCAAAACAGAGGGCAGCACACTGCTATACCAAATTGAATTTAATTTCCCCTTGCTGGACCCTCAAACACACAAGTGACAGTTCCTCAGAGGAGTTTAGTGCACTCCTTGCACACGACTGCCCCACACCCAGCCCAAGGGCTGGCTTGTGTCCCCCGGGATGTGTCACCAGGACACCAGGGACACACATCAGCTCGTGCCATCGGCTACTTGGTCACAGAACTGAGCTGGCTGAGGACATCTCCTTTTCCTTGGAACAAGAGGAGGACTTGGCAGCATTAGGTTTGCAGTTGGATTTGATCTTAAATGTCTTTTCCAGCCTTAACAGTTCTGTGATTGTCAGATCAGCATCAAAGGAGGAATCCCTGTATTTGTTTTCCTGCTGAACAGATCCTGTCAGGCCAAACACAGCTGGGTCACATCTCACTGCTGGAGAGCGATTTCTTCTCTTCCTGCCTGCTCAGGGGGTAGGAATCTTTAAGCTCTTTGCTTTCCTGAACCTCCACTTTGTTCCTCTTGGACATGATCCTGTTGATTTCCATGAAGGTTTTATTCTTGGTCTCAGGAACAATGAAGAAGATGTAAAGCATGGTGGCGACACAGATGGCACAGAAGATGAGGAAGCTGTAGGGCCCCAGCCCAGCCTAGGGCAGTGACAGGAGAGAGCAGGGGTCAGGGCAACATTCCAGCTGGGAGTTACCTGCTCTGGCCCTGCTGCACCCTGCACTGGCTGTGGAAAATGCAGCCATAATGAGGTGCTCATGTTTTAACCTGAACGACTCAAAGTTGGGCTGGTTTTAGATTCTGTCTCCTCAAACCACCACCATGGGTTTCTTGGAAACCTACTGGGAAAGGAGGGTGAGGGTCTGCACTGTAACTCAAACAAAACTCAGACAGGTTAAAGTCAGGGACTGCAGCAGTTTATGGGTCACTGCTGCTGGGGGCAGTTTAACCGGGCACTCAGATTTCAGAACCTAAAACTGTCCCCTCGAGGCACATCCTGCAGTGGAAGATGGGGAATTTACCGTCTTTTCCAAGTTCCTGAGCTCAGGATAAGACCTGGCAATCAAACTGCTTTCTTTTAAAGCCTGCGCAACAGCCAGGTGTGATGAGAAAATGCTGAGGAACATCATTCTCTTGCCCTTGACGCAATCCCTCACACAGGTTTTGGGAACCAACAAGTGCATTTACACTCCTCAAAGCCTCTCTGTAAGAACACAGGGGTGAAGAGGCCGATGTGCAGCCCAGGTTTTGGGTTCTTACCTCCATGTAGAGGAACACCAGCCCCACGGTGAAGTTGCTCAGCCAGTGCACAGAGCCCCCCACCATGAACGCTGCGGGTCGGGACGACTGCAGGAACATCTCCGTGATCATCACAGCAGGAATGGGACCTGCAAGGCAGCTGCAGGTGAGGAAACCCCAAAGGCAATCCCCTCACTCTGCATTCCTAATTAGACTGCTCATTTCAGTGGCAGACAGCAGTTTCAGCTATCAGTAAATCAAACACGGATTAAATTTAAAGGGAAAAACGGGGCAATTAAATGACTTGCACAGGGCGAGGCCACACAGAGATGAAATTCAGCCTCCCTGGATGAGCTCCACAAAGGTTTTGGTTGGAAACTGAAGACAACCCCTGGCTTTACCCAGCTTGTGGGGGAGACTGGGCGGGCTGTGGGCACTTACTGGGTCCGATGGCATGTCCAGTGATGTAGGCAATGACACACACTATGCTGAGGTAGGACATCCAGGAGACAGCGGTCTGCGAGGATTGAATCACAGGTTAGGGGTGCTTCCTGTCTGAACATCACCAGCACATTCAAGGCACTGCTCACAGTAAGATCTGAAGGCGTTCAAAGGCAGTGTGACCCTTCAGTGCCACAATGAGACACAGAAAGCACAGCCTGGGTATGGTCCTTGCTGCCAAAGGGATGCAGCAGGAGCTGGGACCCTGACATCCTGGGAGGAGCATCCAGGCAAGCAGGATCACAGCCTTTCTTTAAGGTAGATATGCAAGTACACAGACTTTCATGCTGTCCCCTCCTCCCCAGGGTGTAGAAGCATCCTCAAAATATTCCAACGGCCTGTTCCCTGGAAAGCCCAGAAATCATGGGAGGGACCAGCTGAGCCATTCATACGTACCTGGAGGTTGAGGGCCAGAGTTAAGATTGCACAGGAGGCAGAGCACAGCACAAAGCCAGCCAGGAGAAGGATTCTCCTCCCCAGGGATTCCACAATGAAAATCTGGAAGAGACAGGAGAGGGGGAGACACCAGGGGCTCAGCAGTTGTTGCAGATGTTTTTGTCCAAGGGATGTCCACCACAGGGCATCTGTAGTGGAAACCATCTCCCAGTGTGTGCCAATAATGCTCTAGTGGAAGGTTTTGGGATGAGATGATCTTTAAGATCCCTTCCAACCCAAACCATCCTGTGACTACAGGATTCCATGAGCACAACCTAATTTAAACAGGGGGAGGGGAGAGCGGGCAAGTGAGAGCTCAGAGAGCCCCAGCACAAACTCACAGCCAGCAGAGTCATGACGACGTTGATGGCACCTATTGACACGGTGACATACTGGATGCTGCTGCTGTGCACCCCTGCTGACTCGAAGATTCTGTCTGCGTAGTAGAAGACCTGCAGCAGAGCCACAGCTGTGTTAATACATGGCCTGAGGCAGAACATGGGCAGCCCCCTTTTGGCTGCTTGAAATCCTGGCACTGGTGCACAGAAGCCCGAGGACGGAATTTGTCCATTTCTGGAGACACTGGTTTGGATCTGGGCACAAGCACTTTGCTCTAAAAACACTCCAATGATCATTAACAGGGCAGCTGACCCTGCCCCTTGTCCGTGGATTTGGTACTGGCCAGGGCTGACCCACCCCCGTGAGACAGGTGCTGGGTGAAGGGGCACTCCCAGGTGTGTGTCCTGTGCCAGCACTGCCCCCATCACCCCTCTGAAGTTCCAGCCCCTGTTTGTACCCCCCGGCCTTCCCCACTCACCCCATTGACCCCCGAGAGCTGCTGGCCTGCCATCATGACGATGACGGAGATGAGCTGCCACCTCAGGCCCCTGAAGGTGAACAGGCTGAGCACAGAGAAGTGCCCTTCCTCCTTCTCGGACCGGTTCTCCTGGTACATCTCCTGTATCTCGCCATCCACATCCTCCCAGCCCCTCAGCCTCTGCAGAGCTGGTGGGGAGAGCACAGGGAGCCATGAGCCGCAGGTTTACAGAGAGCTGTCCTGCTTCCGACCAGGACAGAGCAGCCTGTGACCCGTGCTGGGCACCTGGGGATCCACACACCCAGGGAAGGAGCAGTTCCCCGAGAATTCCACCCTCCAGCAGCATGTCAGGGGAGAATTTCCCAGCCCCGTGCTGTCAGCCGTGTCCCACCGCAGATCCACCCCATCCCACCTGCCCTCCCATGGGAGGATGGGGCTGTACCTCTCCGTGCCTGTTCTTCGTTGCCCTTTTGGATGAGCAGGTATCTGGGACTCTCGGGGAAAAAGGGCAATGTCAGGAGCTGGATCAGGGATGGGATCCCAGTGAGCCCCAGCAGCACAGGCCACCCTGCAGCAAGGTCACAGCACGTCAGCTGAGAGAGAGAGAGAAATCCTCCCCCTGTGGAGCCCACAGAGAGATCCTGAGCCAGAGCCTCACCTTTAGCATTCCCAAGGATGCTGTTGAGACCAAGGATCTGAGCTGCAAGGATGCCAATGGTGATGAAGAGCTGTGGGACCACCCCAATAGCTCCTCTCAGGTTTTTGGGGGACATTTCTCCAAGGAACATAGGAACCACATTGGAAGCCAGACCTAGAAGTTAAGAGAACAGTGTTAGACATGCAGCTCAGCCTTCAGCAAGCTGCTGGTCTCCCATGTGCAACAGAAGAGATTCCTGATGAACTACAGGATGCACAGAAACTTTACTCTCAGACCCTCCTCCTTTGAGTGTCTGGGTTATCAGCTGCTGGGCAGCAAAGCACTTTTGGAGTCTGACAGGATTAGCCTGCCCTGCCTACAGAGCCAGCAGATGATTTGGGGGTGTCTTGGTTTGAGTGTTCAGTGTTCATCCTCCTGAATGCAGCTTTCTGCCAGGAACAGCACAAGGCACACTAAGAAAAACTGTACTGCTTCAGGTTTGGAAACAAACTCCAAGTATAAGAGAGAAAGTTTTTGCTTCCTCTAAAACAAGAAGACAAATCAGTATCCAAACATGCTGATGTGAAAGTGGAAGGAAATTACTTTGTGTTGGCTTTTAAAACTTCCCTGCTCAGTAAGGCTGTGCTCAGAGCTTTCCTGGTCTGTGATGTCTTGCAGGTGGCTTGCTGAAATAGGTATTTATGCTCTAATAAGGGCACCAGGGACACAGGTTAATTTTAGGAACACTCTAGGGCTGCCCACAGTGACCCCAGCGAGCTGCCAGCTGCCTGCTTACGCTGTAAATCCTGGCAGCTCCCAAACTCCTGGAATCAAATGACCATGGGGAACTCTGATCTGACATTTCTAGAGACCCTAGGCTCCAGGAGCTGGGTGTTACAAAGGTGATCAGGCTGATTTTTGAAAGCTAAAAGGCCTAAAAGGCACAGCAACAAGTGCCACCAGTGCCAGAGGGTGACACTCACTGGGATCCTCCCCAGGCACAGCTCAGGCCAGGCCAGCCTGAGAAGGACAAGCCAGGGCAGCCAGGCTGGACTTGCTTGTTGGTTATAAATAACTGCAAAGAGGGATCACATTTAACAAGACCCTTAGCATTTATTCCAAGCTCCAGTGCTGAGAGCAGCTGCCAGCTTTAAGGGAGTCAAAAGCCAAAGTAAAACCATTGGATTAAAAAAAATGGAAAACAAGAAACTGGCTCGGGAAAGCAACTCAATCTGTACATTCAGCAATCACAATTGGTGAGCTAAGGCAGGAAATTTGTTTTTACAAGCTACCCCAGCTCATTAACAAACCATGGAGTGTGCCAGTGTCACCAGCCCAAAGCCAATTAATTGAGCCTAAATGCTCTTAGGACTCTTATAGACCTGGCTGTGCTCGGGGCACCCAGCATGGCTCTGTTCTGTTCCTGCAGCTCCAATGCAGCCACTCACACCAGGAACACACAGATATCCTTGGCTCCCATCTACCTCTGCAGGAAATCCAGTGGCTCTGAGCCCTTTGCTCTTCCTTTGAACATTCCTTTTCTCCTGCAGGAAGAACAGTCAGTTCCAGGGCTGGATTATTGGATCTGGCAATGCTTTTGATGGATTATTCTGGTTATGTTAAAAAGAAGTAGACTATCTGCTTTAAGTTGTCTGGGAAAACAGATTATCCTCAGCAGGTTTGGAGCTGCAGTGCCCAGCAGATGTTTATTGCTGCATTTATAGACACACATCTCAGCCCTACAGCTTAAATTCCAGTCCCAGGGCCATTATCTCCCAAAGATCTTTAGTACTTCTGCACCAGGCTAAAGCACAGCCTCGTCATGCAGATTCCAAAGTGTGATACCTGTGACAGCATCTGCTGGGAGAATAAAACACCTTTACACAGCCAAAGAAATATTTATTGCTCTCCCTTTACCATCCACTTACCAGCAAATATTCCCATGACAACACGGGAAAGGATGATTACTTCAAAGGTTTTTGCCAGCTCTGAGGTTCCCATAAGGATTGCAGCAGCGATGGAGAAGAGGTTATTTATCAGCAAAGTGCCCTTTCTGCAAAGTAACAGGAGAAGAGGTAGATTCAGCTGGGCATTTCTAAGTTGCAGAAAGATCCCCTGTGTGCCATGCTGTCCAAAACTCAAATTAATCATCATGCCAAACACTGGCCGAGGAGGAAATGGCAATTGCCACATTTTTCCTGCAGACAATGAAGACTTCCAGAAAGAAGTGAAGTTTTTCTCAGGAAACCTGAGCAGCAGAAGCTGGGCCTGACCTGAGACCCCAGGACTTTCTTTGCCTGTTGTCTCAGTGCCCAACCCACAGCCTTGCCCATACCAGAACCCCATAAATTCCTTCACACTGGGGAGGCAACTCTCGTGGCTGAGCCCAGCAGCTCCCTCTCATCCCACCTGCTTTAGCCTCAAGGTGTGTGGGGGAATTTCAGGCTGCCGAAGGGCTGGGCAAGGTGGAGTCACCTTGAGCTAAATGTTATCTGCTCCCAGAGTGAGGGCAGCACCTCAGATAGGGCTCTCGCTTACCGGCCACAGTTGTTGACCATAGGCCACACCATGAGTGACCCAAAGAGGCCACCCAGAGGGAACATGGACACAGTGAGAGACCAGAGCAGCGTCTGGAAGCCTCTGTCCATGGGCACACCAGTCCTGTCCAGGTAGGTCCTGTTGTAAAAGTCTTGCATGTACTGGGAGGAAACACAAAGCAGATTTGGCACAGTGAGTAGGATTTTCGTGCTCTGAGGGTTAGATAACAACAGCTGCCATAAAGCTCTGCCATAAAACAACTGTCCTGAGAAAAAAACCGGAATGGGTGAGCCGGGAAATGAATGCAAGAGAGGGATGGAGAAGCCCGTGTTCCTACAGGCTGTCCTGCCCTTTAGGATGTGCCTGGTTCCCAGAGGGGGAGGCACCCCAGAGCTCGTCTGTCCCAGGCACAGAGAGAGGACAAGCCCGTGCCCACAAGCACCCAAAAGCACATTTGATTTCCATAATCCTACATCTGCCTCGCTCTGCTCTAATGCCGCTGCCAGGCTGGGGCCACTCACCGGGGCAGGAGAGTTGATCACAGACACGTTGTAGCCGTACTGGAAGGAAGATCCAAAGGCAGAAATCAGAGCTACCAGGGCCAGGGGAAGTGTCATTTGCTGCAGAGGGAGTGAAAAAACCATGAACACCGCCTTGGAAGTGGGCCTGGCAGAAATCAGAGCTACCAGGGCCAGGGGAAGTGTCATTTGCTGCAGAGGGAGTGAAAAAACCATGAACACCGCCTTGGAAGTGGGCCTGGCTCTTAGGCATTAATAACATTCAGTAAAAAAACAAAGAAAAAACACAAAGTCTTGCTTTCTTGACAAAAAGACAAAGTCTTGCTTGTTTTTGTCTTCATTCTGCTGCATATAAAAGCCCAACGGGTTGTTTCCATTACAACTCATTTTGTTCTGCTTGATATGCCCACAGTCATTAGAGTAATTCACTCTGCTTTGGTGGTATTGATGAATCATTTGGATGATTAATTTTTTTTTCAAGTTACCATTCCTAAAACACCACCCTGCAGGGAAAAGGTTGTATGCAATTATTCTTTTCCAATGTGCAAATTGAGCAGTGGAATGACACAGGATATTGGCACAGGAAAGCTTTAAAAAGAAGTGATTTTTGCATCAAGTGGCAAGAACTCTTTCCTGTTTGTTTTTTCTTCCTCTGCATTTTGGGATAGAGCTATTTATGGAACTAACTGATTGCCACTGAAGCCAATTAGGACTTATCCAGGCAACCCCCGGAGGGCTTGGCTGCGGGGTACAAGAGCTGCACTTTGCACTAGAACTGAGGAGGGGAATTGCCATCTGGAGCGGGATCAACACCCCATTGTGGGCACATATTCCCTGGCTTCACAAACAACCAAAACCACTCGCTTTTCCCAACAGTTTAGCTGTCCTTCAGCCCCCGGGTTGTGTTGACAGAGCTGGGTTGTTGGGGTTTTGTTTGGCTGGGTTTTATGGCTCACTAATGCATCTCACTGCTGCTACATCAATAAAGTCATTTTTCATTTTCATCTCGTTTGCTGCCACCGTTACCAGCCTTAATGTCTGTGAGGGTTTCCGTCCCAGCACTCAGAGGCCTCTGTCATTTCCCTAATTTGTCCAAATAGCTGCTGCTGCTTCCTTCTATTCCTCCGAATCTCTGGCAGCTCCAGGGATCTGCAGAGTTTAAGGTGTTACAGGAGATCAGAATTCAAGTCTATCTCAGCCTAAGCATTGGAAGGAAGCTCGGGCTTCCAGGTCCGTTTTCTGGAAGGAGACTGCTGACGTTCTCTCATTGGTGAAGAAAAGCAGCTGCCTTGCTCTCATTAACCAAATCCCAGGAGCTCAAAAGAGCCACTGGTGTTCATTATTGACATCCAGCACTTTCAAGAAAACCTCTGGCATTCCCCAGCAGTGCGCTGTGCAAGACTCCCCAAACACTGCTGTGAAAGGCAGCCCCCATCCAGAAGCATCTGCAGCCTAAAACTGATGGGAAAATGGGAAAGAAAACACATACAGAAGGGGAAAGTCCCACAGAAGGGGAAAGGGCCACAGAAGGGGAAAGGGCCACAGAAGTTATGGGGTGGGAGAGCTGCAGACAATCACTCGGTGCAACTGATAGACACAAACTGGGCTCAAGAACAGAAACATCTCAGCCCAAAAGATCAGGGTCTTTCCTCTCTTTCCAGGTACCCACAGATGCCCAGGGCTTATCCTGTATCCCTGTGGGAGACTCAAGCTGGAAGCAGGCAGCATACTCACCCCCTTGGCACCCTCGGAGCTGTCCTGCTTCCCTCCTTTCAGCTTCATGTCGGTGTGTGAATCACAGATGCTGAGCACAGCTTCTTCCAGTCACAGCAGCCACGGGGAGCATGGAAACGCCCTGCCCAGAAAAACCCTTTCTGTGACTCTCCCAAACCCTTCCAATGAGTGACAGGCTCCGTCAGACGGGGTAAGGCACTGTGATTGATCATCCCCTTCCTCTGCCTGTCTCTCCCACGGCCCCAATTTCGTTTTCTTCCAACTCTGTTGCCAGTGCCAGATGTTCTTTTACCAGATCCTGTCTCAAACAGAGGTGCTGCCCAGTGAGAACCTCATCTCTCCAAGGAGAAGAGGCAGACTTTCACCAAAGCTGTAAAATGAGCCAATTTCCCCCGATATCTGGACATATGGACAAGGAGAGTCCATGGAGCTGCAGCTGCTGGGCGCTGGGGGTGGGACAGCCAGAGGCATTGCCCAGCAGCTGTGGCATCAGGGAACACGGGCAGCAGCCCTGGCAACGGAGGGTGTTTGTCCCGAGCCACAGCACTGCAGCTGAACCCCATTAATCCCCCTGCACACAAACTGGCCAAAATGCTGCTCCTTGTCCTACCTTGCAGGGACCAGCTGGCTCAGGCACTCCAGCACTCCTCAGAGCTCGTCCTCCCAGAGCTGTGGCCGTGTCTCTTCCAGAGCACCCGAGTTCCTTTGCCTCTCCATGCAAGAGGTGCACCACGTGCTGCTGGCTCTCTGTTAACCTCCTCTGTTACGGGATTGCTCCAAGAGCCCAGGACCTGGTTAATCATCCACTACAACTCCAGAGTTTATCAGAGAAATGCAAAGTTCATAGGCAGCCGCATAAACTAGAACAAAACCTGCTCTTTATTGGTCTGTCTATTTTTATCAGCCAGTTCAGAAAAAAGGCGTCTCTTGAGCAACACCTCTTCTCCACGTGTCTTCTGGCTGGCTGCAGCATCTCCTCCTGCACATGGAAGCAGCATGCCCTGAAGCAGGAGGAAGAGCAGAGCCCTGTTGCTCTCAGTGTGGAGGAATTCAGTCCCCAGACTCCTTGGCTTTTCTCTTTTATTGCATTTCTTTTCAGTGAACAGCCTGAAGGCACTGTTCCCAGGTGGCCTGGTGGGGATCACGCTCCTGTGTCACAGCCCACAGCTCACTCAGCAGCTCCTGGTGTCCTCACCCTTACAGATCTTAAGCCAAGAGGGAAAATTCTGCCCCAGAGTTGGGGAAACTGCAAAGAGGACAAATTTCCATCATGGAATTCCAGTCCTTTAAAGGCAGTATCACCCTCTGGGAGCTCTTGGCAGAATAACAGCTGCTCTGACACTCAGCAAATACAGGGAAGGAGAATTCTCTATCATGGTCTTTAAACTCTGTTCCTGAACTTGAAGAAATAATCTTGAAACATACAGGAATCAAAGAGAACACACATGTTTGTCATCAAAACTCCTTCATCAGAGTAAATATTTGCTTATGGCAGCAGAACAGTTGGAATACTTTCCGAACACAGCAGGAGTGTGGCAACAACATCTCTGTGGTTGTAATTGGCACTGGGATGATCTTGGAAGAGGTTGGTGGAGGGAGACAGGATAGTAAATCAACTGCTTGGATTTTCAAAGCAATTGCAGGGGTGTGACATCTTCAGCAGCTGGGATCCTGTTGGACTTGGCAAAGGACAGAGCCAGGAACGAGCAGAGCTGATTTTACAGGCATTTTACAAGCACTATTTCCACTTCAGCTGCAGCACATCCCAAGTTTTACATCTGCTCTTCACCCCAGAGCACGTGTGCCTGGAGACTTCCACTCCGCTCCGTGTCCCCCCTGCCCTCACCCAGCTCATGGCAAGAGTTCCCCTGCAGGGAATGTGTGCAGGGATTTATTTACCCTCAGCCTAATGACCTGTGCTCAAGGCTGGATCCTATGAAACCCTGATATCTTTGGGGGGAAAAAAATGATTAATAGGGCAAACTTAGTTTGCAGGACAGTGAATGTGCTGGAGAAGGTCAGTGGTGAGCTCTAAAATGTGATGTTTGGGCAGGAGCTGGCAGCCAGCCCTGCTGCAGGGTGCTCATTGCAATGCCCACCCTGAGGAGACATCCCTCAGAATATATCCACGAGTGACACCTTCTCACCTGCATTTTGGGAAGGAATTGCATGTTCAGGCAAAGCTAATTCAATATTCTGGGCCCCTGAGCTACAACAGGACTTTAGGTGAAACAAGGATTTCAGAAATTAATGATCTGCTTGAAAATAAGCCATACACAGACCCTGCTTTATCAGCTTCCAAATGGCTTCCAGTCAAACACGGAGAGGGAGATTTGAGTGTGAACCCCAGCAACAGGAGGGACTCTGCAGGGAACAGCAGCAGAGCTGGGGCTCTGGGACCAAGAGCCAGACGAGATCCTGATTGTGCTGCACAAATGCAATGCTGGGCAGTGTCCTGGTAAAGAAACTGAGCTTTATTTTGTAAAAGTTGGAGAAAATAGTTTAAAAACGAGCAAGTGAGGAGCTGTGAATGAGGTAAAACGTTATCTCCAAATGGCACACAAAGCCCCAGCCCTTCCCCAGTCGGATCCAGCAGTCCCAAGGCACAGACAAAGCCCAGGAGCTCCGAGCTCTGAGCCAGGCACTGTGCTGCAGCTGTCCCTGCTGGAGCCTGGGGCACATCCCCACATCCCTGAGCACCGAGGGAGCCTGCAGGGCTCTGATTCCCTCAGGAGAACCCCCACTCTGCCACCACAAACCCCAGTGGGGACAGCCCCTAAACACCACGGAGGAGGGATAAACACCCAGAGGCACCATCCACCAGCACCACAAAATAAACATTATTTTGTCCCTGTTCAAGTGAAGAACAGAGCCAGGCTGGAGCCCCCGGGAGGGCTCCCACACCACGAGTGAAAGCCATGGCCAGGCCAGTCCTTCAGCAGCTCCTGGAGCTTTCCTGGCCCCGGGGTTAGTCCGGCTCAGAACTCACCACGCACCGGCCTCGGCAGGCAGAAAAGCGAGACCCCAAACAAGTGTTCGGCTTCCCAGCAGAGGGTGAGGCAAGGAGGGGAGATAAACTGGAGCGCAGTCTGTTCCAGAGGATCCTGACACAGCTGAGGAGCAGGGGCTGCGGGGTGAGTGAGGAACGGGACCTGTGCAGGGCTCAGCCTCTCCAGCGCCGCTTTCCCCGGGCTGCAGCTCCCTCTGTGGGGCTGTGCCACCACCCTGCACCTGCAGGAACAGTGACAGTCACTGCAGGGCTGTGCCACCACCCTGCAGGAGCAGTGACAGTCACTGCAGGGCTGTGCCACCACCCTGCACCTGCAGGAACAGTGACAGTCACTGCAGGGCTGTGCCACCACCCTGCACCTGCAGGAGCAGTGACTGTCACTGCAGGGCTGTGCCACCACCCTGCACCTGCAGGAACAGAGACAGTCACTGCAGGGCTGTGCCACCACCCTGCAGGAGCTGTGACAGTCACTGCAGGGCTGTGCCACCACCCTGCACCTGCAGGAACAGAGACAGTCACTGCAGGGCTGTGCCACCACCCTGCAGGAACAGTGACAGTCACTGCAGGGCTGTGCCACCACCCTGCACCTGCAGGAACAGTGACAGTCACTAAAGGGCTGTGCCACCACCCTGCACCTGCAGGAACAGAGACAGTCACTGCAGGGCTGTGCCACCACCCTGCAGGAGCTGTGACAGTCACTGCAGGGCTGTGCCACCACCCTGCACCTGCAGGAACAGAGACAGTCACTGCAGGGCTGTGCCACCACCCTGCAGGAACAGTGACAGTCACTGCAGGGCTGTGCCACCACCCTGCACCTGCAGGAACAGTGACAGTCACTAAAGGGCTGTGCCACCACCCTGCAGGAACAGTGACAGTCACTGCAGGGCTGTGCCACCACCCTGCACCTGCAGTGACAGTCACTGCAGGGCTGTGCCACCACCCTGCACCTGCAGGAGCAGTGACAGTCACTGCAGGGCTGTGCCACCACCCTGCAGGAACAGTGACAGTCACTGCAGGGCTGTGCCACCACCCTGCAGGAACAGTGACAGTCACTGCAGGGCTGTGCCACCACCCTGCACCTGCAGGAGCAGTGACAGTCACTGCAGGGCTGTGCCACCACCCTGCACCTGCAGGAACAGTGACAGTCACTGCAGGGCTGTGCCACCACCCTGCAGGAGCAGTGACAGTCACTGCAGGGCTGTGCCACCACCCTGCACCTGCAGGAACAGTGGCAGTCACTGCAGGGCTGTGCCACCACCCTGCACCTGCAGGAACAGTGGCAGTCACTGCAGGGCTGTGCCACCACCCTGCACCTGCAGGAACAGAGACAGTCACTGCAGGGCTGTGCCACCACCCTGCAGGAGCAGTGACAGTCACTGCAGGGCTGTGCCACCACCCTGCACCTGCAGGAACAGTGGCAGTCACTGCAGGGCTGTGCCACCACCCTGCACCTGCAGGAGCAGTGACAGTCACTGCAGGGCTGTGCCACCACCCTGCACCTGCAGGAACAGTGACAGTCACTGCAGGGCTGTGCCACCACCCTGCACCTGCAGGAACAGTGGCAGTCACTGCAGGGCTGTGCCACCACCCTGCACCGGCAGGAGCAGTGACAGTCACTGCAGGGCTGTGCCACCACCCTGCAGGAGCAGTGACAGTCACTGCAGGGCTGTGCCACCACCCTGCAGGAACAGTGACAGTCACTGCAGGGCTGTGCCACCACCCTGCACCTGCAGGAGCAGTGACAGTCACTGCAGGGCTGTGCCACCACCCTGCAGGAGCAGTGACAGTCACTGCAGGGCTGTGCCACCACCCTGCACCTGCAGGAACAGAGACAGTCACTGCAGGGCTGTGCCACCACCCTGCAGGAACAGTGACAGTCACTGCAGGGCTGTGCCACCACCCTGCACCTGCAGGAGCAGTGACAGTCACTGCAGGGCTGTGCCACCACCCTGCAGGAGCAGTGACAGTCACTGCAGGGCTGTGCCACCACCCTGCAGGAACAGTGACAGTCACTGCAGGGCTGTGCCACCACCCTGCACCTGCAGGAACAAGGCGTGCAGTGTGACATTCACACCCCTGGAGCTGGAAATGCAACCCAGGTCCATTCCTCCAAAAGCATTTCTCAAAGCTCTGCAATGGAAAAAGGTGAACTGAGGACATGGAATCTGTTTTGATTTTTTTTTGTGTTGGTTTTTCTGCTGTTTTGTCTTCCCCTTAAGCCAAGTTGGTGACAATTCTACTTTGTCTCTTCAGGGCTGGCTCCAAAAAAACCTGAACACAGCACGATACTAAGTCTCATAAAATTTAAACATTTCTATCCTACCTTTCTGCAAGAAGTTTAACACATCTCCTCTTTCCAAGCCTTGTGGGACTCACAAGAGGTTGAGCTATCAAGGTTCCTATTTAGCTTTCAGAAGTTTCTAAAAGCCTTTTGAAAGGAGAAAAAACAACTCCTGAAGTCATCTATGGCACAGATAAGATGCTTCCATCTACCTTTCAAAGACTCCAGGGAGGCTGAAGAGCAGAGCCATTCAGCGGCCCCATGAAATGGGCTCATGAGTGTTTACACAGCCTGTGCACATTAGGGTTTAAATATACTAATATAATTATAAAGTGAATGCTTCAGGAAAGAGCAGGAGTCACCTCTGCCCACAGAGGCATCCCCTTGTGGGGAGAACTTGGGGCACCAAAGAGCTGATCTGTGCAGTACTGACGAAATGTGTGTGCACGTGGCACTTCACACCAACAAGAGCCACCAGTTCCTCTTCAGCTCTGCCTGGTGCCCCGCTCCTGTGGGCCAGACAGCCCTGCAGCCCAGTTCCTCCTTTCACAGGCAGCTCTGTAAGCGGTTTGGGAGCGTGACGGGGCTGCAGAGTCAGACAGGGAACCCCCAGAGCAGCAGCAGAACCCCCCTGTGACTGCTCCCTGTCCCTGCTGCCTGTCCCCTGTGACTGCCCCCTTGTCCCTGTCCCCTGTCCCTGCTCCCCTGTCCCTGTCCCTGCTCCCAGCCCTCCCATGGGAGCACAGGCAGGGCAGGAGGAAAGGCTCGCTCTGGAATTTTACCATGAGAGAAGGAATCAGCAGCAGCCAGGGCCAGCTCAGGTGCTGGGGAGCAGCGGCTTCGTCTGCCCGGGGCCGGGCACGTCCTTGTCCTTGTCCTTGTCCTTGTCCCTGTCCCTGTGGGGCTGCGGGCGCTGCCAGGAGCTGGGGGATCCCTGGCCAGGCCAGGCCAGCTGGCCACAGTGGCCACAGCAGAGCAGGGCCAGCAGCCGGGCCCGCACCACCCGCGTGCACAGCACGAACATGATGCAGTTGGCTCCTCCTTGGAACGTGTTCCCAATTCCCTGCAAGGGCAGGAGAGGAATCACCCAGGGCTGCTCCCACAGGCACCCCCAGGGAACAGCAAACACCGAGTCAGGGGAAAATGAGCTGGTTTTCTCCCAGAAAGCCCCCAAAAGCAGGCCGGGGGGCTGTTGTGTGCTGGCACTGGTGGAGGGCAGGCGCAGGCTGAGCCCTGCTGGAGGACGGACACCCAACATTCCCGCAGTGCTGGGTGTCACCCTGTCCATCCCTGCCAGTGCAGCTTTCCTCTGCAGCCACTAGATGCTGCTGGAACAGCTCCTGCCGCGTTTCTGTCTCTGCCGCAGCACTGCTGCTGCCCAGGCATCACCTGCGGGCAGCAGGTGCTCTTGCAACGCTCCCTCCCACCAGAAAAAGACACTGGGAGCACCAAATCTGACCTGCCCAGCCCCGGGATGCATCTCCCGGCAAACACTCACGTGCAGGACAACCAGGACGGGGTTCTGCACGGCGGGGGAGCCGCAGAGGGTCAGCACGAAGCGCACCGTGCTCCAGATGCGGAGGAAGATGAAGATGACGGGGATGAGGATCAGCTTCTTGTCTGCCACGCTGGCGCGGGGCTGCAGGGCAGGGGCTCCGGGCAGGATGGGGCGATACTCGGAGAGCGCGGCGTGCTGCAGGAGAGGGGACGGGGACGGGGGCCTGAGCAGGAGCCTGCAGACATGGGACAGCTCCAGGGCTCCTTCCCAGAGCCAAGGAGTCCCTCAGGAGGGGAGCAGGCGCGGCGAAGAGCAGCAGCCACGCTCTGCCTTTGGGAACATTCCTGCTGAAGGCAAGCAGCGGCACTGCTCCCTGTGCTGCTCCAAAGCCGACGGGAGAACGGGGCCAGCTGCCCCCAGCAGTGCTCCCAGCAGTGGGGAGGGACAGCAGCGTGCCCAGCATTCCCTGGCAGAGGCAGGAGCCCGGGTCAGGTTTCCAGGAGGTCACGCTGCTCTCCCTGCCCAGGCTGGGACACCGTGTCCTGCCTGCTGCACGCCAGGTGATGCTGACAGGCACCAGCAAACCCTCCCCAGCTCTGCTCCCCTTCCCTTCCCTTCCCTTCCCTTCCCAGGACGCTCGGGGCTGCTGAAAATCGCCTGATTCTTCCAAATCATCTGCAGGATCCTGCCCTAACCAGGGCTGTGTTCATCCCCACCAGCACCACAACTGCACCACAGGCAGAGGCAGAAATTTCCAGGACATCTACCCACACGTGGGGCTTTTTTCCCTAACCCAGCTCAGAGAGAAAATTAATCTCCGGGTGCAGCTCCTTGTGCCACTCTCATCTGGATTTGTCTGTTGTGCAAATGCTGTCCTAGATGCCTGGATTCTGTGTGTTCACAAGGAACAGCACCAACTGAAGCTCTGAATTCCAAACCCTGCTAGGACAGGGAGTCTCCTGTATGGTGCCCAGAGCCATCCAGTGCCTGGACTCCCAAATGGAGCTTTGAGCTGCCAGTACAAAATAACATTCACAAACACATAATATCATTGGAAACACTAAAAGGACTGAGGCTTGAGAATTCCAATCTTGGTACAAGTGGAACTGCAGAAAACTGATTAAAGCTGAATTTGTCCTCACATTCTGTTTCAATTCCTACTGTAGCATTTTCCTCATGAACATCCCACAACCCCTGCTCGTTTTCAAAGGGCTTTTACATTCTGCTTGTGCTAAGTCACGGTGTGATGGTGCTGCTGGATCAGGGCACTGCTTCTCCCAGGGACATTTCAGTGTCACGAAGCACTCCTGCCTGAACAAGGAGCAAGAAATGCAGAGCGTGGGGGGATGGAATCACCCAGCAAAATACTCACTGCTCTGTTAATGTGCTTCTTGATGAGGATGTAGAGCACTGGCAGGGTGACATAGGCCAGGATCTCCCAGACCTTCCCTGTCAGCAGCATCCACAGGAGCCGATCCTCAGCATCCAGGTTGACCCAGCACCAGCCCACAGAAACATTGGAGGCGTCGTAGCCAATCTTCTTCAGAGCCACAGCGGCCACCGTGATGGCCAGGGGGACACCCCAGCTGAGAGGGGACACAGAGAATGGGGTTAAGCCAGGAACATCCTCAGCTGAGCCCCCCACACCTCAGGAAATGGGTGGCAGACCCAGGGATTCTCCCCCAGACGGGATTCCAGTGCTTATCCCAGACCAGCAGCACTGCTGCACCAGGTGAGGGGAAGTGGCCAGCAGGCTCTGGGCAGTGAATGATCCAGGACTGCAAATCCACCTCCTGGGGACCCTTGGTGGGAGTGTGAGCCAGCCCTGAGGGCAGAGGTGCAGGGATGTGCTGCACTCTGAGCTGGCCCTCCCAGCAGGCTCAGGGTGCAGCCAGGGCAGCAGGACCCATCCCACCTCCTGCCCTTCTCCACTCCCTCCTGGACACAGGGAGATGGAGGATTTGCCAAGGCCAGGGCATTGTAAAATGTGATTTTCCTGCAGGACCCAGCCAGCTGATCCCGAGCTTTTGGAGCACAAGCAGCCAAGTCCCACCTTCTGATTCCAAAGTGAAACTCTGCACACAAAGCAATCCACACCTTCATTCTGTGGTTTGTTTGCTTGCTTTGCTTTTAAGTGGAGATGTAGTCAGCATTTTGGGAGCAAAAATATGATTTCTGAAGGACAAAGAACCAGGGAAAAGTACTGGTAGTAACAGCAAAAAGCTAGGAAAGCAGAGGAGCCACATCCACATAACTTGGACCTGTGACTTTGGCTTCTCACTTGATGGCAGAGACAAATACAGGGAAGCCTTTAGAAGAAAAATAACTGTGGTGACACACTTGAATGAAGTCACTCAGCAGCTTGGGCTGCCCACAAGAAACCACGAGGAAGAACAGAGAAATCCCACCAGCCCAAACAAAAATTCCAGCACAAGAGTGCCCTGCATCCAGCTGAGTGTGTCACCTGCCCTCCCCACGGCCACCCCGCAGAGAGGGACAGGGGCTCAGGCTGGGCTTCCAGCACAACCCTCCTGCTCTCCCCAGGTGCACAGAAAACAAATCCATGACTGTCTGCTCTCAGTCTTCCACTGACAGCCTGGAGCAGCTGCAGGGAGCATGGAAAGGATCTTGCCCCCAAAAATCAGACACACCAGACCAGGTAGGCAAACAGCAGTTGCCTTGACCAGATTATCTGAAACACCATAGCCCTACTGCAGAACCAGAGATAATCCCAGGATATTCGATTTCAAAAATACCCCATTTCCTACTCTTAAATAATGTCTGGATTCACCTACTCACAAAATAAGCAAATATAAATATAAGGCTGTAAAAAAACTTAGAGTCAACTCTCCAGCCCGTTTAGAACATTTTGTCTCAGGGTTCAGCTCAGAACAGGCAGTGCTATTCCAAGCCAGTGCTGTTATTTAAGGACAGTTGTGCTGCAGGAAGCCCTCCCCACTCTGTTATCAGAGCAGACTTCTAAAAACATCCCAAACGTCACCACCACCATGAAAGCTTCCACACAATTCAGGAGTCCTTTCGGTAAAACTGGTGATTTCTCAGAAAACAACTGCAAATGCAAAGACATTCCATTCTCAGCACTCCTGCAAGAACTGAGCACTAAGGTAGAGAATTCAAGAGAAATGGCACTTCCTTAAAGAAACCATGTAAAGGCATGAAGGCAGCAAGAAAAAGGAACTGGATTAAGAAACTCATTTGCCTAAATAATGATCTCGTCAGTGAGCTGAAACGGCAAAAGAATGACGATAAAACCAGGTCAAATGATGGTGTGTGGATGTAAGACAGGACAGTGTAAGTACAGGCACAGAGAGGCCACAGGAGGAAATAACTCCCCCCTGAGAAAGGGACTTAAAAACCTTCAGGAGATAACTGGTGAAAGGAAGAATAAAACTGCTGCATTAAGAGGAAGTTAATCTTCACTGGAATAGCATTCTGGGATCAGATGGATATTTACCACTAACACCAGGCAAAAGGATTACCAACAAAGTGAAATTAGAGAGGACCTAGGAAGGAACCAGGCACTTCTGTGAAGTTCAGCTCCATTTTAGCAGGCTGGAAAGGAGAACTGAGACTGGTGATTCAGTTGTTCTTCAGAGCTCCAGAGTGACAGATTCAGGAGGGCTGCCAAATGTCAATGCTTTTACTGAACTAGGAGAGTGAAGGAACTGAAGAATCAGGACAGATCATCACCCAAGGTGTGTGTAAGGACTGGAATCAAAAGGATCCAAGATAACAGAGAAGCAGAAACGTTCCTCCGAGCCCCAGAGAGCAATTCTGTAGGCTGGGCCTCTCCACAGCACACCTGGATGCAAACAGTGTGGGAGAGAAGGGAAGATGACTCCTCCTTCCTGCAAAAAGGCTGGAAATCCAACCTGTAACACAGACACAGCAGTACTTACTCCTCCAAAACAGCTCCTGGTGATCTATGAATAAAAAAAAAAATCATCCATCCCAGCAGATTTTTGCACAGCCACACCAAAACAAGGCAAGGTGAACACCCTTCAGCAGTGTTCAGCTCGACTTGCCCTGGTTTTCTGGGGTCAGATTGCCCAACAACCACGTTCTGATTTATGCTGCACAGCTTTTTCCCCCCGGAGGTGATTTGCTGTCACCTGCCTGCACAGGCTAGACAAGGAGCCATCCTGCAGGCAGTTCCTTCTGGGGACAGGAATTTTTACTCTGTAAGGAGGGAAAAATCAGGCTCCTGGATATCCCAGGCAGGTCCAGGAAGGAGCTCTGAGCACACATTGTAACCAGAACTCCAAATCTGCCCAAATTCAATCCTGCAGGAGGCAGCCCATGAAGGAGTGAGATCAGCAGTGCAGTAGTGCATGAAAGGACCCCAGGCACTCCATGGACACGAATAGATATGCATGGTTATAAATGTGTGTATATATATATATATATATAAAACATATATTTTAGTATATAAGCATGCATATGTTACAGCTTTTTTAAAAGTAAGTACATTTATGGCTATAATGGTCTGCACAGCCTGATCATGACATGAAAACCCTTCAGATGTTGTCAGCAATTGGTATCAAAAGCCAAGCAGGAAACAATCCCAAGGTGGGCTCTGCCTGGTCCATTCCTCACCCCGAGTTTGGATCAGCTTCTCTCACAACAAAGGTGATGTTTTCCAGCCAGATGACACCTGACACTTGGAAATTCAGAAGCAGTGAGGCAGCCTGGCCATTTGCACACTGGATGCCAGAACTCACATTTTGCAGCTACGCAAGTGTTTCCAAAGCTGGCTGTGGGCTTGTTTTCAAAGCTCATCTGAGCTCAACAGGTTTAAAACCAAAGCAGAGGCTGCAGCTCTCCAGCCTGGAATTGGTGGATGTGTTACCACAGGCATCCCTGTGGCACAAACCTGTCTGACGGGTCCGATCCACTGTGACATCCTCATTTCCCTCAGGAAAATTCCAGGTTCTGACTTCCAACATATATTTAGTCAGCTCCCTCTCCAAGCATTATGCCCAGAATTTAATTTCTCAGGTAACTACAAAAGTGCAGGGAAGGGAAGCAGGATGATGTGTCACGAGGGGATGGGCAGAGAACACGTCCTCACTTGTTGTCTCTGGCATTCCAGACAGATCATAAAGCAGAGGCAGCTTTGAGCACTGGCTCTGCACAGAACAGGAGGCATTTACAAAGCAGAACCTGATCACAGGTGCTCAACAGCCTTTAAATAGAGCAGATGGTGCTGATCAATAGCAAGGATTGAAGATGGCATTTCATTTTTATTGTAAAGAACCAAAAATAAAGGGAACAAATTCAGCCAGAAGCAGCTCAGTCTGAGCACCTCTCCCTCCGTGTCAGGGGTTAGAGCAATCTCTCTCCCAGGACTTTTAGAGTTTTTAGGGAGTGCACAGATTGCAGCCAGCACTGTTTCAGTGGCTCTGTTTCTCTCCACACTTGGTAGCTGATAAGGCTGAGGAGCGTTAAACAAGATGGAGAAACTGAAGCACAGACCAAAGCCACACAAGCAATTAGCAGACGGGAAAATTACAACTAGGCCAGATTTGCCCGAGCTCTTTGATGTGCCCGATGGAGCCACAATGCCCAGGAAGGAGTCAGACTTGGTTTTTATATCCATTAAGCAACACGTGGCTCTTTCGCAGCACCCTGTCCTCACCACAGCTCTCAGAGTGCAGCTCTCCATTTACTGGAGATGGAATAACAGAAATGCTGCTCCAGTGCCTCGTCCCAGCTTCAGCACCACCCTGGCGTGCCCAGGGCCACGTGCAGTCCCCTCAGCTCCTCACACAGCCCCTGCTGCCAAGCAGCAATTCCAGCAGGGCAAGAACTGAAGTTCAAAAACACTCAGAGTCTCTCTGGTCCATCCTCACCTGGACTCAGCTCTACTGCAATCATCTGCCAAACGATGCTATTTGAAACTAAAAGGTGTCAGAGATTTGACTAAGAAACCAAAGAAAATTCTCTACTTGTCCTGAGGACTTTTTTTTTTCCCCTTTTAAACCAGATCTCTCCTCCTATAATTTATTGCAAAAGTTTGGCAACACAGGGGACGAAAGGATCAGTGCTTTGCTCAGCGTGGACATAGCACATGATTCCACAAGCTCCAATTGCATAATGAAAGATTTACTAAACACGATGTGGAAAATCAGTGCCCTAAATAGCAGAAACTGAGACATAAAGCTACACTGTGGACTGGTTTGTCTTGCTTTCAATCAAACATGCCAAAACAACCTCCAGAGAGCTTCTCTAGCAGTTTCATCACTTGTGGGCAACATTTTCCCGTGAGTATGGAAATACAGCAACCTGCCTGGGCAGAGGGGAAGGATCCACAGAGCAGGCTGACAGGGAAGTTGGGGACCTGTGGAAACAGATCCCAAACACGGAAGCTTGGGCAGCAGCAGGCAGGTATCACAGACACAAGGTTTGTTATATTATTTCTAGAACATCAGCGCAGACTGCAGGGAAAGCAGAAGCCAGGATTTTCAGCCATTAGAACTTGCCAGAGATTTTTTCTAAGTGACCTTGAACAAAAAAACTTCAACTTTTCCACGTCGCCAACTCTTCACTTGGGAAGGGAAAGGGGGAACAAGCAGGGTGGTTAGTTAAAAGACAGCAAAACCCCTGTTCAAGAGGAATCCGAGGGGAATAGAGGAGAAGGAAAGCGCAGAGACTCAAGCGACACCCGAGGCTCCATCCTGGCGCAGGGTGGGGGTGCCCGGGGGTCCCAGCCGCAGCACACAGCACCCACCTCACGGCGTGGAAGCCCCAGAGCAAGCCCGTGCCCGTGGGCGAGCCCCTGACGATGGTCAGGTACAGGTAGAGGGCGATGGCCATGGTCCAGAAGAAGGAGCTGGTGTTGGCGAAGGTGGACAGGGCGCCCTGCAGGACGCAGTCCCACGAGGCGCGCTCGAAGTCCCGCAGCACCCCGTAGAAGTAGGAGAGGGCCGAGAGCAGGTCCGCCAGGGACAGGTGGAGCAGCAGCTGCCGCGGCCGCGTCCGCAGCTCCGGCCACTGCGCGTGGGTGCAGAGCAGCAGCGCGGAGCCCGCGCAGGACAGCGCGCACGACAGCAGCACGGCCCCGCGCTCCGCCGCGAACAAACGCGTGGGGGGCAGCGGGGCGGCCATGGCCCGGGGGACAGCGGGGACAGCGGGGGGACAGCGGGACGGAGCGGGGGGACAGCGGGGGGACAGCGGGATGGAGCGGGGGGACAGCGGGGACAGCGGGACGGAGCGGGGGGACAGCGGGGGGACAGCGGGATGGAGCGGGGGGACAGCGGGGACAGCGGGGGGACAGCGGGACGGAGCGGGGGGACAGCGGGATGGAGCGGGGGGACAGCGGGATGGAGCGGGGGGACAGCGAGGGGACAGCGGGATGGAGCGGGGGGACAGCGGGACGGAGCGGGACGGGAGAGGGACGGGAGCGAGGGGACAAGCGAGGGGACAAGCGAGGGGACAAGCGCGATGGAGCGGGGAGGACAGCGGGGGGACAGCGGGATGGAGTGGGGGGACAGCGGAGAGGAGCGAGGGGACAGCGAGGGGACAGCGAGGGAACAGCGGGATGGAGCGGGGGGACAGCGGGATGGAGTGGGGGGACAGCGGAGAGGAGCGAGGGGACAGCGAGGGGACAGCGAGGGGACAGCGGGATGGAGCCCCCCGGGACGGGCGCGCTCTGCCGGAGTGACCGGCCCGCCCTGGCCGCCCTGGCCGGAGCCCGGCACCGGCCGGGAAGGCAGCGCAGCAGCCGCAGGAGAGCCCCGGGAGCGGCGGGGCCCGGCCCGCCCCCGCCGTCATGTGAGGCCGGCCCGGCCCCCTCGCTGCCGAGGGAATCCCCACCGGGACCGGGACAAGGACCGGGACCGGGATCGGGACCGGGACAAGGACCGGGACCGGGACAAGGACCGGGACCGGGAGCCGCTCCCGCCGCGGCGCACGGAGCGCACCCACAGCGGCCCCGCAGCCCGGAAAATCCTTTTTCCTTTTTTTTTTTTTTTAATTTCAATCAAAAAACCCGCCCTGGCCGCCGGGGGCAGCGCGGCAGCAGGGAGCGAGACAGGAATAAACCCCTGGGTTGCTGTTGTCTCCTTCCTTCCCCGTGGACACCTCCTTCCCCAAGGACAGCACGCAGCTCTCCTCCCTGCTGAGCCAGAGCCACCGGGATTTACACACAGGTTGCTGCCTTTGAAAACAAGATCTTCTTTCAAGGTACCTTAATTACCACTCGGTTAAACTTCAGTCAAGCAGCCTTTACTTTTTTTGGAATTTATTTTGGAGCGTGATGCCTCCTGCATGTTCTTTATAGGAAAAGGAAGCTGCAGCAACGTGCATTTGCCCCACACACAATCTGATACCATCTGACCCCTCAAAAAAAAACCCACGAGACAAAGCTTTGTCAAGGCTGCATTCCCAGTTGTTGCTCTTACACATTCCTGGCTTCCTCCTGTTCCCTGGTTTCCCTTTTCCCCACTTTTATAGCACAAGCCCCACCTACCACAGACATCCAGACAAACCACGTCAGCAAACACCCTGCCTGGTGAGTGCTGCTTTTATTTTGGGTGATGGATGTGGCTCCACAACACAGCTTAATTAAGTCTTGCCAGATAGAGAACCAAGATAAATCCAGAACTTGCATTTCCACTGACTTGTGGCTGTGATTCAGATATTCCTTTCTCCTCAGTTCTAAAAAAAAGGTTCGTCAGGTCATCATAAATTGTTGAAATAAAAACCAGAGAAACGGATCTTTGCCTCAACAATCAGAAATAGGACAGGCAGAGGATTTTCTGCCGGGTCTCTCCCTGTTTTCTAAAATAGGGGTATGGGAAATTTGCACACAGAAGTCACCACTCAACAGCAGGCTATAGTGAGAGTTTGTGCTTCAAAACTGAGCGACAAAAGGCAAATTATTCTTACTAAAGATTCCCATCACCTTCCACTTTCTCAGCACCTCAACGTGTAAGACATTCAGCATCTCTGTGGCATTCCTGTCACCTGATGTTGTCACCTGCTCACTGCAGGGCAGGGGAGCAGCTGTCTGTTCCTCCTCCAGCCCCAAGGAATCTGCAGCTGCCCAGAGAACAGGAATATTTGGAGAGTGCCCAAAGACACATCTCAATTCAAAGGCAGCATTGTCTATAGCTCAGGAACAAAAATCTAAGGAAGTGGCTTGTCATATAGCAACGCACACAATGAAAATTTTCCTTTCTGAATTTCACCTTCAGATGCTTTTTACAGCATAGGGAGATAAAGCAACATGGTATTTGGTGAAAAGACACAGAAAATCTTTTTTTAATGACTGGAATTCACCCCACCAACTACTAAAAGAGCTTTCTGACACACAGGCTGCACTCTGCATCTTATAAAGCACTGGGTGAGCTGTAACTACATGAATTTACCTCCACTGTGAGACAGAAGGTACTGATATAACCTTCAAATTATTTTTTAAATGGCTTCAAGAAGAAGTTTTTACTTTGCCTTTGCAGCTGGGTAGGAAGCTGGGCTGAGGCACAGTTCTCCATTAACTGGGAACCTGGTCATGTGCCTTGGGGCTTTTAAGTGAAGATTAGGAGCTGAGACCCCACAGCACCTCTGCATATCACAGACAGTGCCTTCACAGGGCCTGCTGCTCTCCTGGATTTAGTGCCACATCAGTGAGACACTTTTATCAGAGATGAAGACACTCCACGGGAGAAGCACATGAGCAGAAGTTCTGCTCTGGCTCTGTTGTACTGCCCTGAAATGCTCAAAGCCCAGCTCTGGGCTGGCCAGGCAGGAGAGCCTGGGCTTCTCCTGAGCCATTAACACCGCCTCACATCCCAGCCTCTGCACCATTTATTTTGTTTGTTCCTGACAGCTGAGCCAAGAGAGCCGAGCTGCCTTCCCCCCTCACTGGAAGGGCAGGGATGGATCAACACCTCTGACCCCAGTGCCAGCACACCCAGGGTCCCAGCCAGCCCAGCACCCACAAGAGGCCACTGCTGGCCCAGGCCCAGGGATTATTGCTCTCCCACCACCGCTGTCCTGCTCCCACCAGCTCCTCCCCACCTCTGACAGAGGCAGGAGCCTCTAACAGCAGCAAAGGGACCTTGGCCACCTTTTCCTGTACCTGCCTCACGCCCTCAGCTCAGGCAGGACTTTCAGGTGGGAGCCTGGAAAAGCAGGCGAGTCCAGTTCCGTTGAACCCATTAAAAAAAAAAAAATTAAAAAGCAGATGAGCACTGCAATAACCAGAACCCCTCAATGTCTGCGTTCTCAAACACCACACAGCTGGTTCCAACCAAGGAAGCCAGGACAATTGCTTCTTACACTCCTTAGCACCTCAGGGCTAACAACAGCTAAGACACACAAGTCCCACCCTTCTCAGAGGAATCCAGAATGAAATGCATCCCGCACAACCTTCCCTGGCACAGGGAATTTTCCAGAAATCCATTTCCCACAGCCCCTCAGCACGCAGGGTTCGTGTGAGACCCCAGCCCGGAGGGAACAAACCTGAAACAGAGACCTGACTCCAGAACTGGAAGACAATTCAGAAAGAAAGCCAGCCAAGAGTTTTACCAGCACCTGGGCTCTTCATTTCCAGGAGAATGGGAGCATTTTCCTAGGTCACCACCTGATCCTCGGGGTCACTGCGTGGGCTGAAAGGAAAGCCAGGGGAGCAGGGCTCAGAGAAGGCTCCTGAGAGAGGGGAAAGCCCTCATGCTTGTCCTTTGTGGCTTTATCTAGCATGTGACAAAAAAAAAAAGTCTACATTTCTTGACACAGATTAAGGACCTAATCCTTGACTTCATTAACCCCTTCTCTTCCATTTTGGACAGACACTAATACGCACAGCTTTTGATACAGCACTGCTGAGAGACATCCAGGGCTGCTCAGAAAATTCCAGAATGATCACTCAGAGCCATCTCTCAACAGCTGCCCCCCTCCAGACACCTTTCTTCAAGGCGATTCAGCAGACTCAAGTAAAAAGCCCACAAGGAAATACATTCCCTGTGTGTCTACCACGAAAAAGGAGCAGCAGGGCAGGCAGGCAGTTAAAGAGGAGCAGACATTCCATCCACCCTGAATTCCAACAGCTCCCACTCTCCTCCAGGAGCCAGGTGTGCCACACAGCACAAGCCAGCGTGGGGGCAGTCCCACCCAAGGCACCCTCATGCCATCACAGTAACTGAAAATGAGGGAATTAAAGCTAGTTTTAGTTTATTCCACATCCTCTGGATACACTAACTGAAAACAAGTTGAATTCAAGCTATTTTAATTTATTCCCAGTCCTCTGGAAATGCCCTTTAACCAGACCAACACAAGAGGCAGCTCCTGGAGCAACAAACCTTCAGCTGTTGGCAGGCTCAGGGCGGGGATGGAGGAACAAACACGACCCTGGGAAAAGCTGCTGGGTGAGGCTGAGCCCGGGATTGAGTCTGTCCTGTCCCATGCCCAGAGGGACCCCCGAGCAGAGTCTGTACCCCACACACAGCCCCCGCCCAGAGCACACCCTCAGCGAGCCCAGGGCTTCTCTTCCAGCAAGCAGAGATGCTCAGTCATTTTAAACACTCCCGTTAGCATTAAAAAGTGTCTCGGGCTGCAGAGATGGCACAAGAATTCCAGCCAGCAGCTCTCAGAAGAAAAGCCACCAGCAATGAGGATTTTTTTTTTTTTTTTTGCAGGCAGAATGTAATTAGTGGCACTGCTGGAACCAAGCCAGCAGCAATCAATGGATTAAAGGATGCTCCAAGTGTTGTGATAGTTATTAAGTTCAAATTTAAATTAGGGGATTAATATGGGATATTCCTTCATGCTGCGGCTGTGTGGAGAAAAATAAAGATATTAATATTGGACATTCCCTAATGAAACAGAGCATGCCACCAACAAACATCAGAAGTTACATTTAAGAGCTGATCATAAGACCCAGCAGCCCAGACTCCAGCACAGAGGGAGGGGTGGCACTTTGGGAGAGGGCACTGGAAAGGGCATTTACACAGAGTGCAAAGAGGCTGCCCTGCAGTGATCTTCGTGGAACTTCCACTGATATTCTTCTAATATTCTCATTATCTACAATAGCATGGTGCACCATGGTAGGATTTTTGGGGTGCAGCTTTTAGTGCCAGTCGAACACCCTGTGCAAGGGAAAGGGCTGCCCACAGGCTGTGGGTTTAGCACAGGTGAGACACAAAAGCTGGTAATGAGAGCCTCAAGCTGGAAAGAAGTCATGATGCACATCAGCTGCCCTGAAGCCTCACTCCAGCTGTTTCACACAAGTGATTTGGAACAGAGAGAGTGCAAGGCAGCAAAAGGAGAGCTCTGCTGCAGGGAAAGGGTGCAACAGAGCCCTCCAGAGGCATTCGGGAAGGACAAAGAAAGAACAAAACTTGCAGCAGCGTGTTCATCTTCTCCTGTTGTTCCTCTCCTCTCTGAAGCAGTGACATCAGGCATCCCGTGGCACTCCTGCCATCAGCTGCAGCTCCTCAGAGACCCCTGGGCAGCATCCCAGCCCCGGGCCCGGGGGCAGGGGTGAGGCAAGCCCAACAATGTGCAGCACTTCTAGGGCAGTATACTTGCTGATTGCTTCCTTGACTATTGCTCACAACAACCAGCTAAGACACTGCCAAAGAAACACTCACAGCTGGCATCAAACAAGGGGGAGCTGGGGCAGGTGGGCTGAAATCCTCCTCTCTTCTCACTCACAGAGTCTGGGGACAAACAAAGAGTCAGGGAAGCAGCTGCAGCAGTACTGAAGAAAAAGCTTTCAAGGGAGAAGAGGCTCAAACTCATAAATCAACAGTTGTCCTGTCCCTTACCCCCAAGTCTTGGTTAGGGCCTCTAAAAATTACCAATATTAAAACATAAA
Organism: Anomalospiza imberbis; assembly: GCF_031753505.1. Taxonomy (NCBI): domain Eukaryota; kingdom Metazoa; phylum Chordata; class Aves; order Passeriformes; family Viduidae; genus Anomalospiza; species Anomalospiza imberbis. The sequence goes on from NC_089703.1 coordinate 7,442,802, forward strand.
CACGGCTGACTTGTCTGTAATCTGTATTTATCTCAATGAGCTCCCAAGTCTCCCCCACCACCATTCAGGCAAGACAGTGGAACAATGAAGTGTTTCCAAATGCTGAATAGTTTAAGATACAAACCTGTTTAAAGTGGTGGTGTGGTCACTGCACTGCACGGGGGGCACACAGGCTGGACAGAAAGAGAATTCACTGGGAACACAAAGGAGAGAGGCACCAATGCTCACCTGTCCACTGAACTTTGCTGTCAGACACTGCAACAGCCTGGGGTGCACAAGGTCTGGGGTTATCCAGCATTCCTGCAGCCCTCAGCTCCTGGAAACACATGACTACGTGAGAAGACAACCTGCAGGACAGAGGAACTGTTACCCCTCTCCCCACAGCCTCAGAAGCAGGTGAGTGATTGCCCAAGGGCCTCTTGTGCAACACCCGAGTGCAAAGGTGCTGCCCAGGAGGAGCCCCGTGGCTTCCACCAGCCTCTGACTCCTGCCAGGGCCTCAGTGGCACACCACACCCGTGGATTCTCAGACATCTAAGCCTCCATCCCCCTCCCAATGCACCAAGTTTCAAATTCCAAAAGCTCCAGAATCTGGATGGTGTTTAGATAGCACGACAGAGCGAGCTGAGACTCTGGACTCTTGTTTGCTCTCACCCTGCTTTGCTCACAGTGAAATTACATTTCCTCTTGCACCCAGTTAGCAAAGCCTGCCATCCTGCAGAGAAAGGGGTGAGCACTTCAGGCTGCAGAGCAGATGTCAAGCGCCCACACCCCTGGCTCTCCCCAGGTCCCCAGCACGGTCAGGATCGGGGGGCAGATGTTTTTACAGCAGACACACAGTGATTAAAGACAGAGCAGCTGGGATTCTTGCAGAGTCCCTCGCACAGGATGGCAGAGCAGGTGCTGGGGACAGCTCTGTGTGACACCTGGGGCAGACAAAGGTGACACAAAGTGCTGTGACTGCCCATCCAACCTGCCAGGACCGCAGAGAGCAGCGACACCCCGCAGGCACTGCGAGGGCAGAGCCAGGGCTCCATCCCCAGGACACTGCACCAATTCATTAACAAGCACTTCTCGTCTGTGACCTTTTCACCCTGAGGAAAAAAGCAAACAGTTCTCAAACATCAGGACTAAGACCTGACAAGAGCACCCACCCGCCTGTCCTGCAAACACGTCCCCCTCTGAAGGAGCTGTCTTGTTTAAACACTGACCTCATCATCCCTCCAACACTTCCCATCAGGATCAGCACAAACCTGACTGTCTCAAAGGCAATTACCAGGTCAGGGACAAGCACAGCCATAGGAGAGCAAAACAATCTGGTGCAGAAGAGGAAGATCCTCTTCATCTGTCATCCTCCTTGGGGGACACAGGAGGCTGCAGAATTGCTGTTTTGGGAACTGTAAAACTTTCCTCTGAGCCACTAAAATCCAAGCATGACAGGGCCAGGGAAAGGGGAAAGATGTAATGGGCAACATCCTTGCAGCAAGATAACGACCCTGCTATTAATTTTTCAAATCATTTTAGCTCCCCTCTGCTGCTTGCTACCTCTAAGAATCCCCAGTGCTTTAGGAAAGGAGAAAAATAAATTCACAAGCACAATTTAAAGAGGTGCCACTCAAAGTTTACATGGTCACAATTTGTTGAATTTTCCATTTAAGGGCTCCATTTGCCCCAAAATGACGATTTTCTCTTTAGAGAAAAGATAACACATGAACTGTGGGTGTTGGGGTGCTTTACCTGGAGAGAGGTGCCCCAGCCTGCAGAAATCACAGCAACTCCCCCCTACCTGCTGGGAAAGGTGGCTGGATGCCAGCTCATGCTGAATCTCACTGTGGGGGTGACAAAGCAGCAGGAAAAAGCTGTTTGGTGGATCATGTAACAGTGAATTAGCCTGTGAAGAAATCCTCACTGTAAAACAACAAGCTGAGGGGTGTGGAAGGTGGAAAAACTCTCCTGTTACAGAAATTCTGCATTCCAAGAAACGTAAAAGGTCCTGTCAGGTAAGATCTGCAGCAATCACTTTGTCAGCACAGAAATATGCGATACCACAAGCTTCATTTAATCAAGCACATTTGTTTCAGCTCATTCCCAGCATCGTGTCTTCCTCCTGCTGTCAACAAGTGGAGTTTTACGCCCTGACCTTACTCTCAGGTTAGTGCTGTATTATCCCACCTTCTCCTGCAATATCCCACCAAATCATCCAAAAATGCTTCTGGGCTTTGACTCCTGGCAATGCTTATTGAGCCCTGTTATTATTGTATTCTTCCTCCACGCTCCCCACAGCATCCTAACTCCCCAGATACGAGACAGCAACTTAACAACTCCTGTTGGCCTTTCTTTAATTAACCACACGGCACAAACTTCCCCTAAGAGATGAATTGACACTCCCCAGAGAGGAGAGCGATTTACCAGTTCCCTCCAGGGCTGTGACAGGAGCTGGTCCAGCTGAGCAGCCCCTGAGGTCCACCTGGAGGCCCAGGTGACCCCACCTTCCTGCTCCAGGTGATGGCACGCTCCTGCTCCGAGGCAGGAAGGGGAGCAGAGGCTCCGGGAGGTGCAGGCACCTGAGCTCCCAGCACACCTGGGCAGTTCCACCCTCTGATGGGGCTGTGGCTCCTCCCAGCACTGCCACCACTCCCAGGCCGAGCTCAGGCTGGAAATGGGGCAGCACCTGGGGAAATGGGACAACACCTTTGCCCTGAGCCACAGGCGGCTGAGAACAAAAACTCCACACTTTGCTTTCCACATTCTAGGAAATCCTGTTCTTCCCCTTGCAGTAACAACGAGTAACAGAACTTTCATCACTTTTTTTCCACCCTCTTCTCTCCCAAATGAGATCAGGGATGTCCAGCAGCAACGTCCTAAGCTCTGACTGCAAGGCTTTTAAAGCAGCCTTGTCTCAGTGACCACAAGAGCACCTTTGTGCCATCCAGAATGCATTTCACACCTTAGTGCATGGACTTAGTGCATGTTCTCTTCCCTTTACACCACTCCCTCCCTGTATCTCAGCTAACTTAGATAAAACACACAGACTGAGCCCAAAGGTTTAAGCAGAAGCCAAAATGTTCTGCCAAAGCTGCTCTGTGGTCACTTGTCAGACACCATAGACACCAGCTCTGCCCATATTGACTCTGGAGAAGGTCTTTGAGGAGCCCACCCCATCAGCTCCCAGCTCCACCAGCAGCTGAGCAGAGCTGTTAATTGCCAGAGCTGTTAATTGTGGTGCAGACACGGCCCAGACACCAGCACACTCTGGGCTGTGAGCAGAGCCTGCTGCCAGCCCAGCCCAGCCCGGCTGCAGGGATGCTCCTGCAGGCAAAGCTGCCCCTGCTCCTTCCTGCCAGCCCCGCTCTGCAGAGCCAGGACAGCCCGAGGACAGCAGGCTGAGGGATTCTGCTGATTCAGGAGCTCGGAACAGCCTGGGCAGAGTCCAGACCGCTGCAGCCAGGGAGAGCCGTGACTCATTAACCCAGCACTGCGCAGGTTAGGCTGGGCTCAGGAGCCAGGCTGGGCTCTCAGCATCCCATCCCTGCTCCAGCTTGTCAGCCCTAACAGGAATCTGGGGGTTACAGCCGAGGTGGGCCTGGAAAAACAAGTTTATCCAAGTCAAGATGTTCCTGACCTAGCCCCCAGATCAGCCTGCTGGGACAGAGGATGCTGCCAGGCTGATCCAAAGCAGAGATTTTACTGCCACAGTGCCTCTGTTAACTTGTTAGGCTCAACCTTCTCCTTTAATCAGGACTTTGAGGGATCTCTGGAGAACCCTCTGGACATGCCTCTCTCCTTTCTTCCAAGGCCAGACCCACCCAATTTTACCTTTGTTACCTTCAGATGCTCCCACATCTTCCTCCCAGCCTGCTCCTGGCTACACCTCCCTAACAGAAAGGACCATCACCCCTGGGAGATGCATTTATCAGCTCCCCAGGAGTGCACTGCAATACTGCAGGCAAGGAAAGACTCCTGCACCTCAGCTGCTTCCCCTGTGGGGGTACAGCAGCAGACTTCCATCACCAGCGGGAACATCTGCAGGAAGGCTCCACAGAGAAGATTCCAACTCCATTTTCAGTAGCATACAATTTTTTAAGCTCTATTTTCTTACCAAAGCCTTCTCTGGTCCACTGGGTGCAGGATTCTTTTTTCAGGGGGAAGGCTGCTCCAGGCAGGCTGGGCATAGGTTGAATGCCTGGTCACTTCTCCCACAATGTATTCAAATGAAAGCAAGAAGAAATGTATAAAACTGAAAGCTGAATTAGATCCCCACTCTTGTATAAGCCCCTTCAGCTGAGTCTCTCTTTGGAAACAAAACAATGGCTCATGTGTTATGAACTTCTCTCCATTTGCATTAAGAAATGATCTGTACCAGTTCCTAGAAGATTACTGGTGGTTTACCTTCAAAATACAAGGAAACAGAGACTTGCCTGCAAAACTGACTGCTTTTGGAAACTCCAAAATACTCTGGCATATATAGAGCTAATAAAATATCAAACTGACTGTACAGATGAGAGGTAGGCTGCTTACAAATTAATGCATTTTATATCAGATATAAAGCAGGGGTGGGCCTGTCGTCAGAATAAAGGCAAAACAGAGCTTTCCTCCCCCATGTGAGCACTTGAGCTGTGTTATTTATCCTTTCAGCACAAAGGGAACTGGAGGCAACACACTGAGCCAGGTAGCAGCACTGGAAACAGGATGGAGAGGACAGCTTGTGCCAAGTGTGGCGGGAGAGGGGAGTAGCTGCCAGCTCCTCAGGAAGAATTAAGCATCCAGCTTTATGTTCCCCATGCAAACACTTGACATGACAACGCATCACAGGGAGCCTAATTCCACACCAGTCCAGGTGCCTGGTCTCACTCAGCTCCTCGGGATCCCTCCCTGCTCCCAGGCTCGGCAGCCCCCAGCCCTGCCTGCCCAGCTCCACACGCTCAGTGTGAGCACACAGCTGCCGCTTTCCGGGACCCCCCAAAACCAGAGCAGCGTCCCCAAACCCAGTGTGCACTTCTGCACGAGGCGCTTGAAGGAAAAGGGCCACAGAAGAGGAAGGGGAGAGAAAGAGAAGGAAACATTCTTTACCCCGACTCGACAGACCAGCCGGGGCTCGGCGCTTACCTGGGGCTCGGGGCAGGTACCGGGGTCAGAGCTTACCGGGGCTCAGGGCAGGTACCGGGGTCAGAGCTTACCGGAGCTCAAGGAAGGTACCGGGGTCAGAGCTTACCGGGGCTCGGGGCAGGTACCGGGGCTCGGGGCAGGTACCGGGGTCAGAGCTTACCGGGGCTCGGGGCAGGTACCGGGGTCAGAGCTTACCGGAGCTCAAGGAAGGTACCGGGGTCAGAGCTTACCGGGGCTCGGGGCAGGTACCGGGGTCAGAGCTTACCGGGGCTCGGGGCAGGTATCGGGGTCAGAGCTTACCGGGGCTCAAGGAAGGTACCGGGGTCAGAGCTTACCGGGGCTCGGGCAGGTACCGGGGCTCGGGGCAGGTACCGGGGTCAGAGCTTACCGGGGCTCGGGGCAGGTACCGGGGCTCGGGGCTCACACCGGGGTCAGAGCTTACCGGGGCTCGGGGCAGGTACCGGGGTCAGAGCTTACCGGGGCTCGGGGCAGGTACCGGGGCTCGGGGCTCGCACCGGGGTCAGAGCTTACCGGGGCTCGGGGCAGGTACCGGGGCTCGGGGCTCACACCGGGGTCAGAGCTTACCGGGGCTCGGGGCTCGCACCGGGGTCAGAGCTTACCGGGGCTCGGGGCTCACACCGGGGTCAGAGCTTACCGGGGCTCGGGGCTCGCACCGGGGTCAGAGCTTACCGGGGCTCGGGGCTCGCACCGGGGTCAGAGCTTACCGGGGCTCGGGGCTCGCACCGGGGCTCGGGGCAGGTACCGGGGTCAGAGCTTACCGGGGCTCGGGGCAGGTACCGGGGTCAGAGCTTACCGGGGCTCGGGGCTCGCACCGGGGTCAGAGCTTACCGGGGCTCGGGGCTCACACCGGGGTCAGAGCTTACCGGGGCTCGGGGCAGGTACCGGGGCTCGGCTCCTCCGCCGGGGCTCTCCCGGGGCTCCAGGGCTGCCGCAGACACGGAGGCAGAGCCCCCGCGGGCCCGCAGCGCTCGGCCAGAGGCGGGCTCAGGCCCGGACAAGCCCGGACAAGCCCCGGGACGGCTTTTCCTGAGCCTGCCCGGCCGGAGGCAGCGCCAGCCCCGCGGGGACGGCGGCGACCGCGGGGACACGGACACGGACACGGACACGGACACGGACACGGACACGGAGCGGCTCCGGCCACAGCGCAGGGATTCTGCCACAGCACAGGGATCCTGTCACAGCACAGGGATCCTATCCTGCCACAGCACAGGGATCCTGTCACAGCACAGGGATCCTGTCACAGCGCAGGGATCCTGTCACAGCACAGGGATCCTGTCACAGCACAGGGATCCTATCCTGTCACAGCACAGGGATCCTGTCACAGCACAGGGATCCTATCCTGTCACAGCACAGGGATCCTGTCACAGCGCAGGGATCCTGTCACAGCACAGGGATCCTGTCACAGCACAGGGGTCCTATCCTGTCACAGCACAGGGATCCTATCCTGTCACAGCGCAGGGATCCTGTCACAGCACAGGGATCCTATCCTGTCACAGCACAGGGATCCTGTCACAGCACAGGGATCCTATCCTGCCACAGCACAGGGATCCTGTCACAGCACAGGGATCCTATCCTGTCACAGCGCAGGGATCCTGTCACAGCACAGGGATCCTGTCACAGCACAGGGATCCTGTCACAGCACAGGGATCCTGTCACAGCACAGGGATCCTATCCTGTCACAGCACAGGGATCCTGTCACAGCACAGGGATCCTGTCACAGCGCAGGGATCCTATCCTGTCACAGCACAGGGATCCTGTCACAGCACAGGGATCCTATCCTGTCACAGCACAGGGATCCTGTCACAGCGCAGGGATCCTGTCACAGCACAGGGATCCTGTCACAGCACAGGGATCCTGTCACAGCACAGGGATCCTGTCACAGCACAGGGATCCTATCCTGTCACAGCACAGGGATCCTGTCACAGCACAGGGATCCTGTCACAGCGCAGGGATCCTATCCTGTCACAGCACAGGGATCCTGTCACAGCACAGGGATCCTGTCACAGCACAGGGATCCTATCCTGTCACAGCACAGGGATCCTGTCACAGCACAGGGATCCTGTCACAGCACAGGGATCCTATCCTGTCACAGCACAGGGATCCTGTCACAGCACAGGGATCCTATCCTGTCACAGCACAGGGATCCTGTCACAGCACAGGGATCCTGTCACAGCGCAGGGATCCTGTCACAGCACAGGGGTCCTATCCTGTCACAGCACAGGGATCCTATCCTGTCACAGCGCAGGGATCCTGTCACAGCACAGGGATCCTATCCTGTCACAGCACAGGGATCCTGTCACAGCACAGGGATCCTGTCACAGCACAGGGATCCTATCCTGTCACAGCACAGGGATCCTATCCTGTCACAGCGCAGGGATCCTGTCACAGCACAGGGATCCTGTCACAGCACAGGGATCCTATCCTGTCACAGCACAGGGATCCTGTCACAGCACAGGGATCCTGTCACAGCGCAGGGATCCTATCCTGTCACAGCACAGGGATCCTGTCACAGCACAGGGATCCTGTCACAGCACAGGGATCCTATCCTGTCACAGCACAGGGATCCTGTCACAGCACAGGGATCCTGTCACAGCACAGGGATCCTATCCTGTCACAGCACAGGGATCCTGTCACAGCACAGGGATCCTGTCACAGCACAGGGGTCCTATCCTGTCACAGCACAGGGATCCTGTCACAGCACAGGGATCCTATCCTGTCACAGCACAGGGATCCTGTCACAGCACAGGGATCCTGTCACAGCGCAGGGATCCTGTCACAGCACAGGGATCCTGTCACAGCACAGGGGTCCTATCCTGTCACAGCACAGGGATCCTATCCTGTCACAGCGCAGGGATCCTGTCACAGCACAGGGATCCTATCCTGTCACAGCACAGGGATCCTGCCACAGCACAGGGATCCTGCCACAGCACAGGGATCCTGTCACAGCACAGGGATCCTATCCTGTCACAGCGCAGGGATCCTGTCACAGCACAGGGATCCTGTCACAGCACAGGGATCCTGTCACAGCACAGGGATCCTGTCACAGCGCAGGGATCCTGTCACAGCACAGGGATCCTGTCACAGCACAGGGATCCTGTCACAGCGCAGGGATCCTGTCACAGCACAGGGATCCTGTCACAGCACAGGGATCCTGTCACAGCACAGGGATCCTATCCTGTCACAGCGCAGGGATCCTGTCACAGCACAGGGATCCTGTCACAGCGCAGGGATCCTATCCTGTCACAGCACAGGGATCCTGTCACAGCACAAGGATCCTGTCACAGCACAGGGATCCTATCCTGTCACAGCGCAGGGATCCTGTCACAGCACAGGGATCCTGTCACAGCGCAGGGATCCTGTCACAGCACAGGGATCCTGTCACAGCACAGGGATCCTATCCTGTCACAGCACAGGGATCCTGTCACAGCACAGGGATCCTGTCACAGCACAAGGATCCTGTCACAGCACAGGGATCCTATCCTGTCACAGCGCAGGGATCCTGTCACAGCACAGGGATCCTGTCACAGCGCAGGGATCCTGTCACAGCACAGGGATCCTGTCACAGCTCCTGATTCCTGTCACAGCACAGGGTATCCTATCCTGTCACATCTCCGGATTGATTCCTGCCCCAGCTCCGAGGCCAGGGGAGCTCAGACACCCTGAAGTGCCACACACTGTGCCAGGGCTGAATCCAGTGTTTCACTGAGAAAGACCACGTGAGGAGGAGGGATGCAAGATTCCTGGCAAAGGGATGTCACCCCCAACTCTGAGATCCGCTCAGAGGCTCCAGGAGCTGGGAAAGGGAGCTGGGGTCCATCCATCATGCAGCTGAACTCCCTGGGTGCAGGACCCAGGGCTGGAGCACACACCCCAAACTTCCCCCACAGGCTCTGGAGGATTTCCTCTGCCCTTCCATGAAGCCCACCTCCCAGAAAGCTCCCCCTCTCCCCCCAGCACCTGTTGTTAGAAATGCAGGCTGTGGAGGGAGGCGAAGGCACCTGGTTCACTCTCCAGAGTGATCCACCGCACTGGAGCCTGAACCGTTCATTACCTCCCCCTGCTGCCTGCTGCTGCTCCGCTGACAGCAAGGAGGGGACAGGGGCTGGGGACTAAGGACATTTACAGCTGGAACTGGAGCAGCAGCACAGGAGAAGTCCTCAGGCTGCTCCAGGAACACGAGCTGTCAGGAACACGCTGCCTGGAAAACTCAGGTGCAGGTCCAGTTCTGCTCAGCTGCCCTGCAGATCCCTCTGGCACCTCTGCTGCAGCCATGCATGACTGCACACACACTTTGTAGAGGCAAATCACAGATTATGAGATGGGCACAAAGTCTCTTCAGTTGCACCGGTGTAAACACGGAGCAAAGTGACCAGGATCAGGGAGCCCCAGGACCATGGCAAAAGCTTTCCCAAAACACTGTGGGTAGAACAGCCCGTGAACATTTCCCCTGGTGCAGAAACAGGAAACAGAAGGGTCAGCACAAGGACCTGAACCAGCTCGAGCACAGAGCGAGGGATGATGTTCCAGGCAGTTGAGTGTGTTCCCAGTGAAACATCAGGCTGCTCACACTCGAGTGCCTTCCTCCCTCTGAGAGTCTGGTCCTGCTCAGACATGTACCAGTTGCAAGAGGAGGATATTTGTTCCTTGGGAAGGCTCAGCTGGCAGGTGCAGGTACATCTCAACACTTGACATGTCGTGCTGCTGCCCTGTTAGAAAGGACTTGGACCACTGAGGGACTGAGACACTGAGTTCCACTCGGCTGCAAAAGCCCAAAGGAGAGGGACTTAAACATATTTTCTGCTTTTCTTCTGCAATGGAAAAACCTGTTACTGTAGTCTCAGGGGGAAAATGCTGTTGAAAATGCTGCTGCCACGTTACTCCTGTAGCAAGCAGTCACCCCTTAAACAGCTGCTGATCTCCTGGACCGTGTCCCTCCTCTCCAGGGTCACACTGTCACACTCACCCACAGGAGCAGGGCCTGGATGGCACGGGGATTCTGCCAATTAGCTGGTGGAAAAATGGAAAGCAGCAAGCTGGAGACCCAGTTTCAGATCAAAAAGAGGCAAAAAGAGAAAAGAGAGACTTTTGGGCTAAGGACGTAAGAGCAAAGAGTCACAAGAAGCTGCAGTCATTCCGTTTGCTCCCTCAGGCTGAGTTAGGGCCAGCTACAGTTCACCAAGTTCATCCATCTGCAGTCCCACCACTTTCTGAGCATTTCCATCAGCACTGGACTTGTTTCCCTCAGAAAAGCAGGGTCTCCATTATTCTCCTGCACAATGGAGAATAAAAGGGAAGATCCTTCCCAATTCACTCATCCCACTAATCTATCCAAAGGCACAGACCAAGCCTCAGCATTTGCTCTGTCAGGAATCCAGCAGGGACTGAACTAAGAATAGCACCTGAGGTGAAGGACACAGCTTGCAGGTAGGATTAGCTGGTGCAATCACAGGTAGTAATCCCCTGCTACCCAAAAGTTTTACTGTCCAGCAGCAAGAGGAATCAATCTTTACCTGGGCAGGTGTTGTGGGGTTTTGTTTGGCTGTTTCAGTGACACCAAGGCTGGAGGAGCACAGGGCAGCTCAGGGCTGCAGGTTGGTGAGCTGCTGCTTCCCTCTGCTGGGAGCCAGGCAGAGGGGACACCTTGTCCTGGGAGTGACATCTCCTGGCCTCCTCCAAGCTGCTGGAGAGACATCCCCCACCCAGGGCCCCTGCAGGCACCCAGGGTGGCAGGGGGTACAGATGGGACAGTCTCCTTCAGTGACATCTGGGGGAAGCTCAGGCTGAGAGCTGGAAGCAAAGGGTCTCTTTGGTGGACCAGTTTAATAGAACTGGGCTTTTTGCTGTCAGCTTCTTTCCCTCCCCCATGCCCAGCAGACTGCAGGTATTTTTATTTTGTTCCATGCTCACATCTGCAGAGCCAACAGAGCTTCCACCAAGAAAAGGGGTCAGGTTCAGTGCCTCACACGCAGAGGTGCTTAGGGAGGGAAGTCTGAGCAGCAGCACTGCAGCCAGGGGTGGTGCAAGGCCAGCAGAAAACTGCCACTGCTCACCTGTGCACGCTTCCTCTCCTGCCACTGCAAGCCCTTAGTTCTCCTTGAAATGACAGCCATGGAAAGAAATGCTTTTCCTAATCCACCCTTCTCCGAACTCCCTGCCCCTTCCTGCCTGGGGAGAAGCAGCTTTGAGGCCATTGAGGGGGCACTGCACACAACAAGCATCAGGAGCAGAGCTGTGAGGCTTTTCTGCATCCAAGAGCTCCTCAAACTTTGCTTCTCCAATGCCAAAGTATCAGCCACTGGCACCACAAGGAGCTGCACCTCAGGTAACGTCAGCAAGCGTCCCCCTTCTCTACCTCACTATTTTTTCTGTAGTATAAGGAGTTAAGATAACAGGTTCACTTTGAAACACCAGGTTAAAAAGCCCTACCCCACTCCCTTGCAACTCCTTCCCGAGCAAGGTGGCCAGACTCTGCTCTGCTGTGCTGCCAAGAGGTCCAGCTGGGATGCCCACCCTTCTGAGGCCTCCTGTGATCCTTGGCAGACTGTGGCCCGCAGCCCTGCACTTGCCCAGATGTGGCACCAGAGACCAGGGGGATCTTCTCCCATCCCTGGGTTGTCACTTTGGGTGTAATTGCCCCAAGAGGGGCAGAACAGATCACCTGACAGGGTGGCCTGAAGGTTGCAGTCTTCATCTGCAGCAACAGGGAATCAGCTGGGGGCCAGAAAGGGCCATTGCCAAGGGAAGAGCTTCAACCCCCAGTAGGTAAGATGCAGGAACCACCCCTTATCTCACTCCTGCCCTGCAGATCAGGCAGGGTGCCCTGCACATGCTGCAGCACCGAGCCAAGGATCACCTGCACTGCATCAGCAGGAGGCTTCTCCTTGGTCCTCAGCTTCCTTCCCGCCAGCCCTGCTGCTCCACCACGAGCTGCATCTGTCACTTCTGTCCCCAAGGCTGGAGCAGCCTGCCTGAGGCGACTGCAGAGCGGCTGCTGCAGTGGTGGCTTCTCACCCAAGTTCACTGCACCTCCTGGAGCTGCTCCCTCGCCCTGGCAGGTCCCTGAATCGCTGCCCTGAGCCCCTGGGGACACACCAGCACGCAGTCCTGTCCCTCCTGCACCTGAAGGACATCCAGGGAAAGGACACTGCATCCACCCACGGACACGAGGCAATGGGCTTGGCCAACTCAATCACTAAATGGTTGCAGGGGAGGCAGCACAGGCCAGGCTTGGCTGTCACAGTCCTTGCAGCAGCATCTTTGCGTCCTGGGCGTCCATCGTCCCCCCTCCCCTTCCCCTGCAATGTCCTTTTTGCTGAGGAGTTTTCAGACAGGGCTTTTGCTGCAGTGCATCAGAGAGCGGGTGACTTGCCAGCAAACCACAGAGTGTTCCCTGCTCTCCCCTCTCCCCCGGACACGGAGCTGATGCTCGGTAACCGGACACCGGGTCCCTGAGGCAGTGCCCGGCGCTGGGCAGGACCGAGGAGGAGCAGCTCTGGTTTGCACGCCCTGCTCCAGGAGCAGCCAGGCTCCTGCGCCCTGTGCCACCCTCCCTGTGCCACAAGCCCTCTGGCACAGCCCCTCTGCAGAGCCCCTCTGCCCCGAGCACCCCTTTTCCCGGGCTCCAGGAGCATCTCCTGGTGCTCGGCCCCAGGTCTGGCTCCCCAGGACTGCAGCCACTGCTCCAGCTCACGCAGCTCCGTGTCCAGGCTGCTCCCAAGCCTCGTGTGTCCGCCTTCTCCTGCCCTTCACCTCAAGGACCTTTCCTTGAGGCCCCTGTTTGCCTCGAGCAGGTCAGGGGGTGCTCCCTGAGTGTCAAACACCTCTGCAGACCCTGCAAGGGACACAGGGGAAGTCACCTGCTGTGCCGTGGCACTGCATTGGCACAGTGACCGCTGCCAAGAGCAGTGTGTTCATTACTGAGTGAAGGCCCGCTCCGGTGTCCCCTGGGAGATGGGGCTGTGGGGAAACATTCCAGAGCTCCACGGGGGCCAAACACAGCTCAGCCACCACCCTCCCCCCTGCCCTGCCCTGCCCTGCCCAGTCTGACAGTGACCTTCCGAGTGGACAATGGCTCTCCACATCGCTCCCCTCTCTTTAATCAAATGGTACCAACCAGCCAGGCCTGTCTGAAGGACAGGACTGGCAAAAGGCTTGTGAGTGATGCTCAGTTACAATCCTCCAAGATTTTAAAACCAAAAATTTCACCAACAACTCAAGGTCAACAGGCAGTTCAAGGCCATTTCCACTCTTTTCTTGAATAAGCTCCTGTCTGTGAGTTTTCTAGGGCAGGGACCTTATTTTGTTTCCACAGGATTCAACACAATTTCTGCTGCTAAACCAAGTGAAAGGCATCTTCGATAAGCACATCCCTCACTGAATTTTGTTCTGTCAGACAACAGCAGAGTGCTTCCAATTCATCCCAAGAAAGCTCTTAAAATGTGCTAAGTTTGCCCTCTGTTTACAAATGTGCAAAGTTATTTGCTGCAGAATATTGACGCAAATGAAAACTCTTTGAGATTTGCCAAATTTTAGCTCTCCCTCCCTCAGCAGCAGGGGCTGTCCCTTCTCAAAAGCTCAGTTGTCTGGGAAGCAGGGGAAAGGCACAAGGGCAGCCGGATGGCAGCCCCACTGCAGCTCAGCTCTCCCGGCATAATTAGAAATTCTGAAGGCTGAGCTGGAAAAATTACATCTTAAGGACATTTATACCCAGGCACAGAGGTAGGAGAAGGAAACATTAAGATTCCCAGCACATGGGAATTCTTGTGTTCACGTGTCAGGCAGGGCTGGGCAGCAGCTGGTGAGGGTTTTTAATACTTTGGTGCATCACAGCACAGGACTGAGCCAACGAGCTGCCCACCCCTTGCACTCCTGATCACTCCAGTTCTGCAGGGAAAAGCCAACTGGAAGAACCTGCAGAGGTTTTGCAAGAAGCAGCCTCTCTCCTTGCCCCAACCTGAGAGTTCCAGGTCTACAGGAAAGTGAGCTTTCCATTAAAAAGGAAGGAAAAGTGCATCTTCCCAATCCCTCACAGGAACAGGCATTGCCAGTGACCCTCCACCGGGGTCCAGAAGCAATTTTTAAATCCCACTTTGTATAGAAGACCCTTCCTCACAACACTTCTGGGTTTCTTCACCCATGATAGCACCTTGGAAGAAAGAGCTCTTGGAAGAAAGAAACTTGGAGCACGCAGGTTTGCTGCAGTGCTGCTCAATACCCACAGAGTCTGTCGTAAATTAAGGGAGGGAATAAGGAGCACAAATTAGCCTGGAAAGGAGCTCCATCCCTGCAGCCGAGCACACAGCCTGCTGCTGCACTGCCCTGCCCTGCCCGGGCAGCACCAAGGAGTTCAGACAAACACACCCAGATATTGGATGGCTCTCTGCCCTTTGCAGTGGGGCACCAGGCACAGGACCCGTGACCTTCTCCAAAAATACATGCTGCCACTTGACCCAGTCCTTCAAAAACATTTCTATACCAGCCCCTGGAAACAGAACTGAAAAGTCAAGTAGCAACAAGCAAAGCACAATTTAAGTCCCACTCCTTAAACATGTGGTGAAGCAGAGCTGTCTGAGGCTCTGGTAGCAGTGCTGCTGTAGCCAGAGGATTTCAGATGGCATCTCTCTGTGCAAGCTCATCAGCACAAGGAATAAACTCCTCACATTTTATAAAGCTACTACTTTCTCAAGACACTTTACTCTCATTAAATGAAAAGACTCCAGGAGGAGCGAATACCCCAGGCAGCCCATAGTGGTAAAACTCACTCTAAAATTCACTATGGCAGCCAGGAAAGGATCACTGCTTTCCACATCAGAGACTGGCATTGGAGGAAGAAGTCAGCTGAAATAGGGCCTTTCATCAGGCACAGCACAGTCGAGGTGTCAGAGGCACTTCATCTCTGCACTCAGGCTGCTCAGCACCTGGCTGGGGTTATGTTCACGCTGCCTGGGGATCTATCACGGGCTGCTGTAGGCACAGCACAGGAGATTCAGGTGGCACTGGAGGGGCTGTGAATTCCTGTTCAGAGGTAATGTGTGCTGAGGGCGCCTTCCCAGGTGTGCAAAGCAAGAACTGCTGGAGCAGCAGAGGATGTAAGAGGAGAAATAGCAGGAAGTGCATCCTCCCTGCCTTTGCACTCTGGTGTTATTTTGTCTTTTGGGACTCTTCGTGCCACGGCTCAGCACTTGAAGGGGTCTTTGCCATGAACTTCCCTACAGCAGCAGTGCACCAGCTACACATCACCTGATGTACAGAGACACTTCAACACAGGGGCTTCCAGCTGAAACCCCCAGTTCTCTGATTTGTCTCATTCTCACCCTCTGCAATCATTCTTATTTTCCCTCTGCTGGACACTCATCACGCCAGGTTTGTGGGGAGACCTGAGAGGCTGTCTGCCCACTTCTGGAGGGCAGAACTCCAGGCAATGCAGCAGCTTCCCCCACTCGTACCACCTTTGGGGAGTCTGTTCTGCTCAGTTTTACAGCAGTTGTGTGTTTTTTCCTTAAGGCAGAGAAGGATATTTATTTGTGCTGAGAATCTTTCTGCACACCCAGATGTAGGAACACCCTGGCACATTCGTTGCCCCTCGGTGATTTACACCAAGCCTGCTCTTAGCTCAGTTACTTTTACTTTGCTCCTGTTCTACTAGTTAGAGAGTTCTCCATGAATGCCACAAACTAATGCATAACTACTGTACAAATGAATTTGAGTCTCCTTGCTCATTAAGATGATGATGTAAGGAGCAGAAGTAACGGGGTGTGAGTGTGCTGCATGAAGTCTGCATTAAATCACACAAAATTCAAGGTTTTGACCTTACATCTGACTCCCCTTGTGCCTCCATGACTTGGGGCCAGAGACATCTCTGAAGGAAGATCTGAAAGTTTTGTTGAATGTAAAGGAACAGCTGAGGGTGCCAAGGGCTTGTCTCTGCCATCAGCTGGCACTGTGACCTTGAGAGATCACACTCCAGTCCCAGCTCCTCTGTGCAGGGATAACACTCACCTTTCCTACAGATCCGAGTGACTTTTCTTAGTCCTTGTGCAAGCACACGATAAAAGCCCACCCCAATTACAGATCTAATCAGTGTAAACATGCACTACTACTGTCAAACAGAGTGGCGGGCAGCAGTAATTGCCTCAGCCTCAGCGGGGACCAGAACACCCTTCCTGGTGTCAGGAGACATCTCTGAAACAGGGAAGTCAAATATTTAGTCATTTCAGATGCTGCTAATGTCATCCAGCATCAGCTCGGGCTGCAGCGAGGCTCTGACTTGGGATGTGCTGTAAGCACTGGCTGCTGAGCAGCCTCCCCCAGACACGGAATATCAAACCCAGATCTGCAGGGATTTCAGCACAGCTGACTTCACTGCTATTGCAACAGAATTGATAATTGCTCAAACTGCATTTTTCCCCCTTGCCCCATACAGTTCCCAAGACTCTGGAATTGCTAAGAAGCTAATTTTCAATTAATAGATATTTTTACACTAGGAAAATGCAAGTTGCTAGCAGATATTTGTGTCAAAGTGATTTTTTTTTTTTTACTTTATAGTTAAAATTAACCTACCAGTCCTTGCGCCATTAATAAATCAGACTGCACATGCCTCCAGAAAATGCAAGTTAAACTTCTGCAGTAGGAGGCTGTGCTGACACATTCCCATGCAAATTCAACTTTGGACGACTGTAGAAAGGCAGCAACGCCTGGAGGTCAATGAGACCGCTGTTCTCGGATTCACCCAAGACACTTTCCGAGCTCAGCTCAGCAGGTACAAGGACACGCTCTTTTGGGAGGAGGCTGCTGGAGCTCAGCTCCCAGCCTGGACATTTCCAGACACAACATAAGCGTTTTTAAGCTATGGCTCGGAAATGCGGGGTAAAAGGGAGCCATTCGGGGCTGCAGAGCCCCGAGTGCGGGAGGAGGCTGGGCTCGGCTCGGCTCGGGAGGGAATCCCTGGCCGAGGATGCTGCTCTGCAGATCCCTCGCAGGAGCAGCGCTCGGGCACCTCCGCACCCTTAAAGCGGCAGCGCCGCATTCCCCCCGCGCCCCCCGCGCGGCCGGGCGGGCAGGGGACAGCGGGGACACGGGCGGGGCAGAGCCGGCACAGCGGGGCAGAGCCGGCACAGCGGGGCAGAGCCGGCACAGCTGCGGGAACTTCCCGTCCCCGGCTGCTGCAGCGGCGGCAGCGCGTCCTGCTGCGCTCCTGCAAAGCTCCGCAGCCAGCGCGGGGCTCGGACTGCAGCACAACTGCACCAGCAGCAGCCAGGAAAATCCCACCTGCCTGCCAGCCTGCATGCACAACCGCAGGTCCTCGCTAGTCCTTCTGCTGGGCTCGCTTCTGAGGGTTTGGGGGTTTTGTTTCATTATTTTTTAAATTTGGTTTTGTCGGCTTGTTTTAAAAAAGCAGAATGGAAAAAAAAAAAAGCCTCCACTGATTCAGCTTCCCTCATACTGGTCCCAAGGAGAATTTAAAAGGCAGAAAGGAAACGAACTGAATGAAGTTTAATTAGCAAGCACACAGCAGAAGTTGCACTTCTTAAGCTTTTATCAATCCTAAAAGACAGCTCTGCAGGAGGAAGGACTGCAGCCTCTTTAAAATACCTCCCTTCCTAAAAGAGCATGCAAAGGAAAGAGCTTCCATTAAACCGGGTTCGGAAACCTTCTCTCCCTCCCAAGTTGTCTCTTCTTACCCCAAATCCACTCGGAGGAGCTCTGCTTTCCCAGGGATGCAGCGTGGTCTGGAGCAGCAAAAGTTGCAGCCGCTCCTCGGGGAGGGAGGCAGGACCTGGCAGAAGTGGTGTCAGACGGGTGCTTGCACTGAAGTGATGCCGGGAGAGCCCGGAGCTGCTCACACAGGCGAGGAGAAAAAACGGGGGAGGGGGAGTTAAAAAGTCTTAAATCCCTGACACTGCAAGAACCCTGATCCTATAGGATCGGGTCTGAAACGCCGGCACCGGCTCCTGTGCAGCCGGATTTCCCAGCCAGGTGGGGACTCAGACCTTTCAGCTGCCGGGTTTTCTCACCTGGCCGTGCTGCTCTTCCAAGAGCAAAAACGGACAGCAAAGCAGACATCTGCAGAAGCCTCTGAAGTGCACTCTGCTCCCCCGTGAGCTGGTCTCCACTTGGGGAGCAGGCTGGAGCTCATCCAGGAGTCAGCAGTGTGCTCTCCAGTGTGAGATGCAGGGCATGCGTTCTTCAACTGTGCCAGTGAGGACGGGGGGTGGCAGAATGAACAGGGGAAAATCTCGTCCTCCACGGCATTGCTAAGAGGTCTTGGCCACATCAAGAATTCAGACAGAAGCTGCAAGTATAAATAATAAATTTGAAAAAAATAAAACAAACACGCCAAACAAAAAGCTCACGCATCCCCCAAGCACTTGACATTTTTTTTTCCTGATACACAGAACAGTGCAACACCTCATCCAAAGACGTGTCACTAACTTCAGCTAAACTACATTGTTTTAAACCAGCTCAGGCCTAGAAATGCTTTCTGCCCCGTGTAATTTAATTCCTGTCCCTTATTGGTTTGACAAAATGCAGAGTTCATCCCCAGCTATTCCATTGATTCAGGCCCTGGAAGGCTGCAGCCAATGATGCTGTGCAGACCCTGTGTTCCACGGGGGACTCAGCCCATTTTCATGGCAGAGCACAGAGACAACAGGCACCAGCCCATTTAGTCATCCATGGACGAGAAGTGTCCAGAGGAACAAGTGTCCAGAGAGGACACTTGACTTTACATCCTGGAACTACCAAGCACAGGGATTCCTGTTTCTCTTGTTCTGGTCTTCAGTGAGACTGAGGCAGGGGAAATCACTTTAAACTCAAGGTTATTGAAGGACATTTCCAGGGGCACAGAGCATTTTAAATATTTGGGCAAGAGCTCTGCAACGTGCTGGCTCTGGAACCAACAGTTGCAAAGGGATAATTTTGAAACACGTCAGTTTTTAATCTACACACTCCAAAGCATCACAGCAAAACACCGAGTGTGCCTCAGGGTCAATCTCAATTTATTACTGCCTTTTGCTACCCCCCTCCAAAGCTTTCAGATCAAGTTTTCAGATCTGCTGATTATCTGCATCTGAGAGAGTCCTGGCGCTGCCCTGGAGCCTTTCTCTCCCCTTTCACTGTCATTGCTTTTCCATTTGGAGATTAGTTTTTTGAGTGGACCACTTGCACCCCTCGGCTGCGCATCCCAAAGCACAGGATGCCTGTTCTTTGCCTGGAGAGATGGAGATTCAGGTCTGCACCCAGCACTGCACTCATCCCCCTCTGCAGAGCTCTGGATTGGTTTTTACTTCTCTATACCTGTTGCTTAAGGTAACATGCTTAATAATCGGGGTTTTACACCACCCTAGAGAGAGACAAACCTGGGTAGCCAGCACTGTGTTCATGGTTCCTTGTGCCCTGCTACCAGCACTGCACTGCTGCAGTTCCTGCATGGCAGAGTGAGCATTCCCAGCAGAAATTCCCAGCCCACCCCACCGTGGCACCCGAGTGTGTGCTGAAACCAGCAGCAAGGAGAGACTCCCCTGAATGGCAAAAATATTTCACTGCAATTTTACCCATCTTTGCCAAGGCTCAGGGAACACTGATTTAATGAAGCATTTCGCAGCATTTCAAGGCCACGGAGTCCACAGAGCAGAAATCCAGAGTTAACCTGCAGCAGGCAGGGTGAGGAGAGCACCAGTGCAGAGCCTGGCAGCCCCAGTGCCCGGGCTGTGTGCAGGGTGCCAGGAATGCAGCACACTCCACGTACCATCCCAAACTCTGCACCAATTCCCTGCTGCACCACAGTCCATTTATAGCAACATGCTCATGCATTTTGGTGCATTTCACTTTGCTATAGGAGAACGAGGATGTTAGGGGAAGGATTCTGGGTTTAGGCTTTATCAGTGAGTCTAATCTTAATAGGACACAGAGATAAGAGCAGAGGGACATCTTCTCAACTTTGCCTTCCCATTCAGCTGTCAGATGCTCAGAGAAAACCTCTGACTTTCCACAGCTGCATTTGTGCTCCGGGTGCAGCAGCCTGGGCTGGTCAAGCCTGCTGTGCTGCAGTATTGGTCAGGAAACTGAAAACCAGCACAGCAGTGCCCCTTGGGAGTTCAAAGGCTCTGGGTGCCATCCTTCATCAGCCAGTATTTATCTAGGACACAGTAACTATCAAACCCCAATCGAATACAGTTGGGGAAACTTCAGTTAATGATGGCAGCACTTCCTACATGCCTGTCTTGTGTCTACCTCATGTCACAAGCCAAGAAAAGTACTTGCTCTCAAAAGTTGCCAGTGCCAGGCAGGCAGCAACACCAGGGACCCACCCTGGGCTTCTTTCTGAAGTAAATGAACAGGTCATGGTACAGACCCAAAGCTGCTGATGCTCTGAATCAGTCTGGACCACACTGAGGGCAGTCCATGCCAGAGAACCAACAAGGATGGTTTTTCTTAACACCACAGGCAGAGAGGAGGCAGCCCCTTGACCCGAGAGCTACCTCTGCTCCTTGAGCAGACAGATTTCAGCCCATCTCTGCACATTTATGTCTACAACAGTGGGAATCAGTCATTGCTTTATGGTTGTTTTTTCTCAGTTAGGACAGGTGCAAGTCCCTCTTTTGGTTAATGCACCAGGAGCCCTCAGGAGGAACAGGAATGTCTTTGGCTCAGCAAAGCTGCCTGGCTCTGCCCCCATGCACAAGAGGAACCTCATGTTTCCCCATTTTACAATGAAGAAACAGCATGTTTAGCCCATAACCTCCATTTCCATCCTCATTTAGTCCAAGACTGAGGAAGAGACAGAAGGCAGCTTGTCCCAGTGCAGGAACACCTGGGGAAGATGCCAGCACTCAATCTTTAATCTGCTGATCAAGCCGATGAGAGCATCCCTTCCTTAGAACAGAAGGCAGAATGCAGGCACAGCTTACTCGATTGATCAGTTCTGTTTGATCCAAGCAGAGCACTTGGTGAAGCTGAGCTCTCCTCCCCAGCTCCTTTGCCCCTGCTTCTATGGAGGTTTCAGCTGCACTCTGGGTGCTGCAGGCTGCCAGAGTGCACCCCCAGGGCTGCCCTGGTCCCGGTGACAGGGCTTTGCCTGGCCACCAAGCCGTGCTTCAGTCCCAGGAGTGGCTGGGGAAGCAGCAGAGAGGGGCTGGCAGGAGCCAGCCATGCCATCCTCACAGCAAGGCAGATGTCTTCACTGCCCAGCCCAGCTGCACACCCGAGTGGCATTCCCTGGGCAAGGTTTTTGTCATTTAAAAGCCACAGTCTGGAGAGGAAAGCCAACAAACAATAGAAGCAGAAGCTGTTAAGAGGCAGCGTTACTCTAATACTCTCTCACCTTGGAGTGTCTCAGCTGGATGCTGATGCTAAGCTCTTTAAGAGCCGAGCTGCCAGGCAGAAGCCCAGAGCAGGGGTCTGGGGAATGCTGCTCCTGTGTGGATCAGCTTTCCAGCCTCCAAACGTGCTTTGGATGCACAGCAGTGGCATTGGTTAATACCAAACAGGCCGAAGTATTTAAATCTAAACTTCCTGAACGGGACTGGAGGTTTCTGTCTGTCAGGCTGAGCACACCTGGCCACAAAGCAGAACTCGTTCAGCAGGTGAGTCCCTCACCTGCCCCAGCAGCCATAACAAAGCCCCTCTTTCTTATTCTGCCCCACACCAGTTCGGGAACTGCTGTTGCCATTTCTGCAGTCTGGTTTCGAGACGCCACAAGACAGTAATTTTATTTTCTAAGAACCCCAGCTGCTGTCCAGCTGTTCTTCACTGCTTCTCAGCAGAAGTCAACAGCCTTACCCAAAGCCATGTCAACTTGATAGCCCAGAACTCGAGAGCTTTCCTGGAAGCTCATCCCCAGCTCCCCTGGAGCCCCTGCCCAGCTCCAGCAGCTCTGCAGCAGCACCAGGCAGGGCTCCCAGCTCATGGAACACGAGAGAGCCAAGGAATTAAAGCATCCCAGAAATTACTCTGTCATTTACAGCCACATCTCCAGTTTATTGGCACTAAACTCCTTTGCAGAGGCTGAACAATTTGGCAGGTGACAGGCAAGTTTCCTCTAAGGCTGCCTCACCAAAACCTTGCCCTGCTGAAGCTCGCTTTGCCTGTTCAGAGCAGGGCAAGCCCCAGCCCAGCCCAGCCCAGCCCAGCCCAGCGCCACCTCTCCACACCTGGGTCTGGTCTGCAGCACCACAGGGCAGCGAAGCCCCACTGCAGCAAACTCACTTTTGTACATCGTTTCCCCCAGTCCTAAACAAAGAACCCCCCGCTGTGGAAGATTTCCACTGCAATGACAAAACACAGCCTCTGCTCACTTAAGTTTGTTATTATTATAGACAGAGCAGGAAGTTGGGAGTAGTAGCAGTCGTTTAGTATCTTCAGTTGAGAGACTGGGTTTTCAGCTAGTTATATGATGCCAAACTTTAAATATCGAGGCTGAAATTGTAGGGGTGGTTTGCTTTATGCAGTCATTTTTTTGGAAAACTGAAAAAAAAATAGTGCAGCTATTTCTGAGCTGAAGGTCAGAAGATAAAATAGGTTTTTTGACCATGTTAAAAATATCTCAGCTGTTTCATTAAGGAGCTGTAACATCTCATAATTTGGAGCAAGTAAGATTTTGTGAGGATGATGGTTTGGATCAGAATGTGCTTTTGTCAAAGCCTTTTCAGACTTCCTCAGCTGCGTGTGCCTTTAAGGGAAAAAGGTCCAGTGTGACAGATGAGACATGTGATGGCAATAAAGGAATAAAAAGCAGCTAGCAAGGAAAGGGACATTAAGGAGACAGATGTTCTACAAGTAAATAAAAAGCTCTATAGGAAAAAGAGCTGTTCTGGCTGGTGTTTAAGGATGGTGTTTCAGAGGAGGAAGCATTAAGCTGGAGAGCAGCTTATCAATTCAGAGCCTCTATAAACCCGGGGCAGAGGCTGTGTCTGGGCACTGCAGTGGAAATCTGCTCCACAGCAGGGGTTTCTTTGTTTAGGAGGGGGGGAAACGATGTACAAAAGTGAGTTTGCTGCAGTGGGGCTTTGCTGCCCTGCGGTGCTGCAGCTGCAGGCCAGCCCCAGCTGTGGAGAGGCGGCACTGGGCTGGGCTGGGGCTGGCACTGCTCTCAACAGGCAAAGCGAGCGCTCCCAGCGCCGGTGCTGGGCGGGGTCCGTGTGCCCCCCGGGGGGTTCCGTGTCCCCGTGTGCCCCCGAGGGGTTTCGTGTCCCCGTGTCCCCCCGGGGCGTTCCGTGTCCCCGTGTCCCCAGAGCCGCTCAGCCCTGCGGGTTCTTCCTCCCGCCCGAGCGCCGGCGCCGGGCGCGAGCGGCCGCCAACCACAGAGTCTGCGCGGGGCGGGCGGGGCGCTGTGTCGGGCCCGCCGCCGCCGCCGGCGCGGTGCGGTGAGCGGGGGGCGGCGGGGCCGGGCCGGGGGGCTCGGCCCGGGCCGGGGGGCTCAGCCCGGGGCCGAAAGGGTCACTTCGGGCCGGGGAGGGCTCAGCCCGGGCCCGGCGGTCAGGGGAGGCCCGGCCTCCCCGCTCCGGCACCGCGTGGGCGGCTGGAATGGGGGATGGAGAGATCGGGATTGGGATGGAGGGATCGGGATTGGGATGGAGAGATCGGGATTGGGGTGGAGGGATCGGGATTGGGGTGGAGAGATCGGGATTGGGATGGAGGGATCGGGATGCTGGGGGGATGCTCCCGGCCCCCGGCGAGGGGGAGGCACGGACAGAGGAGCTCGGGGAGCGCGGCGCAGCCCCGGGCCGGCCCCTCCGTGCGGGCACCGCCCGCTCCCGGCCCCGCTGCCCCCGCAGCCCGCGGGGTCCGCCCGGGCACCGGCCCGGCCTTCCCGGGGCCAGGTGCGGGGACAGCGGGCGGGTCCCGCTCGTGCTCGGGGGCTGGGACAGCCCGGGGCTCAGCCCTTTCCCAGGTGGGCTCATCACTGCCACCCGTGAGCTCCTCCCTGTCCCAGGTGGGCTCAGCCCTGTCCCAGGTGGGCTCGTCCCTGTCCCAGGTGGGCTCATCACTGCCACCCGTGAGCTCCTCCCTGTCCCAGGTGGGCTCGTCCCTGTCCCAGGTGGGCTCATCACTGCCACCCGTGAGCTCCTCCCTGTCCCAGGTGGGCTCATCCCTGTCCCAGGTGGGCTCAGCCCTGTCCCAGGTGGGCTCAGCCCTGTCCCAGGTGGGCTCATCACTGCCACCCGTGAGCTCAGCCCTGTCCCAGGTGGGCTCATCCTTTCCCAGGTGGGCTCATCACTGCCACCCGTGAGCTCAGCCCTGTCCCAGGTGGGCTCAGCCCTGTCCCAGGTGGGCTCGTCCTGTCCCAGGTGAGCTCAGCCCTGTCCCAGGTGAGCTCATCCCTGTCCCAGGTGGGCTCGTCCCTGTCCCAGGTGGGCTCAGCCCTGTCCCAGGTGAGCTCATCCCTGTCCCAGGTGGGCTCGTCCCTGTCCCAGGTGGGCTCATCCCTGTCCCAGGTGGGCTCAGCCCTGTCCCAGGTGGGCTCATCACTGCCACCCCTGAGCTCATCCCTGTCCCAGGTGGGCTCGTCCCTGTCCCAGGTGGGCTCATCCTTTCCCAGGTGGGCTCATCACTGCCACCCGTGAGCTCAGCCCTGTCCCAGGTGAGCTCAGCCCTGTCCCAGATGGGCTCAGCCCTGTCCCAGGTGGGCTCGTCCCTGTCCCAGGTGGGCTCAGCCCTGTCCCAGGTGAACTCATCCCTGTCCCAGATGGGCTCAGCCCTGTCCCAGGTGGGCTCATCCCCCGGGTTCTGTGCGCTGCCCACACACTGGGCTGGTTTCCTCACGGTCCCCCTGTCCTGCTTTTCCAGGGTGTTGGAAGTGGCTGCTGTCACGATGCTGGGGCCAGAGCACATGGAGTGAAGCTGAGTCAGAGCCAGAAGGGCCAAACACGAATTCGTGCACCTCTCAGCTTGCTTTTAATGTGAGTCTCCTCATTAAGCCTCAGACTTCTCCAGAAGCTGATGGTGAGGTCATTCCTGCCCTGGTGTTTCCCAGTACAGAACACCAGTAGGGTTTCCCCAGTCCTCAGAGAATCTCAGAGCCCTTTCCTCCGTGTGTTACTTGTGCAGAGCCCTGTGGGAGCCCCAGGCCATGCTGCATTTTCCATAGAATCATAGAATATCCTCATCTGGAGGGGACCCACAAGGACCAACAAAGTCCAGCTCTTTTGGCTGCGCACCTGGTAATTATTTTTCAGTGGGGATACAACGGTAACAAAAAGTGCCTTTTGCATTTTTTCCTTAGAGACCTGAAATGAGCTCCTGTGAACGGGAGCTGCAGTGGCAGTGCAAGGGAGTGCACAGCCTGGCTGCTGGGCCAAGCTCTCACGTGCTTTATGTGGATCAGGCCCACGAGTCTTTTCTTGAAACCTGACTGAGTAACTTTGTTCTGCTTGGCTGGGGGATTTTTGGAGTATTATTTTCTAATGGGAGCAGTGGTGATTAGCTGATAGGAAAGCAGTAAACAAACACTGCTGGGTTTGCTGAGTTTATTCTGTGCACCGTAGCTCAATATTTTGCAATTGGGAGGGTTGTGAAACTGCCTTTCCGTTGGTTTGGGAACACACGTGACTGTGGCTGAATCTGCCAGGAAGTTCCCTGGCTAATTCCCTTTTTTCCATGGGTCTGGAGCAGCACGGCCCACCCAGAGCCTTCCATTCCTCACTGGCCACCTGCCTCTTGGCTGCAGCACAGCAGGGCTGTGTCAGTGCCCCTGGTTCCTGGAACAAAGGTTGCTCAGGAAGTGTAAATACCCCTTTATTGCACTGAGGAACTTTGTCATCTGTGTTACAACCCCACAGCAGGGGAAGGGAAACCAGAGAATCATTTATTCTGCAGGTGGAACCTCAGCAGTGCCCCTTTGCAGCTGCCAGTGCTGCTGGGTTCCTTCCGTGGGTCCACGGAGCTCAAACAGCAAGGAGAGAAGGGAGGGAGGGGAGACAGCCACAGCAGAGGGCTGGGGAGAGAGGAGTGAAGCTTACAGGCTGCATTACAGCCCGCTGTAGCTGGCTGGGAGCAGGAGTTGCCACACGTGCCTGTGTTTTACCTGCTCACAAGCAGCAGCCAAAGGCTTCAGCACAGCCAGTGGGGCAGGGCTGCGAGCACGGATGTGCTGGGACGTTGCTGGCTCAGGCACTTTTAGTTTTTTCTCTGTTGTAATTGGGTCTTTCCTCTCGTTTTCCAGGAAGGGAACAACCTGCCTTATCTGTCCTGCACACCTGACCACTGATCAGAGACACCCAGGCACAGGAGGAGCGGGATCTGCGCTGGGAGAGGCTGGGCAGGAGAAAACCCTCCAGCTGCTGTTGTGGTCTCCAAAGCTCCTGTGTTACAGGTGAGTCTGCTGGAGAGAAACACAAGATTCCTACAGACAGAGAGAGATATCCAGATGTTTCTTGTAATTGTTTAGTTATCACCATTTATTGACCAGAGCTCAAAGTTTTTAAAGAAGTAAATAACATTGTGTGCTGTGAAGGCTCAGATCCAACTAAACACCGGTTATAAAATGACATTAAGGGAAGGAGGTAGCCAGTGTGAGAGCTGCTGAAATAATACCTGGTGTAATGAGAGCAGCACAGTGGTTTAGTCACCCATACAGGAGTGACTAAACCTCTCTTCAGTGACATTACAGCTCTTGAGATGCAAAGTCATTGCTGTGTTTCTCAGTGTAAGTGCTAAACGTGTCTTTTCTCTTTAAAAGAACTTTATTTTGAATAAATAAGCGTGAGCAAAGGGACTTTTTGGCCTGGCTGCAGTGGTTTGAATGGGCACTGAGTAGAGAAGGCCAGAACAGGACCTGCTCTTCAGTGATGGAGGTTGCAGGAGGCAGAACACAAACCCCAGGCTGTCACCTGGCCACAGACACAGCCACCATGAGGCAGCATCTAGACTGGCTCACATCAACCTGAGGACTGAAGTTCTTGCCCAGAACTTGTTTTATACACCAGTCTCCCAGCAGCCATTAGAACCCAGTTCTGGTGCACAGGAGCCATCAAGTGAAAGAAGAGCCTGGGGCTGCCAGTGGTCGTGTTTGTCCCTGAGCTGCTCTGACAATATTGACATGGAGCCATGCCAAGGCAGCGCAGCAGTGCCTGAGCCCAGTCCCATACAGGATGTTGGAAGCAGGATTCAGTGTGCAGGCACGTGTGCTCAGTGTGCAGGCACGTGTGCTCCTTGGTGGCCAGCTCTGAGATTTGGATGAAAATGGGTTTCAGTTTCCCTGTGCTAAGGCACTGACACCCCCTCAGCTGTGGGAACAGAGCTGCCCAAAGGCCTTCAGCACACACTGCCTTCCACTTCTGGTGTGCAGGAGGAGGCTGCAGGTTTGTCAGGAACCCAGATTATTGCCTGGATTCAGATCATGGAGGGGAGGAGAGGCTGTTGGGTGGAGGATCCAGGCAGAAGCCCCTGGCTCTCCTGGGGAAAGCAGGTACCTTGTGTTGTGTTTTGCAGTGCTACAATATGGAATGATTTGTGTTTTTATTCCTGACCTCTAGTGTTCCTGGCTCTGCCTCTTCTCCCCAAGATGCTGGGAAGGGTCCTGTGCACGGTGTTGTTTGTGGGAGCCCTCCCATCCCCAGCTGGAGCGTCCCAGGGCCACATCTCCGTGGTCTTGCTGGGAGCCACGGGGGATTTGGCCAAGAAGTATTTGTGGCAGGGTCTGTTCCAGCTCTACATGGACCAAGTGAGCAGTGGCCACAGCTTCACATTCCACGGGGCTGCCCTGGCAGCTCTGGAGCCGGGGCAGAGGCTGATGTTTGACGTGCTGAAGAAGCTGTCCTGTCCCGCCGACGAGGCTCCCAACAGGTGTGCCGTGCTCAAGGACCAGTTCCTGAAGCTGAGCCAGTACCACCAGCTAAGGACTGCTGAGAACTACACAGCTCTGAACAGAGAGATCGAGACCCTGCTTCGCCAGGAGGGGCTGAAGGAGGCTGGCAGGATCTTCTACTTCTCCGTGCCGCCGTTTGCCTACACGGAGATCGCCGGGCACATCAACAGCAGCTGCCGGCCCCGCGCCGGGGCCTGGCTGCGTGTGGTGCTGGAGAAGCCCTTTGGCCACGACCTGCAGTCGGCCCAGCAGCTGGCTGCAGAGCTGGCAGGCTTCTTCAGGGAGGAGGAGATGTACCGGGTGGACCATTACCTGGGCAAGCAGGTGAGCAGTGCGTGGCCCCTGCCAGCCTCAGGGGCTCGGTGCCTGGGAGGCTCCTGGTGGTTGGGTCTGCACCTGGTGAGAGCATTGTTCCCCTCCCAAATCCATGCGGAGCCTCTCTTAGTGATGCAGAGCCTGCATTTGCTCCTGGAATCCTGTCCTGTTTCTCTGTCCTGGGAGAGCAGAGGAAATGTGCAGACCAAAGCAGGGCTTCCTTCTGTTGGGGTGATGAGGGTCCCTTCTGCAGAGCAGGCTGGGCTCTGTGCCTGGAGCAGAGATGCAGAACTCCTCTGGCCTCCTCCCCAAGGTCAGGGCTTTGGTTTCGCTGAGTAAGCAGCACCTGTCCTCTCCCAGCTCCACGTCTCATTCCACACAGGCCTCTCTGCTTAGCCATGGCTTCTGGAAGCACTCCTTCATTTGATATGATAAGGAGCTGATGGGATGTTACTTCTGGGGGATGCTTAGGGGAAGGTTTCTTCCTGCCCTGAAGGATTGTCTGCTGCAGGTACAGCTCAGGATGTGGAGCTGCACTGTCCCAGAGGGAGTGTTCAAGGACATGCCATCCTTGTTTCTCAGGAGTGTGATGCCACACTTTAAAGCAGGCTGTTCCAGCCATGGCAGTGTGGCCAGGTTCTGCTCAGAAGCTGCATGTCCAGCTGCAAGCAGAGCATCTCCACTGAGAGGGGGGATTTCTTCTGTTTTGCTTCTGGGGGTTTATTCTGTCTCCCCAAAAGAGCAGATGGCTTTAGTGCTGTAAGCATCTGAAGTGATGTATTCCAGCACTTTGGAACCTTACGTTAGCCCCAGGATGGTCTGACTCAGCCCTTTGTCCTCTGACAGATATAAACTGAGTGCTCTGTAGTTTGTAGTTCAGCCTTTTCACATGAAACCTCAAAATGCCCCAGAAAGACCTTTAATGTCTGCTCTGGACAGCCACTGGCGACGCTACTGTGCATCACTGCAGGCTCTCCTGCTGCTTGTCTCTTCTCTGGCCCACTCTGCTCTGCTGCCTGTCTGCTGGGTGGGGCACTGAGGCAGAGGCACTGTGGGAATCTGCTGAGTTTTTATTGGGTCCTTGAACTTTTCCCCTCACAGGCAGTGGCCCATATCCTGCCTTTTCGGGATCAGAACCGACAGCTTCTGGGCCCAATTTGGAACCGCCATCATGTGGAAAGAGTGGAGGTTGTCTTGAAGGAGACCGTGGATGCTAAAGGTTGGTGAGGCAGTGTGCAGGGTGAGTGAGTGAGAGCTGGCAGGTTCCTTAATCATGGGGAGGTGGCCCTTGAGGTGGTGCTGGTACAGAAATATAAAAGGAACAGGTGAATGGCGTGTTGCTCCCTGGAAACAGAGAGGGACTGTCCTACCCTTCCTGTGCTGGAGACTGACTCACTTCCAGGTAGTGTTGCTGCCTCTAAGAAAAAAAATTCCATTTGCAATTCGTCTGGGAGCAGGGGCAGAACTCCCCACCTTTTTCTGCTGCAGAGCTCTGGGGGCATTGCTGACCTTTCTAAACCAATTCTTGTTGAACAGCGCTAGATTTGGACTTGATGCAGTCTGAGGCCACTTCAGCTGTCCTGTCAGCCAGCAGGCTCACCCCAAGTGTGCCTTGGTGCTGTTCTCTGGGAGGTGCTCGTGCACCTCCTGCCTGGCTGTTTCTGTCCCTGGCTCAGCCTGGGTTTGTCTGCCTGTTCCTTTCCCTGCCTCTCTGTGCTAGGAAGAGCACTGCAGAGGGACAGTCCCAGCCCAGAGAGGCAGCGTGGGGCTCCTGCTGAAGGACACGGCTGCACTGCCTGCCTGCAATGCTGCAGCATCCCCTCTGCAGTGCTCAGCACAAAGCTGCCACGGCAGGTGCCCTGGCTGCTGCACCAGCAGCATTGCTTCCCACTCACTTTACCTCTGCCTCCCTCCCTCAGCCACCAGACTCAGTTAATGCAGTTTGGTCAGACTTGGAGTGGTGATCTTTGGTTTGGCAGCCCAGAGCTCACCTGAGCCTGTTTGTGGGAGAGGGGTGCACTGCAGAGAGATTTAGGGAGAGCAGCATTGTCTGTGCAGAGCCCCAGCCCCTCCCTGTGCCCTCCCCTCTCTGAACATCTTTGTCATTTGTCACTTGATGTCTTTTTTCCCCTGTTCAGCTTCAGCTGGCAGGCTGGCTCCCAGCAAGTCTGCAGCATTGATCCCGTTACTGAATGTGCCTTTGGCCTGGGGGGAGATAAATGATCAGTCAGTGGGGGAAGCCTGTGGTCGTGATGCAGCCTGCTGCTGGTGGCACACAGCCCTGAGTCACTCCACAAGTGCACTCTCCTTCTGCCGCTGTTCCCACCTGCATGAGAAGCCAGGCAGGGAAAGGGAAACGTGGCTCTGTGCACGAAATTTTGTCTCCCAAGGGCATGGCTCAGCCAGAGCCTTCTGAGGACAGGAAAACCATCTCGTCCTGCTACAAGGAGTGACAGCTTTCACTGGGACAGGTTTCCCAGAGCTGTGTCCACCCAGACCCTGAACACATCCAGTGACAGGACAGCCACAGCTTCCCTGAGCTTGATTGCTTCAGGTTAATTGCTGGGTGGGGAGGAGAGGAGCTTGGGGCTGTGCTCTCCTGGCCCCACGTTGTGATGCAGATGGGGTAACCAGGCTCCTGAGCAGCATTTTGCCTCCTCGCCGCGCCCAGGCCGCACCAGCTTCTACGAGCAGTACGGGGTGATCCGGGACGTGCTGCAGAACCACCTCACCGAGGCCCTCATGTTCCTCGTCATGGAGCTCCCTGCCAACGTCAGCAGTGCCCAGGAGGTGGTGCAGCACAAGCTGCAGGCCTTCCAGTCGCTGTGGGGGCTGCAGAGGAGCAGCGCCGTGCTGGGCCAGTACCAGGCCTACGACAGCCAGGTGCAGGAGGAGCTGCAGGAGGCACGGGGCTACGTCAGCACCACGCCAACCTTTGCAGGTGAGAGTCTGGGCTGGGCGCTGGCCAGGGGAGCAGTCAGAGCTGAGGAGAGCAGGAGCTGTGAGCCCTGCAGTACCAGCTCCGTGGCTCTGGGGCTCACTGCTGACTCAGGGATGTGCCCAGGCACCCACTGACGTGGAAACTGGGAGCTGGGCAAGATAAAGCTGTTGTCGTGTCAGTTAACCAGTGATCCGGGGAAGGGGAAGTGTAAGAGCTAAGGCCCATTATTATAAAATCTCTGCATTGTTTTTAGAAGGCCTGTAAGCGCCTTTGCCTTTCCATACACTCGAGTTGCTCTCCGCAGCTGAGGGGTAAAGCTTTGTTCTCTGTGATGAGTGAACCACGAGGCCATCTCCAGCCATGCTGTGAACATGAAGAGAATTGTCCAAATGATGCTCATGCTCAGAAACTGGTTTCCTGCAAGATGAAAGGAGGCTGAACAAGTGGGATAGCTGGGAGGGAGCACAGCAGGGAGCTGGAGGGAGTGAGAATCATGGATGGCCTGGGTGGGAAGGGACCATAAAGATCATCGAGTTCTGGGTAGGCAGTGAAGTCATGGAAGGGCTGAATGTGGAGCTAGAGACACCGTGGCTACCAAAAGAGCTGAGGAGGGCGAGTAGTGGGCAGGTGATGGAGTGCCCCAGGAGTGCCTGCTGTTCAGGTGTGGTGGGGTGTGTGTCGTTGCAGGAGTGCTGATCCACAGCCAGAGCCCACGCTGGGAAGGGGTCCCGTTCCTCCTCACCTCCGGGAAGGCCCTGGATGAGCGGGTGGGCTACGCCCGCGTCCTCTTCAAGAACAGGGCCTACTGCCCTCAGAGCGGCACTCTGAGGGATGCAGGGCACAGCCAGTGCAAACCCAAGCAGATCATCTTCTACTTCGGGCACGGTGCCCTCAACACCCCTGCGGTGCTGGTGAGCAGGAACCTCTTCCAGCCTGTCATGCCCAAAGACAGCTGGAAAGAAGCAGGGGCTCGCTCAGACCTGCACATCTTCGGACAACCGCTGTCTGATTTCTACATGTACATCCCTGTGAAAGAGAGGGATGCCTATTCTGTCCTCATCTCCAACATCTACCACGGCAGGAAGGATTTCTTCATCACCACGGAGAACCTGCTGGCCTCCTGGGCCTTCTGGACCCCTCTGCTGGACAGCACCTCCCGCCAGCCCCCGCGCCTCTACCCCGGGGGCGTGGAGAACCAGCAGCTCCTGGACTTCGAGATGGTGCCCGGGGGAGTGGCGTTCGCCCTGGCAGAGCCAGCGGAGCTGCTGAACCCCGGCGGGCAGATGCCAAGTGACTTCAGGGCGATCCAGTCCAAGTTTCGGCAGAGCCCCCTGGTCTCGGCCTGGGCGGAGGAGCTGATTGCCCGGCTGGCCTCCGACATGGAGGAGGCGGCAGTGAGGAGCGTGGCTCGCGCGGGGCAGTTCCACCTGGCCCTGTCGGGCGGCTCCAGCCCCGTGGGGCTGTTCCAGCGCCTGGCCAGGCACCACCACGGCTTCCCCTGGCGGCAGAGCCACGTGTGGCTGGTGGACGAGCGCTGCGTGCCCCTGACCGACAGCGAGTCCAACTTCCAGGGCCTGCACAGGCACCTCCTGCAGCACGTCAGGGTGCCCTACTTCAACATCCACCCCATGCCCGTGCACCTCAACCGGCGCCTGTGCGTGGAGGAGGACGGCGGCGCCGAGCTCTACGCCAAGGACATCGTGGCCCTGGTGGCCAACGCCAGCTTCGACCTGGTGCTGCTGGGGGTGGGCACGGACGGGCACACGGCCTCGCTCTTCCCCCGCTCCGAAAACGGCCTGGAAGGGGCTGCCACCGTGGTGCTGACTGAGAGCCCCGTCAAGCCTCACCAGAGGATGAGCCTCAGCCTGCCGCTCATCAACAGGGCCAGGCAGGTGTTTGTGCTGGTTTTGGGCAAGGGCAAGCACGACATCACCACGCTGCTCAGCAGGGTGGGCCACGAGCCCAGGAAGTGGCCGATCTCGGGCGTCAGCCCCAGCGCTGGCCAGCTGGTCTGGTACGTGGATTATGAAGCTCTGCTGGGGTGATGCCTGCACAGGGTCCCTCCTGCCTTGTCTGCGTGGCCTTTACAGCCTGGATTGTCCTACACGATGTCCTTGTTCCTCCATTGCCAGCAGCAGCTTCACCCCTGACGCCTCCAGCCTCCTGGGAGATCCCAGGCCTGCAGCACCTCTGACATTTGAGCCTGGGGGGAGCTGGGCTCAGTGGCCAGAGCTCAGGAGGAGCCAAGAGCCTTTCTGGCTCTGCTCTGGTTTCTGACTGAGACTTTGGACAAAGGACTTCACCTCGAAGTGCCTCAGTTTTCCTGTCAGGCCTTTGTGCTTACTGGCACGTAACTACCTCACAGGCACTTCGGGAGACTTGTTAAATCCACCGCCTGCCAAATGCTTTCTGATTTTACCTAATTCTCAGGCTAACAGGCAGCAGTGCCACACTGATCCCCTGCCCTGCTCGGCCTGGCTGCGCCAGGCTCGTTGTCTCGGGGCAGCGGTGCTGGTGTGCACGTGGATGCGTAGCCCCGTCCGTGCAGCCTCTGCCTGGGGCTGGCCTGCCCTGGCAGCACAGCCACCCTGCCCCAAGCTGACCCTGCTCTGGGAGCTCGCTGCCCTCCCGAGCCTTTGCCAAGTGCCCAGCAGCAGAGGCTGAGCCTGTGAGCAGTAGCTGGCTGCGTCCACGGAGGGGTGGCAGTGCCACGGGGCGTGGGCAGCGAAGACAGACTGCTCTGGGGGCTCTTGAAATAAGGGGGACAGGCTGAGGAGTACGGCAGCTCACAGAGCTGCTGTTTGCCAGCGGGGCAATAATTACTGAGGGAAAGCTTGGTGCTCAGAGGAATTGTTGGGTTTAGCCAGCAGAGAAGTCTTTTATTTTCAAACAAAAATGCCCATGCTAACTTCATTCCGGTTCTTTTGTGTTTGGTGTGAGGGAACAAGTTTTAGTGAAAAAGTGACCGATGAGAGAGTAACTATATTGTTATGAATGACAGTTTATTCCTGTCTTACAGGTGACTGTGGCATTAGAGTTTTCTTTTTTTTTTTGCACACTTGCTTGATAATACGTGGCTGGCACCTCTTGAAATGAACACTGAAAGGTTTATTTGCACTTTGAAATAAGCACATGGGTTTTTTCCCCAGGGAGCTACTGTTCTTTGCAGCTGAAAATAGCATTTATTTGTGAAGTCTTTATCTAGTGGGTCACCCCAAAATTTATTGGAGATTTTATTAAAATGCATTTAAAGTTTCCACATGTTTTCCTTGGTGAATGGAGCTATCTGGGTTGTTTGGGGGATTTTTCAGAGGTATATTTTTCTTCCACACAGATAGTTTCTGTTAAACTCTTTAATACTTAGCATTTGCTAAATGAAAACCAAATATCTTTGAATCTACAAAATTTATGACTGGAAAGAGAGAGACTGGATGGGAAGAAGGGTTAAATGAGCAACAAATCTGATGAGGAGGAATGGTAGCAATCCACTGGGCTGTAGGCCAAGGAAGCAGGGCTATTTTTATTTTGTGAAAGTTATTAATAGAAGGTGTGCACCTTCTTGAGAGCTTGTATTAATCTTTCTTTGCAAAGGCAGCTCCATGGAGTAACTCTTAGAGTCTGTTTCTCCCATAAGTGATTATTGATACTAATTTTTATCAATTTTTTTAATGTCAAGTGCATTCCTACAATTCAATGGTAGGATTATATGTTTTACAGAAAACTGCTTTTTACAGAAAACTGGAAATAACTCATTTTTCACTTCAACTTTTATAAATCAAATTGTAAAATCTTTTTTTTTTTTCCCCACGAGTAAAGTTTTGTGATTCTTTTCATGTTGTTTAATGAATGGAGAATTATATTTATAAAAAATAAATCGTTTTTAACAAGAAGTGTCTTTTAATGTCTTCCAGAGATGGGTGGTCTTTCCCTGTCCTGGTGAGTGAGGTTTTAGGGTTTTAGTTGTGCAAAGTGCACAATGTCACTGCACTATTAAATGTTCACTCTGACTCTTGCTTTTTTTTTTTTTTTTTTTTTTTTTGGTGTCTCATCCAGACAAGGCCAGGACTTTTCAAAACAAGGAGCAGCCAAAGCCCTTTTAAGGTGAGAAGTTGGGACCACGCGGTGCTGTGCAGGGTCCTGGAATGGCCAGGCCAGGAAAGCCTCCCCTGATGCACACTTCCTGCCAGTTGCATTTCCATGGACGCTGTCACCACAGCACGGAGTTCCCAGAGCTGCGTGTTGGACTCTGAGCTCAGAGGGTGCAGTTGAAGTTCCAGCTGAGCAGAGCTGTGGCTCGGGGCTGGCAGGGCCCTGTGGAAGGTCCCGGAGCTGAGTCCTGGCCTCCAGCTGATGGCCAAAGGAAAATCCCACCTGACCCTTCACCCTCGGAGAGGACAGGAGGGAGGGGAGGAGGAGCAGCAGCTCCATCCCAGTGCCTTGGGGAACACTCCATTCTCCTGGCAGGGGAGCATGGCAGGACTTAAATCAGACGTTTTCTTCTGCACTCCTGCTGATGCACACGTGCTGGTTTCCCTGGACGTAGCTGAAAGGGCTCTGCAGCGGTGCAGAACTGACACAGGTGCTGCAGCAATGCAGGGCTAGCATGGGTGCTGCAGCGGTGCAGAACTGACACAGGTACTGCAGTGTTGCAGGGCTGGCATGGGTGCTGCAGCCATGCAGAACTGACACAGGTACTGCAGTGTTGCAGAACTGACACAGGTATTGCAGTGTTGCAGGGCTGGCACAGGGTGCTGCAGCAATGAGCTCCATGCCAGCCGCTGCCCCCGGCTCTCCTGCAGTGGGGAGCTGGCCCTGCTCTCACACACACGGAATTTCTCTGTGCACAGGATTTCCTGCAGGAGCCGAGGATCCAGCACACAGAGCTGCCCTCGCTGAGTGTCCAAGTGTCCAGCGCACAGAGCAGCCCTGGTTCAGTGTCCGGCACACAGAGCTGACCCTGCTCAGTGTCCGGCACACAGAGCTGACCCTGCTCAGTGTCCGGCACACAGAGCTGGCCCTGCTCAGTGTCCGGCACACAGAGCAGCCCTGGTTCAGTGTCCAGCACAAAGAGCTGACCCTGCTCAGTGTCTGGTACCCAGAGCTGACCCTGCTCAGTGTCCGGCACACAGAGCAGCCCTGGTTCAGTGTCCGGCACACAGAGCAGCCCTGGTTCAGTGTCCAGCACACAGAGCAGCCCTGGTTCAGTGTCCGGCACACAGAGCAGCCCTGGTTCAGTGTCCGGCACACAGAGCAGCCCTGGTTCAGTGTCCAGCACACAGAGCTGACCCTGCTCAGTGTCCGGCACACAGAGCAGCCCTGGTTCAGTGTCCGGCACACAGAGCAGCCCTGGTTCAGTGTCCAGCGCACAGAGCTGACCCTGGTTCAGTGTCCAGCACACAGAGCTGACCCTGCTCAGTGTCCGGCACACAGAGCTGACCCTGGTTCAGTGTCCAGCACACAGAGCAGCCCTGGTTCAGTGTCCAGCACACAGAGCAGCCCTGGTTCAGTGTCCAGCACACAGAGCTGACCCTGCTCAGTGTCCGGCACACAGAGCTGACCCTGCTCAGTGTCCGGCACACAGAGCTGACCCTGCTCAGTGTCCAGCACACAGAGCTGACCCTGCTCAGTGTCCGGCACAGAGAGCAGCCCTGGTTCAGTGTCCGGCACACAGAGCTGACCCTGCTCAGTGTCTGGTACCCAGAGCTGACCCTGCTCAGTGTCCAGCACACAGAGCTGACCCTGCTCAGTGTCCGGCACACAGAGCTGACCCTGCTCAGTGTCCGGCACAGAGAGCAGCCCTGGTTCAGTGTCCGGCACACAGAGCTGACCCTGGTTCAGTGTCCAGCACACAGAGCAGCCCTGGTTCAGTGTCCAGCACACAGAGCTGACCCTGCTCAGTGTCCAGCACACAGAGCAGCCCTGGTTCAGTGTCCAGCACACAGAGCTGACCCTGCTCAGTGTCCGGCACACAGAGCTGACCCTGCTCAGTGTCCGGCACACAGAGCTGACCCTGCTCAGTGTCCGGCACACAGAGCAGCCCTGGTTCAGTGTCCGGCACACAGAGCTGACCCTGCTCAGTGTCCGGCACACACAGCAGCCCTGGTTCAGTGTCCAGCACACAGAGCTGACCCTGCTCAGTGTCCGGCACACACAGCAGCCCTGGCTCAGTGTCCAGCACACAGAGCAGCCCTCGTTTGCGGAGGAACCGCTGCGGGTGCCTTTCCTCGGCTCCCCTCTGCTAGCCCAGAGCCGCTCTGGAGCCAGCTCTGCCAGCAGCAGAGGGTGCTGCTTGCCCGTGCTGCCGGGAGCCTTTTCCCAGCCCTGCCCTGCCAGAGGAGCCTTTCGGGAGGCCCGGACCAGCACGGCCGGCTCTGACACCAGTGCAGGGATGTGGGGAGTGGCCCCTTTCCCGCATCGGCAGGACTCGAGTCAGCCAGTAAGGCACTGTGGTTTCAGGGGCGCTCCCCTCATGGAGAGACAGTCACCTTCAGCTGCCTCAGGGGTAACTCAGCACTCATCTGGGGTTGTGAGTGTTGCTCTAAGAAGGACAGGGAGTAAATTCTGCATCCTAGTGCTCCCGTTACATATATCCCATCCTTTAAGGCATCTTCACATCCAGCACCCTGTCCTGAAACAGGAAAGGCAAAGGAGTTGTGAGAGGAGACATCGCGGCACGACTCTGCTCTCCAGGTGAATGTAAAGCAAAATACCTGGATTCTACATTTTAAAATTCTTTTTTATGAAGGGCTTCATTTCATCCAGCAGCCTCATTTACTCGTGTTGCAGTGTGTGAAGTGCTATGCTGGCTGTGCTATCTCATTTCTCAAGAAGGGACTGAAATGAAGATAACTACTTCTTTTCCCTGCAAAGTGCCCCTGGGGAACGCCTCTTTTCTCCTCCATCCCACTCTCTTTTACTCCCTTTTCCACCCCATCTTCCAGCTGGGGAGGGTTCGTTGATTGTCCCCTGGGCAGGCTTGGCAGGGTTTCTCCCTGGCCAGGCTGCTGTGTTCACAGCCCCTCTGTCCTGCAGCACACTGGGGTGCTTTGGCTTTGTGGCCGCACTTAGAGGCGCTCATTGTTCCTCCCTGTTGCATTGTGTCCCTCAGCAGGGACTGAGGATTAGCAATTCCTGCTTCTTGAGGAAGCAAGAAAGTCAAATATTAAGGAAATAAAAGCAGACAGGATTCCATAGGAGCTGTGATCTCATCTGGCGAGAAGCCTCCACAAAGCTGAGAAGTTCTGCTTCAGCACTTGTCATGTCTGGTTTCCTCCAGCTTCCCTGCTGCTCCTCTCACTTCTCCACCCCACTTCTCCCTGAAATTAGTGGGGGAAAGTAACTTAAATATGAGCAGGACCAGGTCAAAGCAAAGTAGTTTTGAAAAAGCTACCCAAATATGTATCTATTTGACATAAACTCTCCTAATTTTATTTTGCAGAGTGTGAAATAACTTCTTTGTGCTGTATCTACAATCTCCACGGTGTTTCTGGTCAGCTAGAGTAATAAATTTATTCTGATGTGAATGTGGTTTTTTTTTTAAGGACCACAGTGGCTGGCATAGAGGAACTATTCCCCACGGATATCAAAATATGCTCAACAAATTAGTGAATTAACTGTGCTTTTTTTTCACGAGTGCCCCAAGACCATCAGTGATGAAAAATGTCAAGACCCATGCTAATGTGCAATCCCTAAAAACAATAACTGCAGCAGCATGCAGGGGCATTCATTCCACACTGACTCAGATGGCAGGCTGCCACCTCCTGAATCACTCGCACCACTTCCTGCAGCTCCTAGGTGGTCCTTGGAGGTATCCCATGCAATATGGCTTGCTGAATTGATGACAATCCACGGCTTTACAGCTTGAGCACTATTGCTACAAACCAATCTTTTTGTCTGGAAACACTGAAGAATTAATAATCTCAAAGGGGCACTACCGGGTCAGATTTGTCCACAGGGCTGGTTTTGGAATGAGGACTGAAATGAACTGAATTGTGCTTCCCTGGTTTATTTCGGTAAACAAATGAGTCTTTAAGAAGCAAGCAGACATTCCCAGGAGTGGTTGAACCAAATCACAGAATCACAGAATCGGTTAGGTTGGAAAAGACCTCTGAGGTCACCGAGTCCATCCTGTGACATAACACCACCACGTCAACCGGAGCACGGCACAAAGTGCATTCCCTAAACACCTCCAGGCACGGGGACTCCGCCACCTCCCTGGGCAGCCCCTTCCCGTGTCCGATCCCCTTTGTGTGAAGAAACGCGGAACTGCGTGTGGGTGTGCGGACACCGAGGACGGAGCCAAGACCGAGCGCCCGCACGGTGCGCGGGGATCGCCAGCGCCGCGCCCGGGGCTGGCCGCTATCTTCAGCCGCTCCCGGAGCGAGCGCGGCACAACAGCACGGAACGGCCCGGATTTCACACAGGAACGGAGCCGGCTGCGGGGCGGGGATGGGCACAGGGGCCGCCGCGGCGGGGCTGTCGCTGTGCCCCGCGATCGCCGCCTCCGCCGGCGGCAGCGCCCCGGCCCCGCTCCGTTCCCGGCCCCGCTCCGTTCCCAGCCCCGCTCCGTTCCCGGTCCCGCTGCTCCCCGGCCCCGCTCCGTTCCCGGCCCCGCTCCGTTCCCGGTCCCGCTCCGTTCCCGGTCCCACTGCTCCCCGGCCCCGCTCCGTTCCCGGCCCCGCTCCGTTCCCGGCCCCGCTCCGTTCCCGGTCCCGCTGCTCCCCGGCCCCGCTCCGTTCCCGGCCCCGCTCCGTTCCCGGTCCCGCTGCTCCCCGGCCCCGCTCCGTTCCCGGCCCCGCTCCGTTCCCGGTCCCGCTCCGTTCCTGGTCCCGCTGTTCCCCGGCCCCGGTCCGTTCCCGGTCCCGCTGTTCCCCGGCCCCGCTCCGTTCCCGGTCCCGCTGCTCCCCGGCCCCGCTCCGTTCCCGGCCCCGCTCCGTTCCCGGCCCCGCTCCGTTCCCGGTCCCGCTGCTCCCCGGCCCCGCTCCGTTCCCGGTCCCGCTCCGTTCCCGGCCCCGCTCCGTTCCCGGTCCCGCTCCGTTCCCGGCCCCGCTCCGTTCCCGGTCCCGCTCCGTTCCCGGCCCCGCTGCTCCCCGGCCCCGCTCCGTTCCCGGTCCCGCTCCGTTCCCGGTCCCGCTGTTCCCCGGCCCCGCTCCGTTCCCGGTCCCGCTCCGTTCCCCGGCCCCGCTCCGTTCCCGGTCCCGCTGCTCCCCGGCCCCGCTCCGCCACTTCCCCCGCCGCTCCCGGCCCGGCCCCGCCGCTCCCCGGCCCCGCCCGCCGCCGGCGCTGCCCGGGCGGAGCGGCCGCGCCCCGGGCCGGGCCGGGGGCGGAGCGGGGCCGCGCCGGGCGCTATTTGGGCCATGTGATGCCGGCCCGGCCCCGCTGGGCGCGCCGGGAGCAGCGGGCGCGGGGCTCGGCCTGCCCGGGGCACGGCACGGCACGGCACGGCACGGGGCCATGGTCCGGCGGGCAGCCCGGGCACGGTAGGAGCCGGGGGCGGGCGGTGCGGGGCGGCTCCGCGGCCTCTCCGCGCTCGGTGCCCGCGGGCGGTGCCAGCTGCGGAGCCGGGGCGAGGCCGAGCGCTGGCCGCAGCCCTGCCGGGGCCCGGCGCTGGCAGCGGGAGCGGCCCCGGGGGCTCTGATGGGCTGATGGGGCTCTGATGGGCTGATGGGGCTCTGATGGGTTCTGGGGCTCTGATGGGCTGATGGGTCCCGGGGCGCTGATGGGGCTCTGATGGGTCCCGGGGCGCTGATGGGGCTCTGATGGGTCCCGGGGCTCTGATGGGCTGATGGGTCCCTGGGCTCTGATGGGCCCGGGGGCTCCGCAGCCGCGCCGGGGATGCCGCGGGAGGAGCGGCTGCCGGGGCCGGTGCCGTGTGCGCGTTCGGAGAGCAAGCGCCGATCACAGCTGTGCAGATCGCTCCGGCTCGCCAGGGCAGCGGGGTTGTTGGTTCGGGGGCTCCGGAGCACACCTTACAAGCTCTGGTTACTGTGTCTCTTTTCTTACTACACCAACCTCTGCGAATGCAGCGGGGGCTTACATAATCCTCTATCTGAAGGACCTAGAGTGCTGTTATAAGGTCAGTCTTGCTGTAGCCTCCTGCTAGACTATGCCGTGTTTTGTCCTTATTCCCTGGCTAAAGCGGGCAGCCAGGGTGCCTGGGGGCCATGCCTGATTCAAAAACTGTCAATTGTCTGAGCCATGGCTCGAGATAAGGAAGTTTACAAAATGATTGTAAAAATGGGAGCTGCTCCTTGGAGAGAGATCACCTATTTTTTTCCCCATGATAGCGATGCAGGATGGCTCAATGAACCTTTTGTCCCAGGAGTAATCTGTGTC
Organism: Anomalospiza imberbis; assembly: GCF_031753505.1. Classification (NCBI taxonomy): domain Eukaryota; kingdom Metazoa; phylum Chordata; class Aves; order Passeriformes; family Viduidae; genus Anomalospiza; species Anomalospiza imberbis. Next base: position 7,484,323 of record NC_089703.1, read on the forward strand.
TTTCCCACCCCTCTAACGTCTGATTTCTACACCAGATGCAGCGTTGCAAAGCTCAGTAGCAGAGCCAGCTCAGTCTTGCTGGTGTAAGTTGGCTGCTGCATCACCAGGACCAAACTGTGCGGTGCCCCCAGGGCCTTACAGTGAGAGTGGTCTGGCTATGGGATGGTCAGAGTGGCTCTCCCAGCCTGCAAGGAAGGATATTTCCGTGGTGAGTTAATAAGGGAACAGCCAGGACTGTGACAGAGCCGTGCTGCTGTTTGCAGACGTGGAGGAGCATCTTCCCTGAGCTGCCAGTGGGAGCTGCCCTGTCCCTCCCTGCCTGTCACCGTGCTGGCCCTGCCGAGGCTCTCAGTAGTGGTGCTGATGGATGCAGAAAGCAGCAATTTGCTCTTCACCCCCCTTAAAGGCAGGGGATGAGCTGCAGCAGTGTATTCCTCAGGGAGTGTTGGGTTGTTGCCGTGCAGCAGCCTTTGCAGCCTCTCTCCTCTGCTCTGGAGGTTACTGAAGTGCACTGTGATGTGCTTTGGAGCTTGTTTGTAAACTGCTGGATGCTGCTGAGACGTGGGCTGCTGTTCCAGGAACTGGCCCGCTGCTACGTGCTGCGTTTGTGTGCAGTCACTCGCTGCTGCTGGAGGTGGGGAATGGCCTCTGCTTGTTGCTCTCCTGTGGCTGGGTTGGTTTTTTCCCCTGGACCCTATTTCCTTTCCTCAGAAAAAGTGAAAGCAGTCTGCAAGGTCTGCTTGTCTTGTGAGGGCTAATTAAGAATTCATTAAGTTCCTGGAATTAAAATCTGTAGCTAATGAGCCAGTGAGGACACTGTGCCAGGGTTTGGGACTGAGCGCAGACAGTGCTGACAGATAATGCTCCAAGTCACAATGTAGCTTTTGAAGAACATAAGATGTGGAGTGGAGTATGTTCTGTGCCTCTCTGAGGTTTGTGTCTTGCTCAGATTTTGTGGCTGATGCCTCTGCATACTCTGGAATTGGCATCTGATGGGCTCTGAGAGGCCAGTGCAAGTGGTGGCTATAATTTTGGGCTTTAGTACACTTGTACTTCCTGAGCCTGGAGTCACCCAGGGCTGCTGTTGACAAGGGGTGAGGATTAACTGGGGCTGGCAGCGAGTACCAGTGAGACGATTTCAGCTGGGCTGAGTTTATCTTCATGTCCTGTGGCAGGAGCCTTGTACGTGCATTAACTGGCAGAGTGGCTCAGCATATCAGCAGTGAGGAACAGCTGACAGACCTGCCTGAGCTGTGAGCTTCCCAAACCTGGTGTCTGTGGCTGGCTGCCCTGCTCCTTTTGTGTTTCCAGGTGTGTGACGGAGCTCATACCCACAGCTTACCCTGCCAAGTCACGAGTCAGACACCAGTTGCTCTCAGACAAAGCTGTGTGATGCTTGCAGAATAAAAGTGAGTAAGTGTCTGGTACCAGACTGCAGTCACCGGGTTCCTTTGCTGGTGGCCTTTGCAGAATGAGCTCATGTCAAGGTGTTGACTCACTTTCAGTTACTGCACTGCTCTGGAAAACAAAGAAATCTTCCGTTGAGTTACTCCATGTGAGTAACTGCTATAGCTGCCTCTGTTTCCATGAATAATTGCTGGGGGAAGAGTGCACTTGTCCTTAACAAAGATGGGATGTGGGCTACAGGTAATGGCCAAATACTCTCTGCTGAGTGTGAGAAAATATAGCTGAAAAATAATAGTTTCCAAGCACATGGTGGGGAAAATGTGCCACTGTTAACGGTGTTTTCCCAGGGACTGCTAAAACATCCATTCCCTTTTAACTCTGTACTGCTCTGCCCTTAATGGTAATGCTTTGGAAACTCCTGGGATAAAGTAAATTGGTCTGTGGCCTTGGTCAGAAAATTCTCTCGCAGACTAAGTGGTTTTTACAGCAAAAAGAAAAATCTTCCTTCTGGGTGTTAATTGGGTACAAGAACTGCTTTTATCTGTAGCTCTGGGGTGGCAGGAGCTGCCTGAACTCCAGAGTGCTTAAGGGAAGGAGATACAAAAAAATTTCCCTAGTAAGATTGGTTTGGTGTGGGCTGGGTGCTGCGTGGAGGCACAGAACCCTGAGCTGCAGCGTGAACAGTGTCCTGCTCCCAGTGAAACTGAGTCTGCCTGGGGCTGCCTGGGGGCTGCAGGCTGCCCTGGCAGAGCCCTTCAGGGCTCTAGGAACACTTTAGCTCTTTAGGAAAGAGGAGAGAGAAGGACGATGTCCTGGAGCACAGGAGGAGCAGGTGGGAGTGCTGCTGCAGGGCTCGGGGCTGTCTCATGGTCTCATGGCTGCTGGGGACAGCTCTTTGTCACATGTGTCCTGCCTGGGACTGCTCCGAGTGTCCTGAGCTTTGCAGGCCAGCCGCTGCTCGTGGCAAGCTGACAGCGTGTGTGTGTGTGCCCAGGGAGTGTGGCAAGCTGACAGCGTGTGTGTGTGTGCCCAGGGAGTGTGGCAAGCTGACAGCGTGTGTGTGTGTGCCCAGGGAGCGTGGCAAGCTGACTCTGTGTGTGTGTGTGTGTGTGCGTGTGTGTGTGCCCAGGGAGTGTGGCAAGCTGACAGCGTGTGTGTGTGTGCCCAGGGAGTGTGGCAAGCTGACAGTGTGTGTGTGTGTGTGTGTGTGTGTGCTCAGGGAGCGTGGCAAGCTGACTCTGTGTGTGTGTGTGCCCAGGGAGCGTGGCAAGCTGACTCTGTGTGTGTGTGTGCCCAGGGAGTGTGGCAAGCTGACTCTGTGTGTGTGTGTGCCCAGGGAGTGTGGCAAGCTGACAGTGTGTGTGTGTGTGTGTGTGTGTGTGCTCAGGGAGCGTGGCAAGCTGACTCTGTGTGTGTGTGTGCCCAGGGAGCGTGGCAAGCTGACTCTGTGTGTGTGTGTGCCCAGGGAGTGTGGCAAGCTGACAGTGTGTGTGTGTGTGCCCAGGGAGCGTGGCAAGCTGACTCTGTGTGTGTGTGTGTGCCCAGGGAGTGTGGTTTGGAGGGATGAGTGCTGCAGGCAGAGAATTCCCAAAGGCTTTGCCTGTCTGCTGGCAGAGGATGGGGGGGATGCTAATACCTGGCTTTATTTGTGGGCTCTGCATGTGGCTCGTTCTGGCAGTGGCGTGGAGAAGGTGGGAGATGCCTCACCTGTGCCACAGTGAGGAGTTGGGGTTGGCAAGGCAGGGACTTGGCAGTGTTCCACTCACGTGAAGATGCCTCCTCATCCTCCCCTCTGGTTTTACGTGCTGTACTTCAGCAGCCTTGCAGGTCAGATTCAGAGTCTTTTGGGTTAGCATCTTTTTCTCATTTAGTAGAGAAACGGCCACATGTCTTTGCCTTAGCTTTTTTCCTTAATGCTGGAGGGTCTTGTCCACTGATATTTCCTTGTCTCATGGCTTTGTGAGTTTTTTCTGTTCTAGAACATGGGAAGACGGACCTCAAGTGAAGCGGTGCTGTTGCTGTATAGCAGTAAAACTTCCCCTGGGAGGAGAAAGTGACACATTTCTTTGTTCTCTTCCAAAGCTTTCTCTTTAAGGAAAAGCTTTTTACTTAAACAAACAAAAGGACCCCAGCAACCAGCACCATCTGCCAGCTACCAAAGTGAGAGCAACGGAGAGCTTTGGGGCAGAAGGTGGTGATGTCTGAATGGAGTTACCAAACATGGGCTCTTTCTTTTAGCCTGGAAGGGGAATTTGATGAAGCTCCTAAGTCAGAGCAGCTGTGTCGATGTTAGCTTCAAACTGCTTTCTTTGGAGAGCTGGTATGTTATCAAGTCAGGAATCTGTCCTGAGGAGATCCCAGATGGGGCCTTGACACCATAAATGTACAAAGGCACTCAGTTGCACAAAAACTGCAGAAACAACTTCGTTCTGAGGAACGTGAGCCACAGATGGTAAACTGCCAAGAAAAGCAAGCAAGGGGTAAGGCCAAGCCGTTCTCTACATGAGAAGGCTACATTGGTCTCAGATGTTTGGAAATTCTTGGTTTAAACTTCTGCAGGCTTCTCCATGGATAAATTCTGGTTTGAATGGCCTCCTGTAAATTAAAATCTACTTAATGCAGAGATGTGAAAAATGCCTGCATCCTAGCTATAGTGTCTGGAGGTTAGAGCAGGCCCTGGAGTTTGCCAAAGCGTGGTTCTTGCCCCGATGCCCTGATTCATTGCTGGGTGGCACGTCAGGCCCCCTGGCTCTGTGCTGCAGGGAGGGCAGCATCGCTGCTCAGTGAGAGGAGAGCAAGAATGACTCTTGAAATGCTGCCACACGGTAGCCTGTGGTCCTTCCTGCTGAGGGTGGGGATGCTGGGTGTGAGGGGTGCATGGGGCTGTGCTGAGTTGGCAGCAGCTCCACGTGGAGAATCTCCCTTGATATTCAGTCACCCTGTGCTGTTTTAAGGCTAAACCAGTGATGTTTGCGTGTGGGCAGTGAGGGAGGGGTTGCTTTGTCCCACACAAGTCCCAGGGCAGTCGTGCATCTGGAGCTTGAAGGTTCAGGAGGTGCCCATGTAGAGAAATCCTCAGAACTGTGTGACCAGCTGGAGAGGGGCAAGCTGGACCGGGAGGGCTCGTGTCTGTGTCCCAGTTCCTGTAAACTCGAACAGCTGCCGAATAAACCTGCTGACCCTTGTGCTGAGAAGGGTTCTGGGCCTGTGTGGATCCAGAAAGTACCTGGCTTGATGCCTGTGGGCAGGAAATGGAGATGCTCGGACTCTGTTCCGGGCTTGTGTGACAGGAATGCTGCTGCGGGCTGTGCTGTCCCCTGTGTCGGGGCTCTGAGCGCTGGGCTGCCCTGCCTGGTGTCCCCACAGCGTCACTGCTCGTGTCCTGGGGCTCTGTGTGGGGCACGCTGTGCACCTCCAGCTGGATCACACAGGAGCTGGGGGTGGGAGTGAATCAAACTATCGCACGTTGGTCTGTAGTGAGCCAGGGCACTGCTTTCCTCTGGTATTGCTCTCTTCCTCGCAGCGCTCCTGGGGTGCTGTGCTTCCCTCTGGCAGGGATCAGATGGGCAGCAGGGAGTGGTTCCAGCCTCCGACCTGGCTCTGGGGCTGATTCAGGCACATGCATGTCCCAGCCCCTGCCAGCCCGGGAGGAGAAGGGCAGGAGGGCTGCACACACGGCCCCGACTGCAGCAGGATATTGCTGCGAGGTCAGGAGTGTGCCACGCTGGCCTGCCAAGGTGCAGCTGCTGGGCAGAAGTTGAAAAGGGGCAGCCAATCTGCTGTGAAGTGGCTGTGAGCTTGGGTGATGGTGAAAATTTGGGGAGTGGAGACAGACCAACACCAAACTGTGCTGCTGGGTTTCCAGGCTGTGCGTTGGACTTGCTGAAGGTTGAGATGGGGAGAAGAAAAAGGGCAAGCTGTGTAGCTTATGTTTTTTAATGTATCAGTGACTGAGCCCCATCCTTGGACTTGGATACTGTCATTTCTTGATAGCTGCCTTAGTTAACTGATCTTCAGATGATCCACTCAAGCTGCTGAATAGTTGAATTTTTTGAAGTGTGTCAAGGAGCAGCTTTGGAGGGAATGGAGAGCTTTCCTGGAGGGCTCCCTCAGCTGCATCCTCCCTGTTTCCCTGGCACTGGTGCCAGTGAGGCTGTGCTGGTGTTCCTGACCCTCTGGCTAGCAGGGTGTCAGGCAGCTGCAGATGTTGCCCTCTGGTGAGGTTGTGGAAGGGGAGGTCCCGTGTGCCCACAGTGCCCACGCAGGTCCAAATCTGCACTTGTGGCATGAGTAACAATAATGTTAAATCCGAGGCTTTATCTGGGTAATCTGATAGAGCCTGGTGTGACACGGAACTGGATTTGCAAGAGGCACAGCTCTGTGTGTCAACACTTCCAGTGGGAGGGGACACCCGATGGGGTTGCCTGGAAGGAGCAGTGCCCACGTCTGCGGGGAGGCTGGCATTGTCACGTGCCCTCTGCTCTCTCCGGAGCAGGGCACTGCTGCCCGGGGAGCTCACCAGCTGTGCTGGGTCACTCCAGGATGGCAGAGACCTCCAGGTGTTTGCCAGCGAGTCTGCTGCTGGACTTTGTTCACTTTGGAAGGGAACCCGTGCTGCTGGGTGCCCTTCAATGCACGCTTGCTGTATTCCTCCTGTAAGGGCTTCCTGCTGTATTCCATCTTTGCCCCTTGGTGCAGGGATGTGGTTCCTGGGGCATGCTGGTGCTCCCTTCCAGGCAGGGCAGCTCAGCCTCCAGCTGTGGCACAGCCCCGTGGCAGCACAGAATCCGTGGCTTAAACTGAATTTCCACTGGCTGCACGCTGGGACGTGGCAGCAGCCCCTGACTAAGCTGAGCAGGCTGGGCTTTAGGGCAGAGGTGTGGCAAGAGTTTTGGGATGCACCTAGGAAGAGGCAAGAGCAGAATGAGGTATATGCCTTATCCTCTGCTGTACTGTTCTCTGGGATAAATGTAGCAACGCTTTTCTGTTCAAATGGAGAAGAATTGCAAGTTTTGGTAAGAAATCAGAGTGGAGTGGCTCTTGGAGCTTTAGGTAGAAGAGATTTCTAGATGCAGGTGGGCACTGGAGAGCAGTGTGCTGTGTATTAGGGCTGAGGACAAATCCCCCTGTGTATTTACGGTAGGAGAACGGAGTTTAAGCTTATGGACATTCAGGTGGAGAGGAAGGTGTTACAACCAGCACTTGTTCAGAGGCATGTGCTCTTATGTTATGTGGATTGGGCTGTCTTCAAACTTGGCAAAAACACCAACTGATCCTCAGTCTAGACTGGCTTTGAAAGAATCCTTGGCCTCATGGGAATCTCCCTTTCAAGGTGCAAAGCAGCACAGCAGAAGGCACAGCAGGGATTGCATTGGCATAAAAGCCTTCTCAACAGGAAAATGTTCGGTGTGCTCGTAAATCTTGTTTTGGCACATTTGAGAGGACTACAGAAGGAGTCTGTGCAGAAATGGTGTCTGACCCAGGCTTGTGGTGCCAGAGGTGTCAAGTGGAGGTCCTGGGGCCCAGGTGGACAGGGCAGATGGCCCAGCAGGTGGCAGGGTGGCAGCAGGGACGAGGTGGCTTTGCAGGGCCCTCTGTGGACCCCTGTTTTGCCCGCAAGTCTGACAGAAGAGCTGGGCAGTCCAATTATCTGTGCTCAGATGGATTTCTCTAGAGTGAATAGCTCCACAGCCAGCTCTGTCCAGTCCTGGCTGATATCTCCAAGGGATTGGTGTTTCCTGCAGGGGGGTTCATTTGATGCTCCCATTGAATGTCAGCAGTAGTAGTGTGATGAGCTGACTGCAGGAATAAAGCCACAAGGTGAGTTTAGTCTGGTGTGAGGTTTTAATGGAGGGAAAGGCTGCTGGATGTGGTGGCTTCGTTTGATGTTCCAGACATTGGATATTCCAGACAGTTTACATCTGTCCCGTGTTTGGGAGGTTGTGGTGCACTGGGTGGTGGGTGGCAGTGGCTTTCTCATTGCTTTCAGACTGGTGTTTGCACACAGCAAATCTTGGCCAAGCCTTCCAGCCTCCTCCGAAGGAGGAATCAGAACTTCAGCAGCAGCCAAGAAACAGCTGAACACACTTTGAGACTGAGCAGCCCCAGAAAAGACAGAAGCCTACACACTGGAGACAGCATAGCTGCCTTATCTCTACTATTCTTGATCTCTAAACTTTGAAAAAGCAAGGCAGCTTCTCTTTTCTGCTTGTTCCTGAGTATGTCGAGTGCATCTTGCTTAAGAACAGATCTCTTGACTGTTTCTACAAGGCTTCTTCTTCTCTGTTTCTTAACTTCCATTAATCTCTCTCAAACCTGGTTTTCTAACTGGAAACTTTCCACTGATGTCATGGGAGCTTTCCGTGGCCCACATCAAATAGCTGGGTTCACCAGGAATTAAGTGACTCTACAAATGTTTATGTTAAACACTTATTTGGAAGGCATGTTGACTTGTGAGGACCTGTGGTGGCTGTGGTATGTAGGGAGGATAGGTTGGCTGTGCAGCTTTTGTCTTGCCTTTGAAGCCTGGAAGTGCTGGCAGCTGTTCAGTGCCTAGATAAGGGCTCAGGAGCGTGTTTCATCGCTGACTCCGGCACTGCTTCTTGTCTCCTGCACTGCAGAGGTTTTTCAGTGGGTCACCTTCATGGAAAGGGCCCAGATGGCCACATCTGGGTAGTGACAGCAGAAAGCTGTTGGCGTAATTACAGGTATGGAATTCTGTTGTTTGAGAGGGGAAAGCCACAGTTTAGTCTGCTGAGGAGCCCCAGGGAGGGAAGGAAGGACATGTGTGTTCTTCAGACCCTGCTTACTCAGGCTTCTGTGGTGGTGTCAGAGCATTTGGAAGGTGGAAACAGAAGGGATAAAAACCACCTTGGCATTCCCTGTCACCAGCAAACAGCTCAGATGCTGAGCAGTGGCTGTCTCGTTCCTCCCCTGCAGGACATTGTGCCCTGAGGTGCAGCTGAGTCTTGGCACACTGGAGGTGGTGAGGAAGCCACTTGAAATATCACTTGATTTACAGAGTTCAACCTTGTGAAGCTGTTGCTTAGGAGTGAATTTCTGAGTGTGTCCCAGTAAGACTAAGGGGCAAATTTCACCCCTTGCCACTTGAACCAGTACTGCAGCTACTGGGAGCGATGCTGCAGTGCATGTCTTGGTCACTTATTTTGGCAAAAACATTTGTTCTGTGCATTACCACAACTGCTATTTCCAGGAAAAAGTTGCTCTGGGATATCTGGCCACCTTACAGTGCAGATGTCCTCTGAAAACAGCATGTGCATTCCTGCAGCCACAGTTTGTATCATGTGCTTTTATCCTCTTCATTTTGGTGCACTTGCAAATAGGATTTGTCTGGTTGAGCTTTTACAGGGATAAAACTTCAAGCAGGTAAGCTAGAAAGGCTTCTCAAAATTGCTGCTTTGTGGAGCCTTTTGGTGGATGATTTAGGAAGCCAGCCAAAGCTTTTGGGTCACCCTGCCTCTCTCAAACCACCACAGCAATTTGCAGGGACCCTTTCAGGTGATGGGGAAAGCAGAACATTGCATCACGCTGAGACTGTGCTCACTGCCAGCTCCAGTGAGATGTGCAGTGTCTCTTCCTAATTATGGGATGTCCCAGGTCAATTACAGCTGAACACAGAGTCCAACCGTGTCATTAAACCTTTTTGGCTAATGACAAGTCAGAAACCCAGCATCATCCCAGCATGCTCTGCTTTGGGGAGTTGCTGAGTGTGTTCCAGTAAAGCTGGCAGTGTGAGCTGTCTCTTGTGCAATCTGTCTGCCAGGAATATCCTCTTAGTTCAGCACTTGGGAGCTGCTGGGCCATCCCTCCTTGCTGGAGTGTGCTCCTGGACGGGGAGGGCTCCCCTTACCCAGCCTGCTGCTGGAGTGGTTTGCTGAATGTTGACAAACGTCTGGGCACTGGTCTGCTCCATGTTTATCCAGCTCTTTCCTTGGGTTTTTGCTCCTGTAGCCAGTGTTTGAGTTCCACAGCTTCTGGCAGCTGCCTCGGGAGTGGGAGGTGAGCAGCACATCTTGCTGGAGGCTGGCAGCGGGCTGGGTCAGGCAGAGTGCACTGTGCACTGTGCTTCTCCCTGCCTGACAGTTCCAAACGCTTTAAAGGTCACACGGAGCAGCTTTCCACACTCCCTGCTACTCAGTGGCAGGCTGGGGATCCGTGCTTCACTTCTTCCACTGCAGCAGGGATGATGCTGATGGGGCCTGTGCAGGAACAGGCTGTCCTGGGCAGAGCAGAAATGTCACTGCTGTTTGCTCTTCTCTGCTGGCTGCTCTGCAAACCATTTGTGCCCAGACACCCTGGAGCTGTTCTGCCCTGGTGTGTGAGCTTCCTCCTGCTGTGGGAGATCTCTAGGAAACTCTGGAGACTTGGGGCAGGGAGAAAGAGCTGGAAGCTGAAGCAGGGATGTTGTGGACTTGAGCAAGCTGAGGTTCTGGGTGACCCTGGTACTGCAAGCTTGGATTTGTCCGGGCTCTTCACCTCAGCTGGCTGCTGCAAGGATTGGAGAAGAGAAATTGCATCTTCTGGCTATGTTGTTGGATTTGGAAAGGGTTTTTCCACAGCTTTTGTTATGTTTAAGGGTGGTTGTTGTTCCCAGATTAAACTTGAATAGAAAACAGAAGGCTGCTGCCAGCTTTCTGTCACAGACACCTTTTATCTTGCATTCATCTCTTCCAAGCAGATGCTGCTTTCATTTCTTCTACTTTTTTTTTTTTTTTTTTTTTTTTTTTTTTTTTTTTTTTTGCTACAATACTAAAATTATCAGCCCTTTGATGCAGGGGAAGAAACTGTATTTCAAAGCAAAGTACCTAGTTAACTTTGATAATAAAACTGCTGGTTTTATCTCGGAGGTAATTCCGTGTTCCTTGGAAACAAATCTGAGAGTTGGAAGCTCCTGAACCCCAACATGCAGATCCCTCCTTACCTGGGAGCACCAGTGGCTTCTTTTGGGGAGGGAGGTGCAGGTGGAGCTGCACTGGAGGGGAGGCTGCAGGTGGGAAAGGAGGTGCCAGACAGTGGTGTCGTGCACAGTGTTCCTGCAGGCTGTGTTCCTCACAGCTCTCAGGGGGTGCCAACCACACAGCCCGAGGTGTGGAGGGACTGGGGCAGCACAGCCCTTCAGACAGTGTTGTGGCAGTGAAGCAATCTGTGTCCAGACAGAATTGTTCCTCCCAGCCCCCCCGCACCCTTCCTGCCTTCAAAGACTTGAGCATGAGGTCCATGTGAGCATCCAGCTTTTGGCTTTCATCTTTTCCACTTAAAAAGAGGAGCCCTGTTCCTGCCATGCTGCCTCGAGGTGATGTGAGGGCTGCTCCCAAGGGGGAGGTGGAAGCCTGCCTGTCCTCAGAGGGAGGACAGCTGATGGATAGGGCTGGGCCACAGCCTTGCTGGTGTACCAGGGAATGGAGAATTCCCAGCTTGGGCCGTGGCTGGCTTGGCCAGTGGCCCGGGCACGGAAGGGAAGATGATGTTGTCACCATTCAGCACGTTCCAAGAAGTGCCTGATGCAGCAGGGGCACATCTGCTGTGCAGGGCATGGTCCGGGATCTCATTTCAGAGCAGGGGCAGGGAAATACCTGCTGGAACTTCCAGACTCGCTGAGGGACACCATGGGAGGTGTTTTTGCCTAGAGGCAGCTGCTGGAGGCACTTGAGAATCTGTCAGCCTCTGGGGCTCTTGCTTTAAAGAACCTGTCCCAGCTGTGTGAGGAGCCCCTGCTTTGGGTGCGTTGCAGGGTGTTGACTTCTGAAAACATCCTTTTGTTAAGTGAACAGAATGGTTTCCTAAACAATATGAAAAAAGACACTTCCTCAGTGACTCAGCTGTCTCCTCTTGTGAGGCTTTTGTCCTCAGTGGTGACACCCTCACACTGTCAGGACGGGAAGAACCTGAACCTGCAGTTCAAAGTGTGAGAGATCCACTGGGGGCTTCACACACAAGGGTGCAACCTCAGTCCTTCTTTACAACACTTAGGAAGCCCAGGAGGAAGAGATCTGGGTAAATATTACAGAGGAATGCTGAGTTCTTCCATGTGTCAAGGTAAGGCAGTAAGGCACGTGAACTGTGTGTGTTGCTTAGAGTAATTTGCTGTGCGGTGTGAAGGCACTAACAGCCGGGACAAGGGGTTGAATTCTCTTGTTTAGGATTTATTTGACCTGAGAATTAACACAAAATTCAACCTGAAACTGGCTGGTTAAGGGGCTGGAATGACTTGGACAGGGAGGAAGATGCATAACCCCAAGTATGAGAAGTTTTGTCACCATGCAGCTTGCCAAGCTTTGGAACAGGTTGGCCAGAAGGTTGTACAGTCTCTGGTTTTGAAGGTTTACAGGAGTAAACTGGTGACAGAGAAATCAGGATTGGAGTGCCAGGGAAGCAGGGATGGAGCATAACTTCAGTTCTGCACCACGAGGCCCTGATTTTGCTGAATGTGCTGCTCTGGCCTCTGAATCAGAGCAGCATCCAGTTCCTGGTGCTGTGAGAATCTGCTTGGAGGGAGCAGAGCCTCTCTTGCCGTGGACCAGGAATTGTCTGTTTCTAGTGCATGGCCCAGATTTCAGCGATGCTGTTCCTGTAGTGATGAGCAGTACCAGACACTTGCACAACTTCCCCTCTGGCAGGGATGTATTTGATGGAAATACATGTGCTGAAGCTTCAGACACAATAAACGTACTTGGGAGTAACAGGCTGAGTAATCTGGTGCTTGGCAGCTGCTCTGTTGTGGGGATTTTTGCTTTACTGTTAGCAGTGCTTGTGACATCCTTAAATGAAAAAAGGAAGAGACAGTAACTGAACGACCTGACTATCAAAATAGCTCCAGCTACAGCTGCTTTACCTGAGAGAAGGAAGCCTGCTGGGTCTGTGTCTCCTGAGCCAGGATATTGTATTGCCTTTGGGAGCAGGGACTGAGTCCTCACGCTCCACTCTGGATGTTTTCAAACCATCTGTTTGAGAAATGCTCTGCCCTGCTGTCCCCTGGGGAGGGACAGAGGGGAGTTCTGGTAGGTGACTGCTGAGAATGTGGATTTCTGTTAAAAAATGAATTCATTAACTGCTTTTAGGGGAGAGCAGTGCCTTGTTATCAAGCTTTGTCCTGATGGGTTGGTGGTGGTGCTGGCTAATCTCACAGTCATAGCCAAAAAAGTGCTTTTGATGCAGAAGTGGAAACTCTGGGCAGAGGTAGAAACATCAAACTTAATTCTTTCCACCCACTACTCCCTCATTATCAGACAGAACTAATGAATCCAGGTAGTTAAACAGAGATGAGGGATGGACAGTGGGCAGTGTCTGCTGCAAATTAAGTGGGGAAATAGCAAAAAGCAGGGAGTTGTTGTGCAGTAGGGTGGTTTGTTCTGGATTATGTGGGCTTCTTTAATGCAAATAGTTCTGAACATAAACATTTACTGTTTAAAATTCATGGTGGCTTAATTGTGGAGGAAATGCCTCTCTAAATGCAGCCTATCAAACGGCTCCAGTGCTGGAGGGAAAAGCATTCAGCAAGCGTGGCAGTTTGAGCAGGCCTTTCCAGTGCTGCTGGGTTATAAAACTGGGGGCTGTGTTTGCAGCGGGCTGGGGCACATTTCAGCCTTCAAGGGTTGTGAGGCTTCTTCTGGAAGCAGGGCTTGTGTGCAAACTCTCAACACCAGGTGGAAAATCAGCTGAAGGGGGCTGGACAGGTACAGAGGCGTAAGGAAGGTGAACCTATGGATGTGAACCTCTGAAAAGCCTGTGACCTTTCTTCCTGCTGCTTGTGTGACTTACTTGGGATGGCTCTTAGTCTGCAAGCAGGTTGTAGACACATCTCTTGGGTGCACCCAAGGAAATTGGGAGTGTGAAAAGTCTGTGCCTTCCACACCACGTACAGGTGCTGTCTCTGCTCAGACTGAGCTTCCTGCTGCTTCCTCCAGAGGAGTCTCTGGAGCTCAGCTCTCGGCATCATCAGTGTCCCCCAGCAGGACCACACACTCTGGGGAAGGAAAAGGACACATCAGGGCAGGGTGAGGACTGTGCTGCTGCTAATTCAGAGTCTGGACTCGGCAGCGGCAATTGTTTAACCTGCAGAGCTTCCTCGTGCTGCGGCTGTCCTCAGAACACCCAGGACAAAACTTCTGCCAGGTAGTTTTGGAAAAGAGACAAAAGAACTGCTTGAGGGTCCTGGCCTAAGTGGGTTGGCCAGAGGAAGCTGGACCAGCAGTGCCTCATGCCAAGAACATAATTGTTGCAGACAAATGACTGCAATCTGCCTGTGAGAAGCTATTTTAAAGAGTCTTGAGTTGTGCCTGGGCTTTAATGTGCAGTTGACATTCATAAGTTACCTTATGCAGAGATGGAAGGAGCCTAATGACCTTTGAAACATCCACTAAACTTCCTCTGTGAGGAAAAGCAGCCCGAGTTCACTTGTTTCATTTAAAGAAATGCCTTTTCTCTGCAACCAAAATTGCTGTTTGTGACCTGCCTTCAACGGGAGCGAAGATCTCTGGCACAAACTTCTGGAACTCCTTCCGAGTTGCTTCCATCATTACAAATATTTTGCAAAGTAAACTCTCTCCTGTTGCTTAGAATTGTTTTCTGCCAGATGATGCAGCATTGTAGTTCACAGGAACTGGCTGGGTAGGTGGATGGTGGAAATTTGTTTCAGTGTCTAGCAAGTGGCTTGGTTGGGCATGGGTGGTGGTTATTGCTTCAGGTTTTCATTTGCTCAGCTGGGCTGCTCTGAGCAAGCTCAGTGCTCTGTTCTGGAGAGCCAGAGGCTGGAGGGATGGGGTGCGAGGGCACGCTGCCTTCAGCATTGCCAAAACAGCCAGAAATCTTCAGCAGAGCTGCCTGAGTGGTGCCAGGGTGAGGAAGGAGAGGAGCTGTGTTCACACAGCTGCTCCTGGTGGCTCCAGGTCCTGGCAGTGCTGTGCAGTGCCCTGCTCCTGCCTCCCCTGGGCTGAGCCTTTCCTGCAGGGCTCCGGGTGGGCTCAAGGGCTGGGCCAGCTGCTGGAGGGGAGCAGAGCCCTGGGTCCCTGCTGGGGCTGTTTGCTGCGCTGCCCTCCTAGCCCACATCAGCCCTGCAAGCCCAGGGACTTGCCGTCCCTGGCACATCTCCAGCACAGTGACTTGCCAGGGGACTCCTGCTCTGCTGGAGCGTTTTCCTGTTTGCTGGGACACTGCCACCTTCCTTAGCTCTTCCTCGCCCAGCCCCTCTGATCCGTGGCTGCAGTTTCACTTTCTGCGGAGCCCTGCCAGCAGCTGAGCCTGCTGAGCCAAGCTGCTGCTGCTCCTCAGGAGGTGGGGCTCAGCAGGTCGCCCCTGTGGCAACCTTCTCCACGTGTGAGGCTGCCACAGCCACTGCTGTGCAACGAGGGCTGCCTGCCCAGTCCTGATCCCAGTTGCAACACTCCGAAACTCGCCCTGGCCGTGTTGTTGGTGCAGTTGTTCCTGTCACCTCTGCTGGAGCTGCCTGCTCTCTGCTGGCACTGCCCTGGGGAGCCCCAGCAGCACAGGTGAGCTGCCTTTTCCCAGGGTTTGGTGGGTGTTCAGTGGGTGGGAGGGTGCTGAGGCCAGGATGCTGCTCAAGTGATTGCATCGGTGCTGGGCCGGGTGTGTCGGAGCCCACCAGGAGCCGGGGGTGTGTCGGAGCCCACCTGGGCCAGGTGTGTGTCGGAGCCCACCAGGAGCCGGGGGTGTGTCGGAGCCCACCTGGGCCAGGTGTGACAGCCCTCCCTGGCCAGGTTCTGCAGCAGGCACACACAGTGCAGGTCACTCGCTGTGTTTCTGGTGCTCAGAACTAACAGCAGGGAAAACGGAGTGTCCTGGCTCTCTGGGGCTGAGGTTTGGGTGCTTTTAGAGGCTCCTTCCCTCGTCACCCCACCTAAGGGGTGCTGTAGCATTGCTGATCCACCTTGGCTTTTAGCCAGAATAATCTCTGTAATCAAGGGGTCTGTTCCCAGCCCCACCAGGGGAGGAGGGGAAGTCCCTGGTGTGGAAGCAGCTCTAAAGCAGGGAAGGCATTGTGAAGGGTATTTGTGGGGTTTCTGGCATTGGCTGTGCACATTCCTACCTGCTAGCAGGTTAGCCAGCTGCGTGGGAGCTGTGTGGCACCTTTGGCTATTGCCTTGCAGGGTGAACATTCAGCCCAAGAAAATTAACCAAGTTTTCCTCATGCTTTTCTAGTGAATTAATGGAAACATGGGCGAAACTACAGTGGGTTTCTTAGTCTCATTCACTGGTGTTGTCTGGGATCCTTTGATTCAGCTCCTAAAGCTGTAAGCAAGTCAAAGACCATGTGCAGTATATATATATGTCCTTTTCTTCTCCTGAGGTGTGTTCCAGGCTGGAAATCTCTAGGGCAGGGCTCTGATTCATTGTCTGCAGAGCACCCAGAGCCTGTGAGGTGTTTAAAGGTTTGGCCTCTTATCTGTACAAGTGCACCTAGTGAATTTTATGGGAAGGAGATAAAGCCACAGTAAACTGACTTGAAGAAATAAAGTAAAACTCAGGAGTCAAGGAGTTGAGGATGCTTCATGTGTTCCTGTTGTTGATGGTGCAGAGCAGGGGGTGTCCTGTGAGGGGCCAGAGTTTCTGAGCAGCAAAGAGAAGCTGGGCACCAGCTCTGCTCTGCCACGTGCAGTGGCTTACTTGCAGAGCTGTGTTCTCCCTATTTAACACCAGGGCTTTGCCTTCCATTTAAATGTCTCTGCTGTCTCCTGCCTTGATCTGTTTGCAGCAAGCAGTTGTTTTGGAACCTGGCATTTCCTTCTAGTATGGCAAACTGACAGCTTGCTCTGAACACCTAAGTGGAAGGGAGGGCTAATTCTCACTGGAAATAGCAGTGAATCCTTTTCTCTGAGACACCCTTAGAATTTCAGTCCTCAGTTTTTAAGCCCAGAAGGTTAACAATAGAACTGAAAATAGCATGGGAGCAGGAGTGAGCATCGTGGGGATGAGCTGGTGTTGGTAAAGCAGAGCAGAGTTGCAGCAAGCCTGAGCTGTTGATAAGATAGATAAAGGCACTTTCAGTGTTTACATTTGTACTTAAACCTGTAGCAGTTCAAAGGTTTTGAAGCAGCTCATTCCCCAGCATATCTTCTCATTTATGGCTGGCTGTGTCTCATGTGGAGCTGCCCAGGGCATTAATCCATTAATTTCACAGGATAAGCCTTTCTGGCTCCCTCCTGCTGCAGGAAGGTGCCTGCATTGTCTTGTGCATGAAGAGGCTTTTCCTTTTAAGAGATGAGGGCATAATTGTGTTCCTGACTGCAGGGCAAGGTGCCACTCTGCAGCTCTAGACCGGCCTGGTGCCAGGAGCAGCAGAGCCAGCTGTGAGCAGGGATGATTGCCCTGCCCTAACAAGGAGCTGTATTGCACTTCAGTCCTGGCACGGGGTGACTGCACCTGACCTGCTCTCACTCTGACCCACCCTTTGTTTCTATCTTTTTCCTTTCTTCACCCCTTTCTCTTTATTCTGGCCATTGTCTTTCATCTGCTGTGAGCAGTCTGTCTGGGAGAGGGTCCTGACCAGTGTAGGTGATGTGTGCCTGTGCTTGAAATCTGCTCCTGGGGCAGAGCAGGCACTCAGGGCTGTCCTGCCCCTGGTGTCTCTCACTGGGGTGATTCCCTTTCTGGTGCAGCAGCCTCTGAGAAATATGATGAAGCTTATGTTGGCAAAAGGCAAAAAGCCACAATGAACAAGGCATTGTTTTGCTAATGAAGAGCACAATTGTATTCCCTTACTTCTCCTGAGTATTTTGTGCTTCAAAGAGGTCTGCACCAGTACTCCTGCAGTCTTTGTTTTGGTTCTTGTTTCCTATGCTGTGTTCTCACATGTACTGCACAGGAAACCTCTGCCTCTCCTCCCTCTGCCAATGTTTTGTTCCCTTATCCTAATCAAAATTCCAGCAGCTGAATTTGCCTATGGGCTTCCACGTGTGCATTGCCAGTCCCCTGTTGACAGCTTCTGTCCATGTGCCTCAGGCCTTGGAATGCCAGGGAGTTCATTTCTGCAGAGCTGTTTTGGCTTGCTCTTGGGATGCCTTGGTTGGAGATGCTGCTGTTCTTGCAGAGCCCTGAGGGGCTGTGAGCCATGGCAACTCGTGGGGCACAGCAGCTCAACCCTGAGCTGTGGAGGCTGAAGCACTGGCATCCCCTGGCTGCCCTCCCTCAGCTGCTTCTGCTGTTATTGCTTGTTTTCAGCTGGTGACCAGCTGGCTTACACAGTCCAGGATTTGTTTGGATGTTGTGGATGGTATTTATTTAACTTGCAGGATGTGGTGGTCATCTCAGCAGCTGATAACATGGTTGGGCCTGTTTAAATGGCATCTTCTGTCTCAGTGCCCAACATCTGAGGTCCTTGAGTCGTCTGAAATAGCTGTACCGCAGCTTTGGGATGTGACTTTCAAAGAATATCAGGCATTTTCCTCTCCATTTATGATTTTTAAAAAAGTAGGTAAGGAAATAAAAAATAGTCTTGTCTCTTTTTACTTAAGAATTGGGATTTAGCTCACTGTTCCAATGGCACACCTTGGTAGGAAAAACCTGTAGGGAAGCTGCTGAATTCACCCCTAACCCAGAACACACATGAGCCTTCCCTGTTCACCTTCTAGCTGAAGCCTTGCTGGTGTCCAGTAATCTTATTTTTAAACCAGATCTGATTCATGCTCTGTTTTCTATGCCAGATGAGGTCCTTGGTTGTGAGTAAGTGTTGTGACTGTAGCTGGCAGGAGCGCTGCATGATTGCCTCACTTCAGGAAATGTTAAAATAACACTTTTTTTTCTTAGAAAGCTCGTTTGCACCCCTCCCACTTCTAATTCTCCTAATAGCTGCCCCCAGTTTGGCAGCTGTGTGACAGAGGGTTGTTTGTGTTGCTGAGTGAGAGCAGAGACACTTGAGTGGATGCAGTGCTGGAGGAGAGGTGCACAGAGTGAGCAGGGCTCTCTGGCCAAGCTGCCTTAAACGTCTCAGAGGTTTCTCTGCAGTCTGGAAGGAAAACTGCTCAACTGTGGGAAGGATCTTGCTCCTCCCCTTGGACTCTGCAACTGAAACTGGGGATTTTTTTTCCTCTTGGAGAAGAGAAGCTGCCCCAAGCGAAGCTGCTCACTTGAGACAAGCCAGGCAAAGGTTTATCTGCCCTTGGCTGCAGGGGTTCCGAGGGGCCAGGAGCTGCTGGGATGAGTGTCCCCCAGGGCTGGACCCAGCAGCTTTTGTCTGCTGCTCTGGACTTGCAGTCGGGCCCCGAGGTACTCAGCACAGCTTTAGTTGAAGAGAATTGTGTCCTCAGCCCTGTACCAATGGCCAGCTGATGTGTGCAGCCCTTGCTCGGTGGTGGAAAGGGAGCACACGTCTGGGATGAACAGATGAATGCTGTGCTCTGTGAGTGTGGCACACTGGGCTGAGTGTGCTAATGTTTAACTTGTCTCTTGTTTTCCTTTCCATCCATTAGGCAATACTGAGTGGTGCACATCTTGACAAAGCCTCCTGGCAACCTTTTCTGCAGGGCTGGATGACAGCAGGAGCTGCCAGGTAAATCGATGAGCCTGTAAGGAGGCGAGGTCAGGACGCACAATGGGTCAGAAGGTCACAGGTGGGATAAAGACCGTGGATATGAGGGACCCTGTGTACAGGCCATTGAAACAGGAGCTCCAAGGACTGGACTACAGCAAGCCCACCCGGCTGGACCTGCTGCTGGACATGCCCCCGGTGTCCTACGAGGTGCAGCTGCTGCACTCGTGGAACAACGACGACCGCTCGCTGAACGTGTTTGTGAAGGAGGACGACAAGCTGATATTTCACCGGCATCCGGTGGCCCAGAGCACAGATGCCATCAGGGGCAAGGTGGGCTACACGCGGGGGCTGCACGTGTGGCAGATCACGTGGGCCATGCGCCAGCGGGGCACCCACGCCGTGGTCGGGGTGGCCACTGCCGAGGCCCCCCTGCACTCTGTGGGGTACACGACGCTCGTGGGGAACAACCACGAGTCCTGGGGCTGGGACCTGGGGCGCAACAGACTCTACCACGACGGCAAGAACCAGCCCAGCAAAACCTACCCTGCCTTCCTGGAGCCCGACGAGACTTTCATCGTGCCCGACTCCTTCCTGGTGGTTCTGGACATGGACGATGGCACCCTGAGCTTCATCGTGGACGGGCAGTACATGGGGGTTGCCTTTCGAGGGCTCAAAGGGAAAAAACTCTACCCGGTGGTGAGCGCGGTGTGGGGCCACTGTGAAATCCGGATGTGCTACTTGAACGGACTTGACCGTGAGTATGAGTCCTGTGCTGGCCCCGTGGCTGCCCTGGCTGGGCCATCCTGGGGAGGGCTTTCCCCTCTCTGGAGGGGTGAGGGTTTGTGTCAGCAGCAGCACTGCTGGGTGCAGCTCTGAGCCCTCGATGGCAAATGCACAGAGCCGGTCTGGCTGCACACCTGTGCTGTCACCAAGGCACTCTGCAGGGAGCAGGCAGGGCTTGGGGAGGGGGTTTGGTGGGAGAAGGCGATGCCAGTTGTCCAGCTAGAGATGGGAAACCTTGTACTGCTGCCAGAGGAGCAGCAGGAACATTCTTCTGACAGTTGCATTACTGGCACTGGAATCCTGGTGTCTCTTTACAGAAAACAGTCGCTGAGACAATCCCCTTCCTTAAAACCCCTTGCAGGCAAGAACAGGGACAGATCTCCCCATCTAAGAAAATGGGACTGTTTTCCATCTTTCAGAGGAGTCGCTCACTTCCCTGCCTCTCTCAGAGCAGGGTGTGCTCGTTTCTAGCAGGGGGCTGGGTGCTGCCGTCAGCCCAGCTTGCATGCCAGCCCTTTTACTAACAGGCACATCAATCTCTGGCTAAGCTTAGTAATAAATTTGGCTGTCCAAATGTGCTAAAGTCTGTTATCTCTCATAGTCAGAAGTTCCCATGGGGCCAGACTGTGACTCAGTCCTCTGGGTAGGGTGGAGGAGAGAGGTGAAGGAAGTGGATTAAAATCTGGATTTATGTTGCTAGTGAAATAAATTTGGCAGTATTGGTATGAAGAGTAGTTTCCCCTGCATTCCAGGACAGTGTCTGCTCAAGGGCTGTAGCGTATTGGGCTCTTCTGTTTGTGCTGGAGGTGTCCTAATGCCGGCCCAGCACTGGTAAACCCTGAGTGCCACAGAGCTGCCACCAGGCACCAGAAAACTGAGCTGTCAGAATGACCAGGAGAGCCTCGCAAAGGGGCAGGAGCAAAATCTGCAAGTGCTTCGAGAAATACACTTCAACTCTGCAAGACCAAACAGAGAGCTCTTGGCAGAGCATTTTCTCACCCAGAGAAAGCCCAGCTCTTTCTGCCACGACAGCTTAAAGAATGTCAGCAGCTCCAGGAACCAGGTTTTGCTGGAGGGTCAAAGCCAAAACCTGCAGCTCCGCTGAAAGCCAGCGAGTCTGTGGAGCTGCTGGCACAGAGCTGCACTTAGCAAGGAAAGGGCCACCTCCAGGGCTGGAGTTGGTGCAGTGTGCTCGGAGCTGAGGAGTGAATCGTGGGCAGCGGGCCAGCAGTGACGGGATGCTATTTTGGCACACAGAGAAAGAAGGTGTCTGGCTCTGAGCACTTCTGAGCGTTCAATAGCAGCACTGTCCAGTGATTGTGGTGCTTGTGAATGGGAGGAGGTCAGATGTGTGTGTGTGCTTTCTCTTCTGCTCTGCTGCCACTCTGGGCTATCAGTGCAGACTGGGTGAGGACAAACCCGAGTCCCTGTGGGAGAGCCTCTCCCCTGAGGGCCACTGAACTGAAATGTAATTGCTCTGTGGGTGTCTAAAGGCTCTGGAGGTCAGGGCCCTTGTCCCGGGGGTGCTGGCTGGGCAGTGCCTCTGTGCCAGCTGTCCCTGTGCAGGGCAGGCAGAACTGGGACAGACTGAATGCAGCCAGTTTGTGCCCCGGTGCTTTCAGAATAAGCTGCACTGGGAAGTGCCAGAGGAGCGCTGCCAGTGCTGGGGCTCTGCGGAGCGTCCCAGCTGAGCAGAGAGCTGCAGTGTGCTGCAGGAACCTGTCCCTGAGGAGGGAGCACGGACCCTGGGCTGGGTGAGGAGCAGACAGGCCAGGGCTGGGTGGCACAGCCTCGTGACACAGAACAGGAGAGGTGGCTGCTGGAGCAGTCAGGTTCACTTGGTGTGGAGCAGGGGAGCCGTAGGCATCCACCAAAGCTGCTGGAAACTGCAGCTCCTCGGCCAAGCCCGCTCCTGCCTGTGGGTGCTTCCAGGTGTCTGTGAGCAAAGGAAGCTTTGAGTGGTGCAGCAGAGCCCTCGGGCCACAGAAGGATGGCCAGTTGTCTGCTTTGGGATGTGTCAGCCCTCACTGGGGGCAGGACAAGCCCCTCAGGCCTGAGCAGTGTCAAGGTGAGCTAATGTGAGCTCCCTCCTGTGCAGCTGGCATGTTTTAGCTCTGCCTTTGACCTCAGTCCCCTCTGTGCTGTGAGTGACTCCTCAGCAGCCAAGGGCCCCATGTGCCATTCCTGAAAAACTTGTATTATCTTGTTCAGGGTTTTAAGTACAGGATGCAGAAAAAGATAGCCAAAGGCTTGTATCCTTCCCGGGTCTGTGACACAGGAGGGACTGCTCTGGTGGGAAGTGTCACGGCGCAGGCAGTAACATGAGGCTTTGACAGATGGCTTTGTTTCCCATGGGAGCTCTGCAGTATAAACGGAGGGGCTGACAGCCGTTCCCCTCCTGTGGGAGATAAATCATGCTGCTTTCTGGGTACCCAGACCCCATGACACTCTGACTGCTGTGGCCTTTTCCTTCAGGGACTCTTACAAAAGTTTCTGGGCACTGCAGTAAGAGGCGTGAGCTAGAAGCTGTGTTCTGACTGGGATGAATGGAGTTGCAGAGGAGGAACTTGCAGCTGGTATCATTGTAGGGCTGTTTCATTCACACACGGGTGGCCGAAGTAGCCTGCAGAAACCTCCTGCCCTGCTGGAGTGCTTGGTGAGCCGAGGCTGAGGGTGGCTCAGGTGCTGCAGAGGTGCCAGGCGTTCAGTGCTCCTGCTCAGTGTCCCTGGCTGTCACTGCAGGACACGAGAAAGCACGACGCCAGCTGTTGCTATTGTCATGGTAAAGAGACTACTTTATTTTTTCTGACTCCAATCATTTATAGTTCTCAAAAGGTGCCAGTGGATTGGAGGGTGAAAGTGCCACCTCTCCAAACTACCAGTCCATCAAATTTCTCCTCTATGAAGGAATGCAAAACAATAAGTTATTTGCAGAAAGTTGTGTGAGAAAGTTTGCTACAAGAATGTAAACTCAGAAGGCTTTAGAAAATCTTAAGAAATCAGGGCGACACCTGGGGGGTCAGAAGCAGCAGGGTGAGTGAGGGTGCACCTCGTGGGCTGGGCTCTAATGTCTCGGGTCTCTCTTCCCAGCTGAACCACTGCCTCTGATGGACTTGTGCCGGCGAGCCGTGAGGCTTGCCCTGGGCAAGGACAGACTGGCTGAGATCCCCACCCTGCCCCTGCCAGCCTCCCTCAAGAGTTACCTGCTCTACCAATGACCCCCGTGCTCCAGGACAGAGGTGGGACCGAGGCGTGGATGGAGCTGCCCCGCGGAGCCCTGGGCTCTCCAGGCTGGAGCTGCCTGGCCGGAGGATCCCTGCCCCTGCTGCAGCCTCCCTGTGCTCCCTGGCCGGCTCTCGGGCAATCCTGGCTTCACAGCTGAGTGCTCTGTTCCTTGGGAGTCACTTCCCCAGCACACTCACAAAAGGAACATTTACAGAGGCTCTGGGCTCCCCTCTCCTCCTGAGAAAAGGCTGTGCTGCCTCTCTGGGTTCGAGGGAATGGTTCTTCTGTACCACTAAAGGGAAGGATGATATTAAAAGAATAATAATAAAAGTAAGAATTAAAGCATAATTTGGGGGAAGAGGAGGCATTAAGAATAGAAATGTTAAGACCACGTGCTGAGAATGGAAAGGCTCAGGATGGCCAGCAGAGTTGGAAAGAGTCTGGAATACCACAAAGAATTAATTGATGAGTTTTTAAAAGCCAAAAAATCAAAAGTACAACCCCGAGCCCTGAAACACCAAAACCAAGAGCCTTTCTTCCACCAGGACACTTGTTAACTTGGAGAAGGTGGTTATGTTGCTGATGTCTGTATCTGTGCTGGGACTTCTCACCTTGCTCTGTTGCTGTTTCACAGGTTGTGACTCCTGCTTTCTTGTTTACCACCAGTGCTTCTCCTGCTCCATCCTCTGCTCTGCCTCCTCCTCCTGGGTTTGACAGTTGATTTTGCAGCCAGGCTGTGTCTTCACACCCCTCCTTCCTGCCTGGAACCTGCAGCTTTTGCTGTGGGGTCCCTGGCTGGTGTGGGACAGGGAAGGACAGATGTGCAGCAGTGTGTGTGAGCTGTGTCACGCAGCTGCAGGTCCTGTCCCCTGAGCTCTGCCCCACGCTGAGGCTTCAGAGAAACCTTCATGTTCTCTAATGGCACTGCCAGGGAATTCTCTCTGCTTAAGCTGCTTAAATTCATCCAAGCCAGGCTTTGTGTGTGCCAGCCTAATCTCCAGGTGCCTCTGCAGCAGCAGTGGCTCTGTCTGTCCTGCTGGCTGGGTGGGAGGCTGTCCCAGGGCAGGGGTCCCAGCTGGCTGCAGAGGTGCCATCGGCAGGCGAGGAGCAATCCCGGGGGGAATTGCTGCAGGGTGGAGCTGGGGATGCTCAAACAGGCCAGGGGTGATCTTCAGGCACAGCAGGAAGAAACTGAACCTCTCCAGAGCTGGGGAGCAGGAGAGAGCTGCAATAAACAGGACAAGCAATTCAGGCAAAATCAGCACATCCCAAATAGATCCTCAGTAGCCAGGTAAAGAGGATGACACTCCTTTGTTAGCAGGAGCTGCTCTCTTGACCTCTCCACAGGTTACTATGCTGCCTTTCTGGGGTTATTTTGCACATTTCTTTGGTTTTTATTTCTTGAAAAATGTTTGTGTGATTGTTTTGTTTTTGCTTTTGAGTTATCCCCTCGGTTTTGTGTAGGTACAAATGAGTTTAGTTGAAAATGTTAATATATATATGTGGGGGTGTATGTATAAGAACATGTTTTAAACAGCTGCTGTAGGGTACCTTTTTGAAAATAAACTACTTGCATAGTATATTTTTTAAAGCACAGAGTTGGTGCCAAGACTGGGTGGGGTGTGATGTGCCCCTTTTTTATTCTAATATTATGAGTTTTTTTCAACGTAGGGGTTTGTACTAGTTTCTGTTGCAGGGTGGGCCACAAAATTCAGTGTGTGTGTGGAGCCCTGCTTGGTTGCCTTCAACTTGAACCAGTGTCTTCCAGAACTCCAGGGAAGTAGCTGTGTTCTCTCTACTTCTAATGCTCTTTGTGCTCCCTCATTTCCATCTCTCCTCACTTCACCAGGACATGACTCTGTACAGTTTAAAATTCTTTCTATTTTATGACTGTAGATAGTGCTCAGTAACCTAATAAACTTTATGAAATATTACTTGGTGATGGGTTTTACTTGCATGAACTGATCAGATTTCTTTGTACTTTGTTTCTACACGAGCAGTGAGCTTATTCCCAAGGAGCCTGCCCAGACAGGCAGAGCAGGGGCTGCCACGGCCTTATCTCTGCTTGGAGGAATAACAATTTAAAGCTGGCACCTAAAAGGTGTGCACTAATAGGGTGGTGGGGAGGGAGGGCTCAAAAAAAGGCAGGTGCTTTCTTGCCTCTTGTCTGCAGTCAGGACAAGGTTGGGGTTTTTTTAACTTTGGGGTGTCTCTTACATGTGGAAAACCATGTGATTAAGACGAGGGTTTGTAGCTGCTGAGCTTCACCGTCCAGCAAATTCAGGGATCGCAGCTGTGGCTTGCTGCAGGAAGCTCTGACTTTGTGCCTGCTTCTGCCCAGCTCCCTTGCAGTTCGGGCTGGGAGTGGCTGGAGGGTGCACAAAACTGAGGAATTAGTTCATGCTCAGCTCCAGACACCCAAACAGGCTTGTGTTCCAGCTGCATGGAATATTTGAAACGAATGACCTGCTCGGGGCTGGGAGCCTGCAGTGTTTATGTACAGTGCCACGGCAACGGGGGAGGAAGCCATGAGCTGGGGATTGGCCCTGACGGGATCAACAAATGATATCACAGATTAGCAGGGCCTAATAAATCAGTGGAGCTCTGCTGCTCTTGCCTCCATCCCAGCCCTGGCAGCGTGGCAGGCAGACCTCTGCCTTTGTGAGGAGCAGTAAAAGCTGCAGGTTCTGCCTGTGTCAGGACTGCCTTGAAAGCCACCCCTGCTGCCCTGCCAGCATCCTCCTCCTCCTCCTCCTCCTCCTCCTCCTCCTGTGCTGACTCATGAGGTTACCACATGGCTGCTCCTAGGTTTTTGGGAGGCTCCTGGCCCTGACAGCTGCCTGCCTGTGCTGCAGCAGTGCTGGAGCCACTCTCGGAGAACACTGGCATCCTGGTGCTCTGCACAGCAGCGGAGGAGCTTTTGCTTCCTCCTGCGAGTTGTGAAAGCGATTTGTGTCCAGAAAAGCCTGCTGAGGGGAGAAGTGTCCAGTGGAGGAGCTGAGGAGCTGCTGAGGAAATGTGTCATCCTTCTCTGGCAGCCTCGTCAGGCTCCTCTCTCCTCTCGGGAGGGCAGCCTGTCCTGGGTGCAGGTTCCACTCCTGCACAAAGCTGTGCCCGTGGGCATCAAAGCTGTGCCCGTGCCAGGACAGGAGCACTTGGAGGGGGCAAGGCAGTTGCCCATTCTCTCCTTTGTCTGCAGGACTGAGAGTTTATTTCTGAGCTCAAGCCCCTTCCCTGCTGGAGCCCAGCCACTCGTCTGTACCTCTCAAGTCCTCTGCCAGTATCAAGGCAATTTTCCCTTTCCCTGGGCCTGAGATGTGGGAACTTGAAAGAACATGCGTCACGCTTTTAAGAACTTATTTTGGCAGTCACACCTTTTCTCCTGCATAAGGTAAGACAATTATGAAAACCAGTTCCTAGCACACTGCCCTCTTCTCTCCCACACGCTTCCTATGCAGAGCTAATGCTGTTGATCCTATGCCAGAGTTGCATTTGACTGGAGAAGGAAATATAATGATTTATTTAGTAGAGTTTATTAAAATTAAAAACCTAACCCAAAGCACAGCCTTTCTTGGCTTACAAAACAGTGCTGAAAGAACAAAACTCATTCAATGCTTGCACAAAACACACTGAAGCACCGATCCTGCCTTTGCACATGTTTTCATTCGAAACTATTGCAGGCTTGTCTGCCCTTCAGACAGAAAACTATTTGAAGCAGCTGCCAGATGTTTTGTCTGCCTCTCGCTTTACAGTTTGCTCTTCCCAGCGGGTGCTGGGGCTGCCCTGTGCATTCTGTTCCTGTGGCACCCCGGCGCTGCTTTCCCACCCTGCACCCTGGCACGGGCAGGTACCAGTTTGGGCACTTCGCTGCCAGGTGTCACCTGTGCCGAGTGCTCTGCTGGGACCAGCACAGAGCAGCACGTTCCTCTGCTCACAGGCTGCTGGGTGAAAGCTGAGGTGATTTACAGTGAAGGTGATTTACGGTCTCCTGTAATAAAAGCACTCGGGGCCGGAGCCGAGCCCTTGGTGAGCAGCCACAGTCCTGGGCAGCCTCTTGGGCTGGAAGTTAGCTGAGTTATAAATCTTATCCCTCCCCATCAGAGGGATGATAAATTCTCAAATACAATGAAGTGGGGCAAAGACCTTTGTGTGTTTCCTGAACTGTGACAAATTTGACTCCAGCAGAAGAGAGATAGATACCTGCCGAACAGGGAAGACCTTGGGATGTCCTTGGTGTTGGCCTGGCCTTGGGACACTGTTTGTGTAAAATCTGTTAACTGGGAGCAGTCCCATTTGCCATCCTGTTTAGAGGCACCTCCCTGGCTTTCTGTGCTTCTGCCCCACTCACACTCTGGAAAACCCCATCCTGTTCTCATGGGGCATCCTGGGCCAGGGTCCTCATTAAATGGGGTTAACCTGCAATTTTTCACCTTGCTCACACACATCCTTTAATAATCAGAGGACTCCTGTCCACACTTTTGGGGCTCAGCACTGCTCCTGCCTCTGACATCAGGTGTGGCCGTTCTGCAGGCAGCAGCTCGTGGCCAAGGGGAGCTCTGCTGTGCCAAGAGAGAGGAGCCACTTTTGGGTAACCCTGTAGAGAGCACCTGGTTTGTCCTGAGGAGTCCTGCAAGGCCTGTTCTTCCCAGAGCCTGTCATTGTTCCCTCTCAGAATCTCTTACTAAGCCATTATTTAGGAGCACCCAACAAAATTTCAGTCTAAAGCCTGCACAAACTGGAATTGGTAGGACACAGGTGGTGTGGTTTTTTGGTTTTTTTTTTTTTTTTTTTTTTTTTTTTTTTTTTGTTTTGTTTTTTTTTTTTTTTTTTTGCCTTTTATGAAAAAATACTGCAGGTTTCCCACAATGGAAATGGGTCTGAACTTTTTGTTCTCTCACTTTTCTCAAAACAGGACCTTTGAGAGTGCAGAACTTTCTGGTAGGCTCAGGTGAAGTGCCATCCACCAAAGCAGTAACTTAGTTTCCTGCCACAGCCTGGATGTTTTCCTTGGGAGAGAACCACCTAATATTGATAAGGTCTGTTTCTACTTAATTTGAGGTCCAGCAGAGAGACTTGAGGAGTACCAGCTGTTACTCCTACATATGATCTGTATTTTTCAAACTGTCTAGACACCTGGGTGGGTTGCACACGTTACCAGCATAGGTAGTTAATCATGTCAAACGTTCTCTTTCTCTACAGGTTTGTTTTGTTTAACGAGCTATATGGAAACCCAGGGGAGCACAAAGAATCAACAGACAAGTGAGGAAATTTGATCACTGAGGCTGACACTTGGCCATTTTTCATTCTGACCTGGTACAGAGAGTGCAGAGATTTCAGGAGTTATTGGCTGTGGTGTTGGGTAACACCAGTGACACAGCAAACCCTGCCAGCAGTGAGCTGTGGGGTGTTTCACGAGTGCTCTTTGTGAAGTGGTGCTAAATGAAAGCTGACTGAAACTCTGCTGCACGATAGGAGGTTACAGCAGTGAAAGTTAGATTTACAGAATGCCAGAAATGAAATTTACAACTGACTGTAAAGGAAAACCTAGGAGAATGGCCACTCAAGGTCCTTATGATGCATCCTGCTTGGATAAGTATGAATGTTTTCAATTAATGCTCTCTCAGATGCCAGCTGCTATTCCAAAGTGAAGTGCTGTGTGACAGGATTCTTTTTGTTAGAAAGAAGGTGATTCCTCCTATTCAATCTGACTGGTTTCTTTGCCTTAAAAAACCAGAGAAATGCAAATGGAGTTGAAAAGGGCGAGGGACAGGACAGGAACCCCCCTGAGAAGCTGCATCCTGCAGCTCAGACCCTGCTGGGGTGGGCTGGCAGATCATGGATCTGGAATGGGGATCTTGGGGGATTCCTAACCTTTACAGCAGGCACTTGTAGCTCACATGCTTCAGGTCTGTCTTGTCTTGTGCTTGTGTTTGCTAACTGTGTTTTGAACTTCACAGTCAAGACTAAGCATGGCCTTCACTGGGATAAACTTGTTTTCCTCTCTCAGGTTGCCTGGCACTGGCACTAATCACAAGAACTTTTCAGTAAGCACAAGGGGTGTATCTTTCTCTACAAACAGCAAAGGCAAATAAAATAATATTATGGTCAAACGGGTGGGGTGTTTGCAACCTAAACAAGCCTGAGAATCCCAGGACAAGCTGTGATTCATTTCCCAGTAAGTTTAGTTTGCAGTTTAGAAGAGCTGAGCACCAGCATTAAACACTATCTCCCCACATGGGTGTTAGTGTTTTCAGGAGGGGATGGGCACTGGAAGAGCAGATCTAGCTCTGGAAGAAGCCAGGATGCAAAAAGATTGTTGGTCAGGAAAAGCCTTTGACATGAATCCTTTACCGCATGCCTTTGGCAAAGGTTCAGAATCACAACTGGGGAGGGGAGGGCTTGGCCTTGGGGCTGGTGCTCTGGAGTGCTCTGAGCTGTCGGATAAAGGTCTGTGGGCGCAGGCTGGGGCTGAGCCAGCGCAGGCAGCACCCAGGGTGATCTTCTGTGGGTGCTTTCCCAGTGGTCAGTGGCCCCAAAAGGTGCTGGACGTTGTGTGAGGCAAGCAGCACGCTGCAGGCTGCCCTGTTCCTGAATCCTCTCAGATACCTTCCTTGCCAAATTCTCTTGGACAGAGGTTGAGTAATCAAGCCAGGCTGCATGTAAAAACACACTTGTGTACGTCCAGGCGTGCAGGGTATTGCCAAAGTGGACAGACTGTCCTGCCTGGGCCTGCCAGAAAAGTTGTGTTTTGTCCAGCGGAAAAGAAAACATCCTTTTCTCTTTGCGCTTTGGAATTTGTCTCTTCAGACTCTGATCTCATCAGCAGAGTCTCTCTCACTGTGACCAGTTTGGCCATCCTGAGGCAGGCCCCTGGCCCAGTCAGAGGAGTCTGGCAGCAGTAGCCAGACCCAGCTGGTCCCCACGCAAAGTGGCCCGGTGGAAAGGGGGCAGGGGCTCCAAGGACTGCAGGGAGAAAGGAGGCTGAGCCCTGGTCTGGAGTTCAGCCTCTTGTGCTGGGTGTTCCTTGCACTGGAGGGATGGCAGGGGCTCCAAGGACTGCAGGGAGAAAGGAGGCTGAGCCCTGGTCTGGAGTTCAGCCTCTTGTGCTGGGTGTTCCTTGCACTGGAGGGATGGCAGGGGCTCCAAGGACTGCAGGGAGAAAGGAGGCTGAGCCCTGGTCTGGAGTTCAGCCTCTTGTGCTGGGTGTTCCTTGCACTGGAGGGATGGCAGGGGCTCCAAGGACTGCAGGGAGAAAGGAGGCTGAGCCCTGGTCTGGAGTTCAGCCTCTTGTGCTGGGTGTTCCTTGCACTGGAAGGATGGCAGGGGCTCCAAGGACTGCAGGGAGAAAGGAGGCTGAGCCCTGGTCTGGAGTTCAGCCTCTTGTGCTGGGTGTTCCTTGCACTACAAAAGGCCTCTGAGCACAGCACACAAAGAAGGAATAGCTCACACCTGGCAGGTTTACTGGCTGCTTTAGAGGTTTGCACCGGGCTGTGTGTGTGAGCTCTGTACCATGTCTGGAAACGAGAACTCTGCTCCAGCTGTGCCACCAACATGCAGCTTTATTTCCAGGCTGTTCCATATAGCTGGAAAGGCTGATTTTTTAAGAGAAGCATCCAAATACAGTGACATTTTTGCTCTGTCTTGCTTTAAGCCCTCATCCTTATCTAGCACTGACCTTTTGTTTCGCCCTTTACTGTTTGCATTAGATTAAAATGGCAGATTTCCTTGGAATAAATGTTAAAATGGGACTGTCAGCTGTAACTGGTGGTTTCATTGAGTATGACCCATTCCTTTAGGGTCTGCCAGAATGGCTGCATGAGAAAACCCCACATCAGGCACTAGTGGAGTAAAATTGAAAGTCTTGAGCATTCAGAGTCGGTCTGCAGGAAAGCAGAGCAGCTCACAGTTCCAAGGACATCCTTGGAAGGAGGAGCTGCCCCTCTCCAGTCCCACTTTCCAATCAGTTATGTTTGGAAACTCCTTTGCTCTGGGTGCTGGATGGGGATATGCTTAAAGCATCAAACAAAGGTGGGAGGAGAAGAAGCAAAAGGAAACACTCTCCTGAAGCCAAATTATTTTGGAGGGGGAGTGTTACTGGGAAGGGGAAGTTGTTTTGTTTTGTTTAGTTTGCTGAGAAAACATCCCTGCAGCCAAGACAAAGAAAGATGCCTGCTCTAGATCTTGTTACCTTTGGTCTCCTTGGGCCCCATGTCAAATCCCAGGTTATTTTTATGGACTGCTTAATCCAGGGCTTTATTTCCCCTGTAGGTAAATGGTATTTTAGATTCCAGGACAGCTTCAAATGGTGATACCAGCTGTCTAGACAAAGAGTGGCCCATGAACATGATCGTAAATAAAAACAGTCTTGGGCCTTTGGGTGTTTTTTTTTTTCCTTCCTTCTCTTTTCATGTTCCTTTTTAAACACTAGAAGAATCATGCTCATACAATCATATCAAATATGGATATTATTTTAAAAGAAGGAAAATTATAGAGTTTGATGGATCCTGACCAAAAAAAGAAACCAAAACTTTCACTTGGTGGGAAATGTCAACATTTCAGCATTTTTCCAATACTGTAATTTTTAAGAAATCCCCAAATTCCTGCTCCCAACCAGCCTTTCTGGCCAGCAGCATTAGACCCGAAGCCAAAACCCAGCAGAAACGGTCTCTTTGAACAGTGTACACACACCGTGTTTATAAAGGCTGCACTTTGTTTTCACTTGACTCTTCCAGAGGATGTACAACTTCCTCAGCATTTCACTTCCATGGCTTCTCCAAAGGCTGGGGTGTTCCAGCTGGCTGTGAGCCAAGGCTACCATAAATCAGCCCTGGCAAGAAGTTCCCTCCTCAGCGTTGCTTCCCCTCAGCAGCATTTTGGGGAGCAGAATGTTTTCGTTTTCTGAGCACCACTGGGCTCCGCAGGGCCCTTTCTCTGGTGTTGAGGTCTGCAGGGATTTGTTAAACAGCCATTCTGTGCAAAGGGTTTCTGTGCTCCACGTGCACCTGTGGAGCCAGCTCTGGCACCACGCAGGGCAGGCTGCTGGCATGCAGGGACAGCGTGGACACCACAGAAAACTCTGCTTCAGCATCATTTACTAGGCTACAGCCTGGATTAGGTTGCAAAATCCAGGACAAGAGCTCTGCTCAGAACTGAAATGTCCTACAGATAAGCCCTGGAGTAAGTGTGAGACAACCCAGACTTTTTTCACTGAGGCAAGGAAAAGATTTGGAGTTTTTTTCTGACATACGAAGGCCTGGATGTTGGTTTTTTCATTCTTCTAGAAAAACGCCTGTCCCTTTTAGCTTTTCCAGAAGGTGACAGCAGGTAGTGGGGAAGTGTGGGGGTCAGAAAGCAGCACGTGTCTGGGCTGTAGGGCTTCTAATCCTGGTGTGTGCCACGGCAGGGCAGCTCTGGCTGGTGAACCCACAGGGCAGATGGAGGGAGGCCAGGAGCAAACACCCAAGTCACAAAATCTAGGTGTCCTACCAGGGGCCATGGTGCTTCTGCCAAAAGCAGAGTTGGTCCCAGGGCTGCGGGCTCTCCTCTGGCTCGGTCCAGGGCAGGTTTCCTCCTCCAGACACCAGCTCAGAGCTGCTGCTTCTCCTCTAAGGAGGTGAGGGAGACTCCTCAGGAAGCTGGAGCCATTTCAGCTGTCTCACAAATTTCCCCATTTTGCCAGGGCAGAGGAATAGCCGGGGAGGGGGAAGGAGCAGATGGATTTTCCAGGTAAGACCTGGTGAAAGAGGGACAACAGTCTCCCTCAGAACAATGGGTTTGTTTTGAGCTGCCTGTCAGGAACTGACCTCTTTCCCCTCTCATCCTCTGAGCATGGGATCCTCGGGATTCTTGTTTTCTTCCTGCTCTCCCTCGCTGAGAGAACATCTTCCTCTCGTGCAGTGACGCACGCGGTGTCCACCAGGGCTCGGGGACACCAGTGCCTCCAGCCCAGCTCCTGGCTGCTGTCCCTGGCTGCTGAAGGACTCTGAGGGTGGCTGCAGGTGCAGAGGTCAGGTTTAGCAACCCCTCTCCTCAGGCAGCTGCCTCCCCTTGCCCACAGCCCGAGGCTCCTGGCAGTGCCAGGGTGGCCGTGTTTAATTCCCTGGGCACGGCGTGGGGCTCACACGAGGAGCTCAGCTGTCACTTGGGCTGCAAGGAGAGGAGCTGCAGCCCTTGCCTGGGGTCTGATGAGGGAAAATGCAAGTGCAGCCTGGCGGGGAGGATGCAGCTGCATCCTCCAGGGTGTCCAGGCTGAGCCCCCCTCCCTGTCAGGGACTGGAGCTGCCTTCTCCACGAGCCAGGCCATGATACACCCGCTAGGAACGAGCACTGCTCTCAGCCTCTGCCCGCAAAATACAACCCAGACCCACAGCCCCAGCTGTCCCCTCCTCAGAGCCCCTCTGAGAGACCTCAGCCAGAGCAACCAAGTGTGGGGAGGTGGGGAAAAAAGCCAAGGACAGGCCTGGGGTGGGAGTCGGGCTCTGCTCCCAGGGAGCAAGGGACAGGACAAGGGGAACAGCCTCAGGCTGCACCAGGTGATGTTTAAGTTGTATATTAGAAAAATGCCTTCCCCGAAAGGGCTTTCAAGCCCTGGCATAGCTGCCCAGGGAAGCAGTGCAGCCACCATCCCTGGAGGGATCCAAAAGCCACGAGGATGTGGCACCTGGGGACACAGGGCAGCAGTGGAGCTGGCAGCGCTGGGGGAATGTTTGACTCGATGCTCTCAGAGGTCTTTTCCAACACAAACGGGTCTGTGGCCCTGTGTGAGGGCAGGCAAGGCTTGCCCATGGTCTGTGCTGGCTGTAATGCCTGGACAGAGGCCAGGTGAACCACGCAGCTGCTCCCAGGAGCTCACACTGCCCAGCTGAGCAGTGCCAGGGCTGCCCTGCCCGCGGGGTGGCACGAGGGGCAGCCACACCCCAGACTGCATGGCAGCACCTGCTGGCCACCCCTTGGGCTCCTCAGCCAGTCCCAGAATTGCTGGGACATTTCTCACCCCCGACGAGCGGCAGCGTCAGCAGGGGGATGTACCGATGAACCTGCGCAGGGAATTCGGAGCAGCAGGGATTGTGCATTCCCACCCAAAGGAAACTCTCTGGGAAAGTTCCTTAGGTAAGTTGGGAGTGTCTCTGTTACAAGGAGACAACACCAGTTTGTGCACCTGCAGCACTGCGTGTTTCATCCCGGGGTACAACTGACAGAGAACATAAAGATACAAAGAGGATGAAAATAAAAGAGAAACATCACGCAGTGTCTCTAATAGCAAAGATTGGCTTCCCATTCTCTGGGCAGAAAAACAGCCCTACAAGTGCCGAGAGCAGCTGAGGGCTCCTCGTGCTTCACAGGTGAGCAGCTCTCCCCACGGAGGCAGGAGAACGGGGTACACCTGAGCGGGCACCACGGAGAGGAAGTGATCGCGCCTTCAAGTGTGCTCAGGGACTTAGAACTGCCAGCAAAGCCTCTGTGTGGAAACTCTGCCTGGAAAATAGTCAGAAAGGTACTTTTCAACTTTTATGGTAACGAAAATCACAAAAAGGGGGCAGAGAAAGGAAAGGGGCTATTCTTTTTTTTTTTCTACTTTACTATTTTTGATGATTTTAAAACTTGGTTCTAATTAGGTGATGCAAATTCTTCAGATGAACTCTGGGTCTGAGGGGGAATATAAGGTTTTATAGGGCCCGGCGTGAGGCTGTGTGTTTTGTACCTTGTCTCCTAGCAGCAAAAACCACATGGATGTGAGAGGCTGTTTTATGATCCGCCAGGGCTGTTGTTGGACAGGCTACAGCGAGCTGAGTTATTCCAACCACGCTGAGTTGCTGTTCCCTCCCTCTCTCTTTCTCGCTTTTCCCCCCTCTTTCCCTTATTTTTTTTTCCCTCTCTTTTCCCTTTTTTGTCAGTTTTTCTTTCCCCTCCTCACAGGCAAGTGTGAGAGGGATGGATGCTTTCACCACCCTTGTGCCAGAACTCTCTCGCTGGACTTGGCATCAGCAGCACTTCTCATCCCAAGCCCTTTTCCCTTGCTGGCTGGGATTCCACCAGGCGTTTCTAAAGAGGCAGTGAACTATGCTGGTTACTCTTTCAATTGCTCATCTCTTTGGTGTTTTCAAGAAAAAAAAGGAAACCAACCCAAAAAAACAACAACTCTGCGCTCCTGCTGTGCAGCAGCTTCCGTCAGAGGGTTTGGAGCTGGGGCTCAGAGTGCCCCTGCCATCCCCAGCTCACAGCTGGGCAGCTCTGAGGTGTGGGCAGGCTCAAAATCCGCCTGGGCACACGCAGAGTCTCAATTCCACCCTGGCCTGGGTTGACTTCTTGCTGCTTTGACCTCCCCAGGCCGATCCTGCTCCTGCCTCCCTCTGCTCCCTTGCGTTCTGGCTGCAGCTCTGCCTGTCAGTCGGGGGGGTTTGCGAGCTCTGATGGCAGAAATAACACCCTCCCCTCTTGCCAGGGTTACCCCACACCAGGCCAGTCCTGGAAAGATCCAGTCACTGGATTGCATGACTTTATTTACAAGGGAAGAGCAGCCCTGCTGTAGCATATCTGTGCTTTTCACCCCTGGGCACTGCACATGTTTCACTGAGACTGTTATTGCTGCCCTCTCTGTATCTCAAGCAGAAAAAAAGAGCTCTCTACTTACAGGGAAATATCTAATATGCTTTATTAAGCTTGTCAATATTTTAGATAAATTGTTTGTGGCCTGCTTCTAGTTCCACTTTACTGCAGACTTGCCCAGCCTCTCCAAGCTGTTCTGGATTACTCGCTGTGCTCTGATCTCGGGAGTCCTGTGAGCAGTTGTGAGCCATGTGTGCACATGCTGGCCCATCTTACACACTCCACTTATTCAGCAGTGGCCAAAATATGCCATGCAGCTGGTCTGCTTCGCTCTCTGCTCTGTCTGCTTTACAATTTCTTTTCTGTAGTAGAGACAATTTTGTTTTGTTTTGTTAATATGCAGCCAGTTACAGAGGAGCAATGTGAAGAAACATGATCTAATGTAATGGTATTTACTAAATATGCACATTTCATGCCTGACTCTATACATCCTCCAAGTTTCTGGAGCATTTCCTAGCACGGGACATCATGCCAGTAGGAAGCTCCCTAGCTTTTAAAGAAATACCTTCTCATTGCTCCACACCACAACAAAGCACGTGCATTTGTGTTTCCTCTCACTGAAACGTGGTTCTTTCATTCTCCTGCATCACAAAAGGGAGTCAGAAGGTTTGTGTGCAGTAAAACAAGACACAAAAGAGATCCCTGGGCAGGGTGTGGGGAATTACTTCATTTTCTCTTCTGCCAAAAATATTTCATTTGGGTGGAAAGGGGAATATCACTTCTGTGTCAAAGCTGTTGGCCACCTATAAAGACAGAGCCCAAAAGACACCTTTCTTTCTGCTATATAAATGTCTTTAAGTCCTCCTGGTGCCTCAGAATAAAGGGCTGAAGGGAGCAATGCTTTTTGACATATTTCTTTTAAAGCCAGCCCAAAGCACACTTTCACTAATGCCATGCTTA
Source organism: Anomalospiza imberbis (assembly GCF_031753505.1). Taxonomy (NCBI): domain Eukaryota; kingdom Metazoa; phylum Chordata; class Aves; order Passeriformes; family Viduidae; genus Anomalospiza; species Anomalospiza imberbis. The sequence goes on from NC_089703.1 coordinate 7,520,747, forward strand.
CCTCTCTCCCATTTTGAGGGGAGAACACCTTTTCTGAGCACTAGCCACACCAGCCCAGCAGAACCACAGCCTCCCTGGGGCTTTGCAGGCTCTGCTGCCAGGTGCTGCTGCAGATGAGCAGGCACCGAGCCGGGGGGAGTTTCCAGCGGAGTTTCAGTCTCACATCTGAGCTCCAGACAGAGCAAGCACAGCCACAGGCGAGGGCAGGAAGCAGGGAACATCTGGCCTTTGACTTCCTCTAGCGAGATCTGGCTGAGGTTCTTCTCTTTTCCCCTCCCTCTCTCTCTCAGGGCTCAGGGCAGACAGGATCTGAAACCACACACCTCGGGGTGCCACAGACAGACAGACAGACAGACACCAGGGCCAGCCCCACCCTGCTGCCTGCAGGAGAGCAGGGCTCAAAAGGGGGGCTGCCTTCTGAGTGACCTCGTTGGGGTCACCCTTGTCCTTCCCCCAGCTGCAGGAGTTAATTGCTGTTAATTAGGAGTTAATTTCTGTGCGATTTCCATCTCTCCCTGCTCCCCAGATTGAGCACACCCCAGCACACAAAACTGTTCCATTCACGAGATGCATCCTGGGCAATTAGGAATTTGCTGGGCAGGATGTCACCTAGCCAAATAAGTCTCGTTGTCTGCATTTTTTTTTTGTTTTGTTTTTTTCTTCCTGTGCTTTGTTTACTTATTGGTGTACTTTTTTCCCCTTTTATTCTAAGGAAAAGTGTTTGAAGTACAGGATCCTTTAGAAGGAATGAAGGGCAGTAAACACATTAAGGAACGGGATGAGCTGATGCTGAATTAGGCAAGCCCTCCAGAAGTGATGTCTAACACCTTCTTAGCAGTGTCCAGGAGCTGACCCCTAACTTGTGTGCATCATTGCCTGTACAGAGCAGGGAAACTGAGGCACGGCAAGGAGCTGACTCGCTGAATGGCAGCAAAAGGCCAGGGCAGAGCTGGGAACTGAGCCACAGCCTCTTGAATTCCAGTGCAGAGCTCTCTTCACCACGACACGACACGCTGCTCCTGGGTTTGGGTGTTGCCTGGTTTCTGCCTTACTCTGTCTGCACAGGAAGCAGTTCACTTAAGACGTGAATAAACGTGAATAGTGCTCAGAGTTGGGCTTTTTTTTTTCACCCTGTTTTCTTTTTAAAGGACAGTGTCCCAAAATAAATGTTCCCTTGAGTCAGTTCAATCTCCAGTAGGAGAGCTCAGTTCAATCTCCAGTAGGAGAGTTTCCACAGCGTAAAGCCCTTTACCATTAGTAGTGGACAAATGGGTGACTCAAAAGTTTTAAAAACATAGCCCATGATCATATAACTTGCTATATTAGGAACGTGTGTAACTGAGTCTTCTGCTCAGTAACTTCTGAGAACAGCTAGTATAGATACTTCAGGGGAAAACAACCCTGCCCTCCCTTTCACCTGCCCCTGGGTCTCTGTAAAAGACAATTGTGTAACATTAATTTCTCTGTAATCTCAGCTGTCTCTTTGGGAACAGCATCATTACCCTCCCAGCCTTTTCACTGCTACCTAAAAATGGCCTAGCCTCAATTTTGTCCCCCAGCTTGGATTCCCATGGACTATGGCAGAGGGCCACTGGACGCAGCACTGCCCTGTCCTCGGTGGATTCACTCCTGCCTCTGCTAGGTCTTTTCCCCAGACTTGGGCAGTTTGTCCTGAGCACCTCAGTGCTGTGACTTTCCATCCCTTATTCACTTCTGTCCACTCTGACTCACTGCTGTGACCTGACTGTAGCTTCTTGATTGCTTAAATGACACTAATTACTGTCACAAGAGCAGCTCTGGTCAGGCTCTGCCAGAATGCACTTCCCAAACCGTGGTGTCAGGACTGGAGAGGATCCCAATGGACAATGTCCCCACTGAAGTGAGTGTCTGTATCCCACTGTCTCCTTGCCATGCTGGAGAGGGGGCAGGGAGTGGGAACTGGAGAGGAAAGCAGTCTGGAGAGAGAGGAGTTAACACCTCAGATACCTCTAGGAAGGGAGGAGAGTGTGAGACAGACAAAGGGTGGGAAATGCAGTTTCCTGCTGGAAGAACTTTGGCTGACACATTTGCTGTGAGTAACACAGACCTAGTGTCTGACAGCTATTTTTAACTGCTCAACAATGACCCCCCTAGCACGGGGCCACGGGCAGCGTGTGCCCACCACACGGGCAGAAGCCAACTCACACGGGCAGAAGCCAACTCACAACTCGGGGGTTTGCAACAGAAGTCCGCAAATTGCCCAGAGCCTCCTCTCCGTGAGGGAAGCCGTGGTCCAGCAGAATGCAGAGATTTTCTCAAAATCAGAGAAGGGCCCTTGCGCTGCCCACGGACGGTGCAGGGCCCCTCAGCTTGGCTCGCTGTGCTGCCACTGCTGCTCCATCTGCCCCTTCTCAGTGCTGCCCACCTCGGTCCGAGTGCTGGGCTGACGGGATTCCTCCCGGCCCAGAGGGGCATGGGCGCAGGGAGAGGCTGTGCTGGCGAACCCCAGCCTGACTCCACCTGGAGGTTTCCAAGATCTGTGGGTCCCTGCACTGTGCTGTTTCCCCCTGTCCCTCCAAGGCCTGCCTTCACCCTACAGAAAGGGCAGCGGGTGCTTGAAAGCACAGCCTGGCATCCTGGCCTCCCTAAAGACCTGCTGGGGAGAAGGGACACGTTCCCAGTGCCTGCACTGCAGGACTCAACTCCCTGACCTTTCTGTGACTTCCAGGATGAGCTAATATTTGGGCAGTAACTTTCTGCTGGGATAATCCATCCCTGAGTGACAGTGACACCTCTGTGTTCAGGGCTGAGGTTTGTAGGTCAGATGTTTGCCCAGCGCGTGGGATTCCCAGGAGAAAGGAGAGTGTTTCTGCAAGCTATTATTAAAGCCAATTATGTCTGTAAGAATTTCTTTCCGGGTGGAAGGTTGAGGTGTTTGTGACATGTAAGTCACACAAAGGACACAGATGGGTGTTTATTGCCACACGCTGGCTGCTCCCCTCCTGCTGCCCCTCCGTGACCTGCAGAACCGGTTCTCCCCTCCCCGAGGCAGTAACCCAAAACCCTGTGTAGCAAGACGAGAGAGGGAAGAGCAGTGTCCAGGCTCTTGATGTGGCACTCCTTGCCCCGAAGGGCCGAAGGAAGCTCTGACATGGAAACTTCCTTCACCCTGTTATCAGTGACTCCATCCCACCCCGCTGCCTGCCCTCCTCGCCAGGCTGTCTCAGGGGTGTCCTTCTTTCAGAGCCTTGGGACAGCAGTGGCCACCAGAAGCCTCAGCCACGCTGATGGCACACCAGAGAGCCACTGTCTGGTGAGAAGTACAGGCACCTAAAGCCCTGACCTGATTCCTGTGCCAAGGCCAAGATGGAAATAAAATCATCTTGTGAGCCTTCTCTATGGATGGGGTTTCCACGAGGAAGGCAGAGCTGGCTGAAAGCTCCAGCTCCCAGGCAAAAAAAAAAAAAAAAAAAAAGGTGCTTCCATCCCATTTCAATCCAAGAGATCAAGGAGATCAGTCTTACCCATAAACAGGCCAATATTCTGGAACCAATCATTCTGTTATTCTTGTGTTTTCTCAACCAGATCTTCATCTGCATTGTCAGCTCAGGACAATGTCACCCAAACCGCGGACTGCACCTATGTTGCATAAAATTGATGTGATGGCAAGGAGATGCAGAGACTGACTGTTCACCAATGCCTCTCCCTCGTGCCGGGGCAGCTGCAGGCTCACTGCACTCGTGTTCTCCTGTATTCAAGGGGCAGTAGAGATCCTGATTTGTGTCACTGTCATGAATTAGTCAGTTCTTACACTTGTGAGAGAGCTGCTGCCACTCAGTCCTGTCAGGCTGTCAGCAGAGCTTCATTGTGGGTTTTACCTGCTGAATATGGATGGTTTTGCTGTTGTGATAGAATGGGGATTTGCCTACATCTCAGCTAATGGCTGAGCCATTAAGCTGCTCCTCACTCATCTTAATTCCTTGTGGCAATAGGTAAAATCAAATGTATTCTTGAATACTGAAAATTGCCAGTGAGATGTGGCCAGTGGAGCTCAGGGGCTGGGTTAGCTCTCACCTGCTCCTGTGTCCCGTTCTCAAACCCCCCAGTCCCACTGCTAGTGCAGCTCTCCCTATGCCCAGCAAGCTGTGACTCCTGCCCTGGGGGCTGTGGTACCTGCGTGCAGCACTTTGATGTATAAATAACTTTGTGCTCATGGTTGTTGAATGTTGTTTATACCCCACTGGCTGCCACGCCGTGTGCCAAGGCTATAAATACCCTGCTGCGTCTAGACTGGATCTAAACTTGGCATTGGGCACCCAGATTCATGAGAGGGGTGGTTTCATCTCTCAGCACAAAGGAGGTGCCCCAAAGTGTTTGATCAGGGCTCCAGAGGGGGCTTGGCAAGAGACTTCTCTGCTCCTGCCATGCCAGAGCAGCACTGGCCCCAGTTTCTGAAGAAAATCTCTTCCTCCCGTGCTCCCAGGCTGCTGGGCACCCAGCCCAGAGGAAATACCTGACCTTATCCCTTCCTGATGGGCTTCAATGCCCCATTGAGTGCAAGGGGTCCCAGACATCACAGGCTCACCTTCCCTGGCCCTGACAGCTCCGAGCTGAGCCTGGGCCGGGGCTCACACTGGCACTGAGGTACCCATGGGGTGCTGGTGGCTGCAGGCTGGGCTGGCGAGGAAGGACAAACCTGCATTATCTGCCTGCTAAAGCCACGCTGGTGCAGCTGCAGCAGGAACCTCTGCAGGCAAACACATCACGAGCAAAGCTGGTGCATTTCCCCAAGCAGCGTGGGGCTGGCAATTTGGGTTTTGATGAAGGACAGTGAACCACTTTGGGCCAGCTTGTCTGCAGCTCTCTAAGGGGGACTGTGTGAGCTCCTTCCCACTCCTGGGTTTTGCTTGGAGGCTGAGAGCACTCTTGACATGTAATGGGGCTGTCCCATGATGGATAAATGACAGAACAGGGGATCACACCTCACACCAGAGCACTGGCTATAAACACTTTTTGTGTCAACACTGGTGAAACCTCTCTCGACCATAAGCTCCGTCGGGACCATGCTGAAGCCCCCTTGCCTCTTGGGCTGCCTTAGGGCTTTACAGCATTGCTCCTCCCTGACTGAGGCCACAGCATCCCCCGAAGGAAAGGGGACGGAGTTGTTGTGGCTTGCCTGTGAGTGTGGAACATCTCAGTGTGGCTCCAAACTGCAGGGAGCACAGAGCTGCCAGCCAGTCCCCCAGGAGCCCCTGATGATTCTTGGGATGCAGCTTACACGCCTTGGGCAGGTAAACCTGTGGTCATGGCACAAGCAGCAGCACTGCCAGGGCTGTTTTGCCTTGGGAGATGAGCACAGGTGATATGAAAGCTGTAGGAGGGACAGCAGCCCTGACAGATCCTCTTCACCCAGACAATATTCCTTGTGACTCCAGGGAGCTGCTTGCGTTAGGATTGCTGAGTGCCTGCCACAGCCTCCACTGCAGCTCCTTTAGCCCCTGCAGGGCTCTGTGAGCCCAGCTCCTGTGCCAAGGCTCGCGTGTGGCTCAGGAGCAGTGTCCTGCAGGGCTGTGTGTGGCTGTGGCACTCCCAGCGTGGGTCACTGCCCCAGAGGATCCACCCCAGAGGTGCCAGGGCAGTGGGGTGGTGCCTTTGCCTCGGGGCTTTGCACAGGGGGGATGCTCTGGGGTCTGCGTCAGGCACTGTGTCACAGCTGGATGAGCTGCCTGCCCAGGAATCTGCTTCTCCTCGGAGCTCCCCAGTGTTCTGGGATGTCCTGGGGAGGCTGCAAAGCTCATTTCCTCAGCGCCTGGCACCAGCTCTGCTTCCCAGCCCTGTGGAGCTGCAGGGAGGCCAGGAGGTGAGGCGTGTTTGAGCTGTTACCTGGGCAACAGCTAAACACTGACTTCAGATAATAATTGTCAAATAGCTCAACATCAGGCTGAGGAGGCAGGGTGAAGGGGGGCTGCCACTGCCCCTGGTCCCAGGGAGTCCCATAAAATCCTCAGTGAAAAGCTACTTGTGCGAGCCAAATTGGCTCAGCTCAGCCTGGCCTGGGAGCTGTCAGCAAACCGAGGCAGGCTGAGCACAGGGGTGCCCTGGTCCTTCCACCACACCTCCTGCACCATCACCTCCACTCACCTGCTGCTGCCTGCCGCCTGCCCCTGCTGCCCTTGGCCCCGCTCAGGCTCTGCATGGCTCCACGGGGGGAGGTTTAGCCCGGGCTGTTTCCCAAGGATCCTCTTGGCACACCCCAGAGTCTCTGAGCAGCAATCTGGGTCTCTGGCACCAAAGGAACTGCCAGGATTTAGTCCGTGGTAGCTCACTTTTGGGTTTCTCCTTGGAATGAATACAAAAGACAGAGGGGGCACTGGGGCAGGCTGCAGCTCAGGCAGTGCAGGGCCAGTCCTGTGGCTGGGCTCGTGTGTGACCCAAGCCCAGCTGATCAGGCTCAGCGCTGATGCTGAGCCGAGTTCAGGGTTTTGCATCGTTTGTAAAGCATGACCTAAACTCGCACCTGAGCGCTCAGCCGCTGAGCACCATGTCCCTGGCACGGTGCAGGACTCGGTGCTCGTTTGCTGCTCCCAGATTTCCTGGGAAATGGCTGGAGCAGGGCAGCTGTGAGGCACACGGCCATTGTCAAGGAGAGCACTGCTCTGCCCCTGCCCAGAGCTGCCCTGGGGTGGTGGGACTGGCTTCCACAGGGATGGAGCTGCAGCCCTAGGTGGGTGTGGGAGGGATGGGGCTGTGTTTGACAAGCAGCATGAGGTCACCCTTTCAGTCCCCTTCGGGTGAGATATATCAGCAGGCTGCCCTTTGCCTTGGATAGAGTAATTCATTTTTTAAAATCTGCTTGTGCTGCTTCCCCTTCCCTCTTAACCCATTCTCAGCCTTTGCCTTTCCTCATTGTTTCAGCCAGAGAGGACAAAGAAGTGTGAACCACATCAAATAATGACATTTGCCACAGAGTCTCCTGTTTCTTTCAGTGGCCAACAAACCCTGAGATCACACACTGGATCCCCAGCAGCCAGCTGTTACCAGCTCCCACAGCCACCTCTAGAAATCCACAAAACAGAAATCACTCTCCCTCATTTACCTGCCTTATCCCCTCAGACTGTGAGCCATGTGGGTCTTACAATGGGATTAAATCTGCAGTGGAGTCCTGAGGATCAGATTGAAAGGTGGCATTTAGGGCACACTTCAGCACAGCTGGTGAACCAACAAGACTGACGTGCCCACAGCACAGAGACATGCCCTGGCTCCAGGTTTTATTTCCCGTAAGCCACAATAAATGGCATGCTAACAGAAAGGGTGTGCTGGGCACTGACCACAGGCATTCCATGGGCAGATTTATTCTGTGACTGCAGAGAGCCTGGATCTCTCCTGCTCTGCCTCTCCTGCATGTGGTTAAGGAATGAGCAAGAGGAGAAAGGAAATTAACACAACAGAGAACTTGACATAAAAGTGTTTTATATCATCTCCTATAAAACAACCCATAAATCCCTGCCCTCCTGCTCCACCCCTCCACATGGTTTTCATTTTAGTGGCTGGCTGAGAAGCAGGGACGTGGAGGGCACAAAGCACATATTCTTGGTGGGAGAGGTTCCCCTTCCCTATAGGCTTCCTCCTCTTCCTCCTCACACCTTGTCCCTGTGCCTACAGCACAGCATTCTCCTCTGGAGAGCAGTCACAACCTGGAGCAAGTCAGCATCTGCCACATCTGCCACATCTGTCTGCCCTGCCACAGCTCCAGGACCCTGGGTGGGAGCACTCAGGGCACTGCATGGGCAGGGGAGGCTCTTGCAGCAGTGACACTGAGGCAGCTCTTGAGCATCAGGAAAAGGGGCAAGGACCGAGCTTTGAAAGATCCTTGTGCTCAGATTTGGTCCCAGAAGAAATCCTGAGATGTTTCAGGGCATTGCAGCTTATTCTGGAGTTCTTGGGGGAGCTGGCTCAGGAGCTTTCTGGAAGGATCTGGTGACTGACAGTGTCAGACTCATAGAAAAAGAGGCAGTGCCCATAAAGCTGTAACAATAGGACACACAGTCCTTGAGGGGTTTATTGCTGCATTGCAAGAGCCTTGCTGTTGGCTCATTGCTCCTGTACCCATTTGTAATGTTACAGAACACATTTAAATGAAAATCTTCATTCGCTGAATAAAAAACAAATCCAGGGGAAAATATGTTCAAATTGTAGCAATTCTTGCTTTTGTTGCTATAAAACTTAATCCTCCTCTTGGGCTGTTAGAGCAGATTGTTTTAAGGCCATGCTGGACAGAAGATTTACTGAGGCAAACCTGAAGGTCAGGCAGAGCTTTAAGGCTGTAGTGAGAGCCTTGGTGGTTTCAGAGAGTGTGCACAGAGCTCATGGCAGTACCAGGGTGTCAGGGACCAGGGAAAGGAAGTGCTCCTGGAATGACCCAATGAACCTTGCACAGTAAGGCATGGAAAATGCTTGGTTACAACCTTGTTACTTAATTCTGGAGTGAGGACAGCAAAGATCAAGACACAGGAAAGGTTGGAAAGGATTGTTTAAGGCTAAGCTAATGACAGTAAAAAAACAGATGTGGAAGGTAATAAAACTGATGGGATGGGCAGCCATTTTACTGAGCACTTTATGCTGATGTTAGCTAATAAAACAGCAGAGCCTTTGGTAACTGAGCTCCTCTCCTCTGTGCATTCCATCCCCCCTTCAGTTATTTAATTCATCTTCAAAAAGAACCAATCCTTATTTTAAGGGAAAGACTGCATCAAGTGATTATCTGCAAACCCAAGGAGGTGCGAGGTATTGTTGAGGTGAAAGATATTTCATCCTTGCAGGTATTTTGTTAGTTAAACTGCAGAGAACCAGGAATGTGGAAAACAGATCTATGTCACACTGAGAACGTTCCCCCCACGTTTCTGCTGTAATTACAGCTGGGGGATGACAGAGCACGTAGGTGATGCAGCTGTCACCATGATACCAGGGTTGAGATTGGAAGCAGCTCTCATTCTGCTAGAAACAAAGCTCTGCTCACCTGAATAACAGCACTGTCTTTAGTCCCCAGCAGGAAGCAATGTCCCCCCTAGCTTTAGCAGTGGCCCTGGTGACTCTGCCACGGGGCCAGTTCTGACCATTTAACCTGGGAGGGCAGGAAAGAGATGTTGTGTGGGAGATGCAGGCTGTGGTCAGTGCCCCCCTTTTCCATGCTGGAGCTGGAATGCTCCTCCCAGGCTGGCCTGCTGCCCTGGCAGGGTGGGAAGCACCAAACTGGACCTGTACCTTGTAAGATCCCCACCCAGCCCACTCCCCATTCACGAGATGTTTGGTCCCTGAGCTCACTCCTGAATGGGGTCCAGGTAGCTCCTTTTGCTTCAGCTGCTCCTCCTGAGCCCTGGATCACTGACTCTCCTCCCATATGTTTCCCATTAATCCTTGTCTTGCCTGCAGAGAAGCTTGCTAAGGGGATGGAGGGAAGTTGGTTCACACAGGGGGATGCTGCCACTCTGCTCCATTGATCCCCTTTGAATCCTCCAAAAATCAGGATTCTTTCTGCCTGTATCTGACTATATCCCCTATATGTGATTATATACCCTCTGTTTGGCTCTTTAGGCTGTATTTGCACTGAACTGCCAGGATGGAGGAGCTCTGCTCACCCACTACACTTCAGCAGTGCTGGCTCTGGAAGGCTCTCCCGGGCTCCTGGTGCTCCTCTCAAACCCCTGGGAGTTCAGCCCTTGCCCAGAGTGTGAAGTCACAGGATTTCCTGCTGCTTGCAGCAGGAGCAGAGCTGTCTGTCCCACAGGCAGAGGTGTCTGTGAGTCAGCACCAAGCCAGGCTGGCCATGGACAGGCTCTCAGCAGCTGCCCAGGGGCTCTCAGTCCCTCCTTCCCACTGATCACACCTCCTGCTCTCGGGAAAACACTCCTGCCTTACTGGCACCTTCTTGCCATAAGCTCGTGAATCCAATTCCATGCTAGTGTGGAAAAAATGTCATTTGCCAGCCACCATTTTACCCAGTTTCCCCTTCCCCGGAATGCCCACCTGGTTCCTCACGGGCTGCTGCTCCCGGGGTGGGTCAGCCCTGCTGGGGCTGCATGACACTGTTCAAACTGACAGCTGCTGCTTGCTGCCCTGGCCCTGAGCGTGGGGCTACAACTGTTTCAGCAAAGGCAAGATGTTTAGGAGCAGAGGCCAAGCCTTGTAACACCCCGAGCCCTCCGTCTGCAGCACCCGAGCGCAGCTGGCTGAGGGAGCTGCGGGTGTGACAGACAAAGCTGACCTGGGGCACGGCAGCCTGCCCTGGCCTCATCCCTGCCTGCTCATTCTGTGCCCTGGCCTCATCCCTGCCTGCTCATTTGTGCCCTCGTGCCTCACCCTTCCACGTGGGAAACAGGAGTCAGCAATCACTCGCTGCAGAATGAGGGGCAGAAGGAATTCAAACTGCATGCATTTGCTTCACAGCCTTTGGGATGTCCATTGAATCACTCAGAGTACTCTCAACAAGATTTTGCTGACAGAATAGCCCAGTGATGTCTCTTCACTGTGCTCTTGGACACTACACAGTCTTCATTATGACTTTGGATACTCTTTTGGACAAACATGTCTCCCGAGGCTGCTCCCAAAATCCAAGCAGTGACCCCGGCCCCGTGCTATTATCAGGATGTGCATCACCACCAGTGAGATTTCTTTGATGGTGCTCCTGGCAGGGATGCACTTTGGAAAGAGTGACAGCCTCCCACAGACACCCACTGACAGCAGGCTCCTAGATTCCTTTCACCAGGTGCTTTGGCTGCTCTAAGTTCAGACCTTCCGTGTTTCCCGAAAGGAAACAGAATTCCTCATGCTCTTGCTTGACTGTGTTGCTGGTTTTTATTTGATGCCAGAAACATAGCGGGGTTGCAGACCCCTATCTGTTGTTTTGGACTATTTTACCAATATTTCACCTAACTCAGGACTTGAGACAGATCTGCTACAGGAATGTCAGACCCAGCTCCAGCTGCAGTCAGTGGAAAAAGAGTAACTGCCTTGAGTGGGAGCTGGACTGGGACCTAAAACAGTGAGTGCAGTGGTGCTGCAATGTCTTTCATCTCAAAGATGCTGGGTGAGATCCAGGCTATGCTGGTAATGGTTGGGAAGCTGCCAGCTGCTAATGATGTGGAACAAGCTGGTGACTCCTAGCTCCAGTTTGTAGGAAGCCACCAGACAAAACAAGTCCCAGGAATAGCCAGCTCAACCCTTTCCTGGTTGGGTTCATGCTGTACTGGCATGGCAGTAATTTAGGAACTTCCCCTGATGTGGCTCCTGTGGTGTCTGATCTGTGGAGGCCACAATGCCTCCGTGCACATTTATCCTCAAGAAATTCCCTAGAAATGCTCAGCAGGCTGTACCAGCAGTGTCTGGAGCAGAGTTTTCCCAGATCTGGCCCACTCTGCTGGTGCTTTGATAGTTCTCAGCACAACACAACCCCTGCCTTGCTCTGGTTTCCCTGCTGTAGCCACAGCTCCTGCACCCAGCCCTGCAGCTCTCGGGGCGAGGGGCACCCAGGATGGAGGAGCAGACACATCACAGTGTGGGGTACCCCAGGAGCTCCATCAGTGGCTGGCTGAAGCAAGAAAGAGATTGATTCTCTAGCAATGTCCCTCTGGCACAGGCAGCATGTGGGAGATGGACAGTCCATACCTCTCGGGGTCCGGGTGTCGGGGTGACCCCGAGAGTGTAGAAGTCCTGGATTCCCAGCCCTGCAGCCAAAGGAGGAGTCTGAGTGCGCAGGGTCGGCTTCTCCAGGTTGTTTATTTTCCCTTATCCAGAACATTCTCTCTCTGCCCTGCTGAGCTCTGTCCAGCAGGTCGGCCATGGCATTCTGTCTGCCCTCAGGGCGGTGTTCCCATTTTATACCCAAAACTCCGTGTGCCATGTTTACAATAACGTGCCAATATCTGTCATTTATGTTGGGCAGTGTGTCTGTACCTTAAACCAACAGAAAAGTGTCACCAGCACAGCAACACATGGAGGGCAAGGAGAAGGAGAAGGCCAGGACACGCCCAAATCCCTCCATCTTGTCCCCCTGAACTACATTCCAAAAACCCCAAAATTCTACTTTTCCACCCTGTGTTAATTCAACTACCACTCTACTCAAACCCCTGTGGCTTGTAATTCCTCACACAGAGTTGGCAGTTTTTTCCACGGGCTAAAATCGCATCCACAGGTGTTTTTGACTTGGTGCCAGGGTCTCCGAGCCCCCTGCCAGGGTCTCGAGGCAGCCAGAGGGATGTGCTGGGCTCCCACACAGACCCACCCCAGTTTGAGATCAGGAGCAGGAGATGGCAGTGCGGGAGGAAGGACATTCCACAGCACAGCTGTACAGCTGCTGAGGCTGGGCAAGCAGGTCCAAGCAAGCACAGCTCCTCGTCCCACCTGGCCGAGGACGGGGAAGATCGAGGTGATGATGCCCAGGAAGCTGGGACTGCTTTTGCTGTCGGGCTCAAACAAACAGCGCAGTGGCTTTGTGTGCCAGGGCTTCAGAGAAATCACTGCTTGTCTGAGCTTTTTAGAACTCATCTCTCCTTGGAGACGTGTTTGGTGAAGAGGAACAGGAGCCACAGGACAGAGCACCTTCAAAGGGTCCGGGGGGGTGAGAGGCATTTACAGGCAAAGCTGGAGGTGCAGTCGGACTGCCCAAATCACACCTGCGCCCAGTCCCTGCCGGCTCTCGGTGATCAGGTAATTAATTAGCTGCTCCTAACGCTGCTCCTGCAGTGCTCTCTGCTGGGGAAGGAGCGGCAGAGGCGGCCCGGGCTGGGGAGCGATGTGCAGCATCAGCCCGTGCCTGGGGAATGTGTGCAGCACCCCGGCCCGGCCGTGCCAGCCGGGCAGGAGCCGTGCCAGCCGGGCGGGAGCCGTGCCAGCCGGGCAGGAGCCGTGCCAACCGGGCGGGAGCCGTGCCAGCCGGGCGGGAGCCGTGCTAAGCGGGCTGGAGCCGTGCTAACCGGGCAGGAGCCGTGCCAGCCGGGCAGGAGCCGTGCCAACCGGGCAGGAACCGTGCTAACCGGGCAGGAGCCGTGCTAACCGGGCAGGAGCCGTGCCAGCCGGGCAGGAGCCGTGCCAACCGGGCGGGAGCCGTGCTAACCGGGCAGGAGCCGTGCCAACCGGGCAGGAGCCGTGCCAGCCGGGCAGGAGCCGTGCCAACCGGGCGGGAGCCGTGCCAGCCGGGCAGGAGCCGTGCCAACCGGGCGGGAGCCGTGCCAGCCGGGCGGGAGCCGTGCCAGCCGGGCAGGAGCCGTGCTAACCGGGCGGGAGCCGTGCTAACCGGGCGGGAGCCGTGCCAGCCGGGCAGGAGCCGTGCTAACCGGGCTGGAGCCGTGCCAGCCGGGCAGGAGCCGTGCCAGCCGGGCAGGAGCCGTGCTAACCAGGCTGGAGCTGTGCTAACCGGGCTGGAGCCGTGCTAACCGGGCTGGAGCCGTGCTAACCGGGCAGGAGCCGTGCCAGCCGGGCAGGAGCCGTGCTAAGCGGGCTGGAGCCGTGCTAAGCGGGCTGGAGCCGTGCCAGCCGGGCAGAAGCCGTGCCAGCCGGGCAGGAGCCGTGCTAACCGGGCGGGAGCCGCGCTCCAGGAACGGGCTCCCGGCCGGTGCAAAGCCGGTGGCACAGGGCTCACTAACGTGTGACAGCGGTGCTCAGGCAAACAGCGGCTGGGAGCGGCTCGGAGCTCACCCGGGCTGCCCGGGCCGGACGCGGGTCTGGACCCCGCGTGTCACACTCCTTCATGAGCTCAGCGGGACAATCAGATTCGTGTCTGCTACTGCTTCCAGCGTGCCATGAGACGGGATGACTGATCCCCCGGGGCCGCTACACCACGAGCTGCGGTCCCCGGCGGGTTCGGAGCGGGTTCGGAGCGGGTTCGGAGCGGTTCGGAGCGGTTCGGAGCGGGTTCGGAACGGGTTCGGAGAGGGTTCGGAGCGGTTCGGAACGGTTCGGAGCGGGTTCGGAGCGGGTTCGGAACGGGTTCGGATCGGTTCGGACCGGGTTCGGATCGGTTCGGATCGGTTCGGAGCGGTTCGGAACGGGTTCGGACCGGGTTCGGATCGGTTCGGAGCGGTTCGGAACGGGTTCGGAGCGGGTTCGGAGCGGCGCTTTGGGCGCCGCCGCGGCCGCGCCCACCAGAGGGCGCTGCGGGCAGAGCCCGGGTGGAAAGGGGACCGTTTTGGTGAAAAGGGACCGTTTTGGTGAAAAGGGAGAGTTTTGGTGAAAAGGGAGAGTTTTGGTGGAAAAGGGACCGTTTTGGTGGAAAGGGACCGTTTTGGTGGAAAGGGACCGTTTTGGTGGAAAGGGGACCGTTTTGGTGAAAAGGGACAGTTTTGGTGAAAAGGGACAGTTTTGGTGGAAAAGGGACCGTTTTGGTGAAAAGGGGACCGTTTTGGTGAAAAGGGGACCGTTTTGGTGGAAAGGGACCGTTTTGGTGGAAAGGGACCGTTTTGGTGGAAAAGAGGACCGTTTTGGTGAAAAGGGGACCGTTTTGGTGAAAAGGGACAGTTTTGGTGAAAAGGGACAGTTTTGGTGGAAAAGGGACCGTTTTGGTGGAAAAGGGGACCGTTTTGGTGAAAAGGGGACCGTTTTGGTGGAAAGGGACCGTTTTGGTGGAAAGGGACCGTTTTGGCCACAATGTCGCTGTGAGCCGCGCTGGCCCGTGCCCAGGCCTCCCGGCTAACCGGTGTTCTCCATCAGCGGCGCTCCCCGTGAGAAGCCTGTAGCTACTCCACCGGCGCTGTAGCACCTCCCGATGGCGTTGCAATAGCCCCAAACATTCTCGGCGGGTTTGGGAGCAGGTGAGCCTTAAAAATTATATTTTTTGGTCTTCGGCTGCCTGGTGACGTCACGGAGGGGGCGGGCTCTGTGTCGTGACGTCACGCACGGGCGCCGGCCACGCCCCCCCCGGCGGCGTCACGAGCGCGCGGCCCGTTCTGCGCGCGGCCCGGCGGGGACACGGCACCGGCACCGCCCTCCTCATCCTCACCCTCCTCCTCATCCTCCTCCTCACCCTCCTCACCCTCACCCTCGCCGCCATGGCGGGCGGCCCGCAGGAGAACACCCTGCTGCACCTCTTCGCCGGGGGGTGAGTGCGGGGCGCCGGGGCAGGGCCGGGACCCGCTGTGCCCGCGGGGCAGACAGACAGACGGACGGACAGACAGACCCCGCTGTGGCCGGGGTTTGCCCCGCGAGCCGCTGCTCCGTTCCCCGCTCCCAGCCCCGCGGCCGCGCTGTCGCGACACGCGGCGGGGCTCGGCGACAGGGCCGGTGCAGGCGGGCAGTGCCCGCTACGGGCCGGGCATGCCGGGCCGGGCGCTGTGCAGCCGCGGCCGGGCTCGGTCCGGCCGGGCTCGGTCCGGCTGGGCTCGGTCCGGCTCGGTCCGGCTTAGCTCGGCTCGGTCCTGCTGGGCTCGGTCCTGCTGGGCTCGGTCCGGCTTAGCTCGGCTCGGTCCTGCTGGGCTCGGTCCGGCTGGGCTCGGTCCGGCTTAGCTCGGCTCGGTCCTGCTGGGCTCGGTCCTGCTGGGCTCGGTCCGGCTTAGCTCGGCTCGGTCCTGCTGGGCTCGGTCCTGCTGGGCTCGGTCCGGCTCGGCTCGGTCCGGCTCGGTCCTGCTGGGCTCGGTCCGGCTTAGCTCGGCTCGGTCCGGCTCGGCTCGGTCCTGCTGGGCTCGGTCCGGCTCGGCTCGGCTCGGTCCGGCTCGGCGGGGTGAGCTCCGCTGTCCTGCGGCTGCCGCATCCCTGCGATCGCACCGACCCCAGCACGGGGAGAGGATGGGGCAAACGGGGCTCCAGAAGGTCCCGGTACTCGTGGGTGAATGACCTGGCTCGGTCATTCTGTCCAGTTCTTCCTTCAAGGACTTGTAAGCTGTTGGGTTTGTTGTGTTAAAAGCTAAAAGTACCAGCCCTAACCCATAAACCGCCAGCCAGAAACCCTTATTAAGAGTTAACTTATTATGGTTATTTTAATAGTAGTCTAGGAAGGTAATTGTATGGTGTAAATTAGGTTTTAATCATCTGTTATGCAGATTAGGTGCACCTTTGGCCTTGTCAGAAATAGTTTATTTTCATATTTTAACAGCTTAAATTATCTAAGTAATAGAATACTCCTTAGTGCTTGTCAGCTGACGGTAGTTAGGAAGCCAACATGAAACCTGTTGTTGGTTTAAATCTGCCTGATAGTAGACCATTGGTTCTTCTGTTGCCTAACAGGATACTTCTGTTTCCTCTGACATGCCCCTGGAGCAATAGGTTTATTTAATATAATATTAAACCAAACAAATCTTAAGTTTTTCAGAGACACTGCCCTTCTGCTGGCTTGCAGACTCTGCACTGAGTCCTCTGTCCCCTCTGCATCAGAGCAGTACCTGGAGCCTGGGACAGAAGCTGGACCTGAGTGTACACGTGGAATTTGTTTGGATAGTAACAGCACCCATCCAGAGCTTCTGGTGTCCTCATGTAACTCCTCAGACTATAAATAAATAGGAATTTTAAACTCATCAGTGTTTTAATCTAGTGCTGGAAGTCAGCATCTTCCTTGGTGATTTATTGTACCCTGCCTTCTGCAAGGATCCCAGTACTTTGCTCAGCTGAAAAGTGGTTTTTGCAGAGAAAGTAAAAGGAACCCATTCACTTGAAAGAATTTTGATAGAGGCACTCTTGGTGTTCTGATGGTTTCCTGGGAAGGTGGGGATGGGCTGTGGTGTCAGATTAAAAAGTAATTCATATCTTTGTGTTTGCACAAAGCAGGCAGGCCAGAGCTAATCTGAGGGGCCAGAATAGAAGGAATGTTGAGCACTTCAGAGGCCGGGAGTGATGAAATGCACTTGAGTGTTGCAGAGTGCTCTCCAGTTGTTGAAATGGATGGTTTCCTGTTAACCAGGTTATTCAGGCAGACAGACTCGTTGGCCCTTTAGTTTCTGCTAGTTCCTTTTCAGGCTTCCAGTAGCAGCAGCGAGCCGAAGGGTGCTCGTGGTGGTGGTGGTGGTGGTGGTGTGGTGGGAACGTGGCTCTGAGGGCTGGGGAGGTTTCAGGAGCAGCAGAGACGGTGATGCCCCAGCTGCACAGCACACACGAGCGTGCTTGCAGCCCAGGGCTCCTGTCCCTGCTGAAGTCACTGCGGTTGTTGCTTGGTTTTGTTTGGGAAAAGAGGTTACTCCATGTTGCCTTCCCAGCTGGAGGAATGCTGGTCACTGCAGGGGTTTCCTAAGAAGTGGCAGTGTTAAGCAATGTGCTGATGCTGACAAACAGTTGGGGAAATGTTTCCACCTGTGAAGTGTTCGCCTGAAGATGTGTGTGTGGTCCAGGACGGGGAGTTGTGCTGGGATTGACTGTCCCACCCCGCTCTGGGTTCAGGTTCCTGTGCATTCCCTGCCTCATTGACAGCGTGGCAGCTCAAGGAACACAGGAGATGCTTACAGGAATAGCTACACCTGATAACAAATGATGAGGTGGAAATTGAATGAATGGTTAATAACATTAAAGCATTAGGAACAGTCTGTATTGTTCAAAAACTCATTTTTCTTTGGCATCTGAGGGTGCAGAACTTGTTTTGTTCACAGTCTGGACAATGCAGTAAAGAAATATCAAAGGTGGAACCTGCTTTGCTGTTTCTGCTAGAGCATGTGACATGTTTTAGAAAATCACTATTTTAAGTACACAGCAAAATGTGTCAGGCTGTAACCAGGCAGCTGTGATCTTGTCAGTGGTACTCTACTGGGAGGACTTTGTTCTGCAGGACTTCCTTTAACATTCAGCATTGGCTTGATATTTGTATTAAGAACATTGCTCAGTGATTAAATCTAGGACTGATGAAGCGAGTCTTAATTAAGATTCTTGTCATCTCTGTCAATTGTGCTAGTGGGTGCTGAGAGTTTATTTCAGATGCAGGTCATTGATACTTTGGGGTGGACTCTGTACAGACAGAAACCTGTCAGCAAGAGAAGAATGGGAATTGGATTCTGACATGTGTGTCCTCTGCATGTTTTTTAAACCTTGTCTCTTTATGGAAGTAAATGATTTTTCTTCAGCTGTTAGTAGAGAGTACATTATGTGTCTCCATGGATCACATGTTTGACCTGTTGGAAACACTCTGCCATGGTGTTTTGTTTCCAGGAGGTTTCTATGCTGTTCACTGAGGACAGATTTAGGCACTGTTACAGGATTTTTGCAAGAGGCTTGTGCAGTGAGCACTGCTTTAACATCTCTGGAACTGTTCTGCACTGATGCAGCAAAAAAACCCTGACTCACAGCATGAAGGCTTGGAGGTTTTGCCTTGATTGCAGCTCACGATTTTCCCAAATCAAATTTATCCTGCTTCATGTCCCTGAATGGTTCAGGGTCTATGGCTGTTTATGTAGCTGAGGTTGTTTCTCCTTTTTTTCCCAGATGTAGGCATTTGGAACACCCTAGGAGTACAAAGTGTTTCTTTTGTGCACAGTGTGTTGTTTTTCAGGCATCTTCCCAGGGGATGATGTGTGGAATTCCCATGCAAAGGAAGATCATTTCATCTGAAAAAACTGCCCAATACATCAAAGTCCTTACTTGAACTATCTGCAGTGTATTTATGTGTGGGACATAATGTGTGCACCCTGGTGACACTCTGAGAATTGCTGTTAGATAACTTTTTCTTTTCTTAAATGTTCCACTGGCAACATAAACTCTGAGCTGTTAAAACTGGTGTTACAGATACTAACTCGTCATGCTGGGTATCTGAGGGTTACAAATGCATTAGCAGAAGTACTTAAATATTAAAGGCTGCATAGATTAACTGGATTATTAGACTAAAAGGCTGAAAGGCAAGGAGTGGGCTAGGAAGGCAGGAAGACAGCTGATGTGGGAGAGGATATGCCAGAGAGGCTAAAAAATTGTGGGGCAAGGAGTCACTAGATTGAGCAGCTGGTAGTTCAGAAATCTTAAATAAAGTTTCAGTGCTCTGAATTTATGAATTGTTACTGTCAAAGTATTGTTTTAATGTGAAAATAATGGGGACTGAAGACTGAATGCACAGTAGTGGAGCATTGATAGATAAAGGAATTGGGAACTAAGGCAATCAAATTACCTTAACGAAGTTCCCCCAGACTTGCAGTTGCTCTGGAGTGTGTTGATTAGTCAGGAGTTAATTGCACATATGTGTGTCTGTATTGGATAGACACAGTTGGAAAGGCAGCAGTGGGGGGGACACTTTCTGTTCCAGGTAATGTCTGAGCTGTGGGAACAGGAAAGGTTTTGCTGGAGAAGCCATTCCTGATGGGTCTCGAAATGCCATTTCAGACAAGTGTGAGCAATGTCAGAGGCATCTGACAAAGGAGAGAAGGATGAGCTGAAGCCGTTTCCTCCTGAGCTGCGTGGGCCCACAGAGGGCTCAGCTCCAAGCCCCTCTGATTATTCAGTACACAGAATAATCAGAGGCCTGATAAGGTCTGTGAGCACTGGTGTCTCAGAGCCAGATGACACAATTCCAGCTGCTGTGCACTCAGTTCCATGATCAGCTCAGTGACTCCAGTCAACATCCAAAAGCTTTCCAAGGGATGAAGGCAAAGCTCTTTCTTACAGTGCCTGTCGCTGTGGACGTGTGGATTGTCCCTAGTTTAGGTTTCCATCCCTTTCAGCAAGGAAGAGGAACTGAAGAAAGCTGTTAGATCATATTGCCAGTCTCCAGGAAAGCAGTTTCTTCTGGTGGGTGCATTTGCATTTGGAAAGCACAGTTTGGGCTCGTACTTGGACAGAATCTTGCAGAACCTGAGAGCTGTGGTGAGGAAGTAGTGTTCCCTGGCCATGAGGTCTGGGGTGCTCTTTTGAGCCTGGATTTCTGTGGTTGCACAGCCTGGGTGGCCACGCTGTTAATGCACGTGTGGGGACTTTGGGGCTTTGGCAGAGAATGGTTTCTGTTCATATGAAATACACTGGTTCAGCAGGCAAAATAAGCTGCATTCATGAGCTGGTGTGCATCTACAGCTTGGATCTTTTTGCCATTCTTTTATTGCCCTTTCCCTTGTGCTTAAAAAAATATTCTCCTGGTAAGGTAGTTATGTCTGGAAGGGGCTTTAGAAAATACCCACTAATACCTTTATTAATGTCTTTCTGTGGATCTCTGTTCCCAAGTTAGTGCATGCAATGATCTTTAGCAAGCAATGTGGGTCTTTATACACAAGAAAAAGGGTACAATTATTTTTAAAAATTCATCTCCCTTTCATGGAAAACTACCAAAATTGCAATTTCACATGAACATCAAAGAGATTTAAGTTGTTGACCCCTGGTGTTTTCTAAGGAAAATAGTAAACACGGGTTTCTGAAGCAATCACATGCTTTGACACTTGTGCAAACAAAGGAGATATTTCCTAGTCAGTTGAGCTGTAGTAAATGCCCTTGCAAGAAACCTGAAATATTTAGTTAAGTCTTCCTAAATCCCAGTGTGTTTGAGTAATAAAATGTAGATATATATTACCTTTTAGCCAACCTCAGCATTATGTTTAATCAGGAAGTTTGCCAGAAGGAACATTCAATTATCTAAGAGGAACAGCAGCAGAGAGAAAAATAGTTTGACCTGTCATTTTCCAGATCACTGATAAAAATTAAAGTTAGGACTCGTACACTTTATATTCTTGGCCCAATGTGCTTTTTTTGAGGCACAGTCTGATTGTATTAAGATGGATATATGCCTGTTGTGGGGTCACGTGTGTAATATATTTAATTTTTGTCCATCTGTTATCAGAGTATGGGAGGTCTGTTCTTTAGGAGCCTTTCTGCCCTGTTACTCTGTTTGCCAACCCTCTTCTCACCCTTGCTGCTTCCTTCCCTCCTTCCTCTCTAAAAAAAGGTGATATCTATTGTTCTGGAGAGTGCCTAGCTTAGTGTAGTTTTGATATTTGCTACTTCTGAAGGCAGTTCTTTAATCATAAGTACTGAAATGGTGAAGAATTATATTATTTTTTTCATTCTGTAGTATCCTAATCCCCAGTGGCTTGTTCTCATCTGGCAGCTTCCTGCTTCCCATAAGAAAAATCCATCCAAGGGTGTGTCTGTTTTAGGACAACAGCCTCTGGAAGATGGATGCCGTGGAAGTTCTTACAGGCAGAATCCCAAGTCGTGGCAGGACGTGGGACCAGTCAGTGGTCCCCTGACCCCGTGGTCAGGCAGGGATATTTGTTGGTATCACCTTTGTGTTTACCAGTCTCATCCCTCCCCCAGGGCATGGGAACAGTCTGTCCTGCCTGGTGCCAAGGCTGACTTGTGCAGCGTGGAGTGACGAGACCGGTCTTCAGGCTGAATTTCTGTGCTGTGCTCCTGCACATCCGTGCAGCGGCGTTTGTCACATTCTGCCTTCTCTTCCAATTGTACTTTGCAGGTGTGGAGGAACAGTTGGAGCCATCTTTACGTGTCCCTTAGAGGTGATAAAGACGAGGCTTCAATCTTCAAAACTGGCCTTCAGGACTGTGTACTACCCCCAGGTGCAGCTGGGGACCATCAGTGGGGAAGGAATGGTCAGGCCAACGTCTGTGTCCCCCGGGCTCTTCAGTGTTCTCAAGTGAGTGCTGCTCCTCCTCTCATTCACCATTCCTGACACGCTGACCCCAGTTCCACTTCACTAAAATATAATGACCTGTGGGGGTCCTGGGGGCTTTTGTCTTCTCAGCTGTCGCTGGCTTACTGAGCTGTCCTCTGCTATTAGGTGTTGTCTTTGCTGATCATTACTGTGCATCAGTCCTGGCTATGCCTGTCTTGGTCTCTGTTAAAAGCCTTGGATGGTTCAGTCTGCAGTGTTTGATGCTCTAGCTGCTCCCTTTCATATTCATGTTCATAAAGAAGAGGAAATGTGAAATTCTCTAACAGCTGCTCAAAGTTCTACCAGCATCTCTGACAATCTCAGCTACTGTATGTTAATACCAAAGCAGCATGGATTTATGGTCAGACCTCCTGCAGAAGGACTGAGTTTGTTTGGCTGCTTGGGCAGCCCAGGGTGATGCAGAGGTCCTGCTGAGATCAGGTGCAGGAGTGCCAAGGAAAATACCGACCAGCAGTGCAAGCTGAATGATTTTATGTAAGGCCAGCACGCCTGGCAGACTGCCTGGGGAGAAGCTGCACAGTTATATAACACTGGAGTGCTAATTCAAATTCTCTGCAGAGCTCTCTGGCTGGAGTCATTCTGGGACTTGAGTTTCTGTATTGTAAACAGTCTGCTCTCCCCTGCCAAACATTTCTTTGTCTACTCAGAGGTGAGTCTAGAGCAATTCGTGACTGAAGGCATAAGGCAGTGCCAGTTGCTTTGATTTTAATGCCCTTTCCTTTGCTATCTTTTCACCTTGCAGCACTGGACTTCAGGCAGCTGTAACTAAAGAAAGTGAACTTTTAAGGCAGAAAGATCTTAATTCATCCTCTGGGCCCATCTTTTTCTGGGCTTGTCTTCTTATTTTTAGGGACAGAAGAAATGGTTTTAAATGGGTCAGCCTTTTAATATATTTATTAACCTCACTAAGTTTGGTGACTGGGTTCTTGATTTAATTTCACTTCGGGAATTGCTTAGCTGTGTGTATTGCCAAGTTTTCAACCTGATTACTTTAGATGCTTGAGAAGTGAGAGCAAAGTATTTCTGCTGTCATTCCCTTGCAGGCAGCATCTGTGAGGAGCAGATAATGCTTTTGATTATGACCTGAGAAAATACAAATGTTTGAAGAAAGAAGTGAATTTCGGTCCCTTGCTTTTACTCTTTCATCCCTTTCTCAGTCCTGATCATTGCCAAACTGGACAGGACTTGGACCTCATGGTTTGGGAAAGTTGTATGGCTGAGGAAGGAGCCCTGCCAGTAAAATTGCTCTGTGAGAGTTAAAGGTGTTAAGTATGAAAGGCCTTGACTGTTGTAAATAGAAGGAAAACACAGAGGGCAGGTTCAGCCTGCTGCTGACAGAAAGCACTCCAGAAGGACAGGCTGGTTTTGTCTAATCCATTTAAGATTCTGATGACTTAGCCCAGCTGGAAGCTGCAGTCGTGACTGTTAAGTGACAAAGAACAAGTAGTTGGTGGATCTGTCTCCTTGGAAACACTCAGCCCTGGAGTTTATGCAGAAAGTTCAGCTCTGCTGCAGAAAACAAAAGTGTTTCAGAAGCTCATGTATCTCCTCCTGTCTAAGGAGGTTGGGTTGACATCTGGGGAGCCCTCTGAGCAGTGCCAGTGACCCAGGGAGCAAACTGAAAGCCTGGCAGCTCCAGTGGGTGCAGTGGGTGCCCACAGAGCCCGGAGCCACCCGGAATCCCTTGCCCGGTTTTCCCATGGTGAGCTCAGTTCAGAGAGCTGCTCTCTGGCACACTGTGCACTCACATTGTTTGTCGTGGGATTGCCACATTCAGCTTTCTTGGGGGAAAGAGCACATCCCTGGGTAATTGTGAAAGCAAAAAGGATTTCTTTTTCCATGTCTCCGTACAGGACTGTACGGGAAGCAAACTTCTGAATTGCTTAGATACAGAGAATGCAAAAACTATTCTTTGTTCATCAGAGTCAGCTATCACTGGGTTCTCCATGAAACTTCAGTTCAATTCCTGACAGCTTTCAAAGAATGGAAATTATAACCTCGTGCCATTTGACACCCATTTGCCTGTAGAGCACTGAATTTTATGGTACAGTGGTTTTTACTCAGTGTATAATTCCACTTATTTTGAAGTATATCATGTAGATTAAAATCTAACAGCTCCACAAGTCATAGTCTTTGCTTTTGTGTAGTTCTTTTGGCTTTCTGCCTGACAGAACAAGAAACTAACTTTTAACCCAAGTACTATCTTCTCCCTCCCTGTTTGTTTTTTATTTTAAGGTCAATTCTGGAAAAAGAAGGACCAAGGTCACTCTTCCGAGGGCTGGGTCCAAACTTGGTTGGAGTTGCACCATCAAGGTAAATAGTTAAACTATTGCTAAAAGCCATGTTTAAGGTGCTAACACAAATGTTACAGTGCATTTGTGATTCAAAATAATAGGCCATGAAGTTATCCCATCTGTAAACTGGGATATGTGTCTGCATTCTGCTTGGTGCACACACCAAGAAATACTGATAAAAATCTGGTTTACACTTCTATGACACTGGAAGGCGCAGAGTAAACAAGGCACTTAAATGCCAAGTATACTTAAGTTCCAAGTCATTGCAAGAGCCACTTCGGTGCTTGAAAAGGAAGAGAAAGCAGTGCAGAAAAGTCTGTAGGGTAATAATTGCATTATTCTAATGTCCTGCTTCCCTTGGACACACAGCAGTGCCTGCCTAGCAGTGAGTGGGAGCTGCATGCCAGGGGAGAGGAGTTGCTCTCTGGGCCTTGCTTGCCTGAATTCTTCTCAAATGAAAAACTGCAGCTGAGGGGGAAGGAGTCTCCTTGCTGCCACACAGCCCCAAGAGGCGTGTGTGTCCCTCTTTCAGCAGCACCAAAGTTTGCTTGCATTTGGAAGTCTTGCAGCACCTCAGAGGTCTCTCCCTGTGACTGTCCCTGTGACTGGGCTGAGGATCTCTCTGTCTAGGAAATGATAAAACTCATTAGCAGTTTGGATATTGGCAGATGTTCTCTGCCTGAAACTGAACCAGTTAGAACCAGTTTTCCAGTCAGAAAGGAACCTGGAGAGAGGAGAACTCCCTCTCTGGCCTCTTGCCTGGTGGGTGGGATGTCCCCCCAGAGAAGCAGGGAATCCTGTTTCTGTACAGGTAACCTCTGCAGCAGGGCTCTGAATCCAGGACTCTGCTTTTCCATGAAACCCACTCGTGGTGTCTGCAACACCATGGTGCCTCCCATGGCAAAATATTCCTGCCCTGTGGGTGTCAAACTGTGGCACTGTAGGGTAAGGGAAGAAAGAAAACAAAAAGCCCTGTGTCCATGCAGATGGAAGTGGTCATGTGGAGGCCTCTTCAGAGAGTTCTGGTTTTCAGGGGGCTGGGCAAAGAACAGTAATTGTCTGGTTTGACATTGTCTGTTTTACATTGCTTTTCTAATTTTTTTTCCCCACAGAGCTGTCTATTTTGCATGCTACTCCAAAGCCAAAGAGCAGTTTAACAGCATGTTTGTGCCCAACAGCAACATTGTGCACATCTGTTCTGCAGGTTCTGCAGGTAAGTGTTTGTAATTCCAGGAGCAGAGGCCAGTGTGTGGCAGGTGCTGAAAACGTGCCCTTAATCTGAGGTGGTATATGCCAAAAGCCAGGAGTTTGCAGCTCCTAGCTGGCCTTGTCTACAGAGGAGCTGTTTTTCTGCTCAGCACGGAGATATTTCTAGATTGTTGTTTACTAATTTAGGATGTTTTTTTTTTCCAAGTGCAATGCTCTGGTCATGTCTCTTAATGCAAGGAAAAAATATTAGTGAACACCATTAAACTTCTGATACTGCTTTTGCCAAATTGTTTCAGGATGTTGTATTTTTCCTACCCGGCTGGGAAAAAATATTTTGTTCTTGTAGGAAAAGTACTGCAGAAGAGCTCCCCTAGTTCAGTCATCAGTCACCAGAGTGGTCACAAAAATAATCATTCCCAAAGTAAGCCCTTAATTAGGGGTGGGTTCTGTTAATGAGCAGCTCAATGGCACCACCTACAGCCCTGGGGAACACGAGTGCAGTTCAGGTTTGTGTCCCCACACGTTTCCTTTGAGCTGGAATTCCAAATCCAGCCAGTAAGGAAGGGTTCTTGTCTGCAACAGCCTTTAGGAGCATGAGGCACATATTAAAATAGGTGCAAAAAGGAAGAATCCATGGCTTGACGCTTCCTGGATTTTAACATGAAATTGGAAGCTGGGCACCTGTGTGGCTTTGAAAGTGTCTCGCTGCACAGGCTGTAAGGTTCATGGCAATGCAATGGCCTGGCTTCAGCTGCACTTCTGGTCGTGTTTTTTCAGCCTTTATCACAAATTCCCTGATGAACCCTATATGGATGGTGAAAACAAGAATGCAGCTGGAACGGAAGTGAGTGACTGATGGGGGTAATGGGAGCCTCTGGGTGGCTACAGGAGCCTCTGGGTGGCTACAGGAGCCTCTGGAAAATGAACCATTGTGGTTTTACTCATGGCTCTTTGTACTTTGATAGGTCTTGCCCAGTTTTTCCCTGACTGTCAGTTCCACCTTTCAAGCTCTGTTTCTGTGTGGTCAGACTAAAGGTTCATGTTCTGGGTGTCTTACTTCAGTTTGATGCACAGAAACTATGGAGAAGGATGTGGGAGTTGCCTTGAGTGCTGGGTTAGGTTCAGCCTCTGGTTTCACTGTAAATCTTTAGTTTAGCACAGCATTATTTTTCTCTGTGTTGCTTATAGAATCCTCTGTAGTTCTGGGGTTGAAGATGAGGATAAACGTGTTGAGGGCAGAATGCTGTGATACAGCAGTGGTAGAAGCTGTGGAAGGGCTGTGAGAGCTCATGTGGGAGGCTGAGCATGAGGCTGGAGTCCGTGTCTCTTTTGGCAGCATCACCTGTACTGGTCCCAGATCAGGCAGGTGTGTGTTACTGCAGCCAGCAAGGTCACTGATCCCAGGTCAGACAGGTGGGCTGCTCAGGAGGCTCTAACAGAAAGGGGGGTGCTGCCTTCAAATTGGGATGAACACACAGCAGTTTATTTCCTAAAACTTCTGCAGGCAATAAGCATCTGCTGCAGTGGTTTAATGTTCTTTTGCCTCCTTCACCACTGTGTTACTGTTAACCACACATCCAGAAGACAGAGGGAATCTGACAGCAATTTCTTTTAGCTGAATGCTTCACAGTCACTGGTGGATATCAAAGCAATAAGGGACTCTGCTAATAACCTGCCTGCTTAGAATGGAAATTCCTTCCTGCAAGGACATGCTAGGTCAGATAAAAAGGATCTTACAAGGCACGGCAACTTTATAAATAATTTATAAGACTTAATTCCAGCACTTTGCAGGGTGGCACCTTTGAACTGACTGCTGCCTCTTAAAATGAAGAATCATGTCTCATGCAGCAGACTTCTGTCTCTTGGCCTGCTGAAGATGGCTTTAAATGGAATCACCAGTTTGACACAAAGCAGTGTGTCTTCAGTGCTTGTTGTATTTTAAGGCCTTGGTGTGAGCTGTGACAGACTAGATTGAACTTGAGCTGAAGGAATTATGAGTGTATATTGGTGGAGTAGCAAAGCCAAGTGTGCACTCTTAGCATTGTAGTCCTGTTCTGTGCAGCTTTCCTTGGAGAATTTTGGAGTAAAACTTAGAGAACTATTTCCATAGTTACAAAAAGTATTGAAAGCCATAAGGGTTTTTTTCAATATTAATTCTTTTTCTTGGCTCACGATATGCTCTGTTCTGTTTGTTTTTTAGAGTGAGGGGCTCCAAACCAATGAATGCTGTGCAGTGTGCTAGATATGTTTACCAGACAGAAGGTGTCCGTGGTTTCTATAGGGGCCTGACTGCCTCCTATGCAGGGATTTCTGAGACCATTATCTGCTTTGCTATTTATGAAAGTTTAAAAAAGCACTTAAAGGAAGTCCAACTGCCCCCTTCTTCTAACGGGACCGAGAGGACCTCGACAAGCTTCTTTGGACTGATGGTTGCTGCTGCTGTTTCCAAGGGCTGTGCCTCCTGTATTGCTTATCCTCATGGTATGTTAACCCTTCCATTTATGTGTGCAGTACAACAGCTGTTGCCTGGAATCCAAGACAAATACTGGGTCTAGGGCTGTAAAACCCTTAGTTGTTTGAAGGGCCAAAGGCTTGTTACTTTGGTTTCTGCACTGGCATTTTCAGTACTGGTCCCACTATTCCTAGTTAGACATGTGGTTGGTGATTGGGACTTGCTAGTTTAAAAACAACTCAAAAACCACCAAAAATCTGATTGCCTAATGTCTCTGTTCTCCCTAGTAGCCTCAGCTGGGTAAGTACCCACAGCCTCTGGGATTCTGTGGTCAGGTTGTGGGAAGCACTTGGGCACTGAATGGTGTTAGTCTTTTTGGACAGATGTGAATGACACGGTTGTGTAGAAGGAGCAATATTGATTCTGTGAGCATCAGTAAAGCATTTAGAGCTGTATTAGCTCCAATGAGCCAATCATTCATTTATTCCACATGAAAGAGAACTCCTCTTTAACTCTTCCTCTTGCCTGAAGGGCGGTGTGTCCAGGGTTCCATGGCTGGATGTGCTGGCTGGCAGTTGGTTCAGAAGGTTTCCCTGTCCCTGGGGTTTGCAGGCAGGAGCTTTCCTGGTCCCGGCACGTTTCTCCTTGGTAACTCTGGGCTCTGGTTCCCTGTTGTGCAGAGGTCATCCGGACACGGCTGCGAGAGGAGGGCACCAAGTACAAGGCTTTCATCCAGACAGCCCGGCTGGTGGCTCGGGAAGAGGGGTACCTGGCCTTCTACAGAGGACTCTTTGCCCAGCTCATCCGGCAGATACCAAACACAGCCATTGTCCTGTCCACCTACGAGCTAATTGTCTATCTCTTAGAAGACCACGCAAAGTAGCAGAGCCAAGGTTCCTGTTACAGACTGAAGACCAATTTCTTCGTTGAACAAATAGTCCTTCAAGAGACTGTTGCTGGTGGAAACACTACAAGTCTGTGACCAACTGTGGATATTTCCTTTTGGACTCATGCTTTCTAAAAGGTCTCAAGTCATTAATGTTAATAGTTAATTATAATTTTTTTAACTTGATAATTAAACTACTACTAAATTAAATTACACTATTTAATTTAATTATATGTTTGTCCTTTTCCTTAAGCACAGCCATATGTGGTCAAGGAATGTACCTCATATATCAAGTGATCTCTTGGACTGATGTTCATTAAAACTGTATTAAAACAGGAGAACTGGCTTGGACATTTGAAACTGTCTTCTTACAACTGGGTCATATTGCTTTTGAGCACTGTAATAGCCTATGTGCCCAAAAAAGTTTGAGAGTAGTTCTGTTTTTCTCAGGGTGCATCATTCACTGCTGTGTGAACACCCTGGGGTGTTCAAGTAGGACAGACTTGTTCCTCTGTTTTGAGGGTATGAACTGTGCATACCAGCATCTCTTAGAAAAGCCACTTGCACTGGCAATATGATGGAGGGAGGCTTTTAGTAAGAATGTAATTGCAGTCCTGTGTCCCCTGTGCATTTGGGATACGTGCTTATGGTACTGGGTATGAACAGATCTGTCGTGGCTTTTAGACCTGGCTTTGGTGCAGGCCTGAGAGCATAAGGACAGCCAGTGACTGTGGCCTGGCTGCTCTGTGAAAGTTCAATGAGAGAAAGACTTTGGACAGTTCTCATGATACAGTTCTTATCTTTCACTTATAAATCAAATATCCCACATACTTGAGATTAGTTCTTTCAAAACTATTAGAATATGCTTTCATTTTAATAGTCTTCACCCCCCTTGTATTGCAGCAGCACCCTGTGACTAAAGTGTGGCACATGAATTACTACTGATAGTGCAGGGTAACGAATTTTAGAACTCACGTGTAGGCTGGTGTTTTGCTTTGGCCATACTCTGCCCTTCTGTTCATTAGTGTCATTTGCTTTGGCAGCTGAGACAAGCCCTGCAGCATCTGAGCCCAGCTTTGGCCTTCCCTGCCAGTGACAACAACGAGCTCCTCATGATCTGAGCAGGTGCTGAGTCCTGGAGCATGAGCAAGTGTTTGTGGAGAGCTCTGACTTGGGGACTGCTCACAGCAGAGAGGCTGCCTGGGCTTGGGAGGAGCGTGGGAAGCATTAGGAGACAGCCTGGCAGGGAGTGGGGCTGCCTGTGATCAGGTGGAGTCTTCAGGCTGGGATTTTGTGGCAGAAATGGGATGGGCTGATAACTGGATTCAAACCTTCCTATTTGTTCCCAGTAGACCCCAGCTGATGACTGGTCCTTGAGGTCAGGTTTGACCTCAGTGTGATGTGGGAGCTTAGTGCAGAGAGAGTTGAATGTGTGTGTACCTCATTATGAGGCAAGACTGCAAAAAATAACTGATTTCTATTGTGTCCTCTTGGAAATAACTTATCACATTCCTCCTAAGCTAAAATAGGAAACAGTTGAGTAAAAACTGACATGGCTTTTTTTATGGAGATGATGAGCAGCAGAAGCTTCAGGCTCTGTATAGGAGATAAAACTGTCAGTGTTTCTATTTTTGAGAACTAGGACATTTGTGCTGCTACTCTGAAACGTTTTCTGATATTTTCTTTCCTAAATTAGCATTCTTCTATACTTGCAGTGCACTAGCTCGCTTCTGAAATGTTAGTCAAATGTGTAGACTGCTGATGTCTTTTGAGAATGAGGGGAGGGAACTCCAACCCTTTTAAGAAGTCTGGGACTTGGTAAGAGAGAAAGCAAGAGAAAGTGAGCAAATTTTTGTTTTGCCTAAATCTGATGGGAAATCAGGAATTCTGCAGGATTTTTGGTTTTGTCCTTTAAGCTTTGCTACCAGTCCTGACAGAATTAGTCGTAATTTGATCAGGGATTAATAAACTATATTGGGAGATAATAGAGTCTCAGAATTAGTATCATTAAATCCTTCTTCCTTCCTCTCTGTAATAGAATTTTTAAAATTCACTAGCCCTTGATTCCTTAAACCCTGTAAAGAGTTACCATTTTTAGGTGATGCTCTGTGAGCAATCCCATTGATGTCACTGAGTATGGAATAAGCCTATTACCAGAGGGCAGAATTTGAAGTAGCTTTTTCCAAAATGATACCTGAATTTAAAAATAACCAACAACCTTCCTCTGCTTGTCGAAGTCAATCTAAAGGAATTTTTCCCTGTTCTTTCCTCTTCTCCAGCTTCTACAGAAAGTCATTTTCATGGAAGGTAGGCAAAGGCTTCATTACTAGACCCTTTGTAGCTTAATTATCGGTAAGGTGATGAAACTGCTGCAATCTGAAGTGATCACAAAGATTCCATGAACTTTACCAGGACTGCGCCTGTTTCCATTCATAAATTAGCAGTTAAATGGAAATGACACGCATACTGTTGCTGCAGTGTTACGAGCTGCTCATGTTGGTTAATTTCGTTTTGGAAGTATTTCTGAGCCACTCGAGGATCTCCCAAGTCCTTACCCTGTAAGACTTACTGCCTCCATTTAGATATCTGTGGTTCCGTGCTTGTGCCCCTTGCACAAGTTCCTCATTAGCTCCTTCGAGGAGGAAACTAAATGTTAAACAATGCGCCTCTGCTTGGACTGATAGTACAGACAGAGCTGATAGGAAGGGAGGGACTTGTGCAGGGAAAATGGGCCAGCTCCGCAGCACAGTCCTGGAGAACACGCAGGAGGCCTTGGCCGAATGACTGCGTGGGTTGTTCTTCCTCCCTTGCCTATCATTTGGTCTCATAATACAATCCCTAAGTAATTGCACTAAACAATAGAAGAGAGAGGGGGAAATGATGTGCCTTTTAAATTCGTTTAGATGAAATATTCACTGTTACTCCGCAGAATTAATTTCCATGGTTAAATCTGTACAGATGGAAATGGAACAGTGAGGAGCCCAACCATAGTTAAGCTTAGAAGTACAGTTTACTCCCAGCAAAATATTTGTCTATGAAGAGCTTTTCCACTTATGCCATTTTAAAAATTGATGCTGACATAACTTGGAACTCCTGAATTTTAATCAATTTTATTGTGCTGAGAAGGTTTTCTTTTGTTTTAATCACAAAAGCAGCTACACAATTTGAGGCTGGGTCAGTCTCATATTTTGGAGAGATCTTAACCTCTTACTTTCACGTAGAAGCACAGCACGATTGTCAGACTACCAACCGTTTCCAGTTCTGTGAGAGCAGCAGATGCCAGTGCTGGGGGACCAGAGCACAAATGGGGTTATTTCCTTTCTAGGGGACAGCTCCTGACCGAGGGCCAGTTCTCTGCAGAGGGATTTTGTGAGTTTGTGGGCTCCCCTGGCAGGGGGAAACCCTCTCGAAGCAGTTCTTTGCTGGGAAAAGCAGGCGCACAGGACTTTTTCGGGTTTTAGGTTCTTGTTTTATTGTTATCATGACCTCAGTACACTGTCTGTACTCAGACCTTACATGCATGAAAACAGTACAAAATGGCTAACAAACTCGCGCCGCAAGGTCTTTTTAAGTCTAATCTAAAACTAAACTACCTAATTAAGGAGTGACACCTAGATTATTTCCCTTTCTAACCTAATAACTGACCCCTAAAGGTCCGCAGTGTGGATTTTTCTCCCCAATTACAAGATACCACCTAAACCCAAGAAGAAGAAAAAAGAAAGGAACTCGAGACAACGCTCTGTATCTTCCATCTTGTATCCATCTACAAGATGCTAAAAATCCTAAAATCTGAATTTCTTACCCATGTGACATACTAAACTACTCTCTGCGATCTCTACGATCTATTTCACACTTTTGTGGTCTCTCTTGTGCAGGGATATCTCTTTTGTGCGGGGATATTTCCCCTGCCCTGGCTTCCCACAGCGTTTGAAGCCTTTTCCCCTCAGAGCAGGGGCCGAGGAGCGGCCGGGGGCACCCCGGGGAGCCCGAGGGACTCATGCCAGCCTGCAGCATCCTCCGGGGGGCACAGGCACCGATCTCTGCCCGACAGAGCGAGGGAAGGGTACGGTTCGTGCCAGGGGAGGCTGAGGTGGGCATCAGATCTTCCCCAGAGGGGGCTGGGCACGGCCCCGAGGCCGCCGGAGCTGCAGCGATGCCCAGGGAGGGATTTTGGGCTGTGTGTGCGGGCCGGGGGCTGGGCCGTGTCCCGCGAGTGCCGCGCTGCGGCGGCGGCCGCCCATTCCCGGGCCCGTCCCTGCTGTCCCACACAGCGCCGCGGCTAAATTTAGGAGAAGCGCTGTCCGCGCCGTGTGCGCCGGGCCAGCGCCGGGCCAGGCACGACCTCCCCGGGCCGCCCCCGCCGGGCCGGGGCAGCGCCGGGCCCGGGCCGCCCCCGCCGCCACGATCCCGGCCTTTGCGGCGCTGAGTCACGGCGGCCGCGCCGCACGACTCCGGCCCCGCCGTGAGTCACGCGCCGCCCCCGCGGGCCGAGGGGCGGGCCGGGGGGCGGCCGCGCCCCTACAAAGCGGCACCGCCGGCGCCGGCTCGGCCGCGGCACCGGCGCTGGCACCGGCATGGACGGGGCCGGGCTGGGCGTCACCGCCTGCGCCGCGGCCGCGGGGCTGCTGCTCTACCGCATCGCGCGGAGGTACGGCCGGCGGGGCGCAGGGCCGGGGAGCGGGCGGCGGGCGGCGGAGGGAGGGACGGACGGACGGACGGAAGGAGGAGGAGGAGGAGGGAGGCCGGGCCATGGCGGGGTGCGGCCCGCGGCGGCGGGAAGGCGCCACGCGGGGCCCGGGCCCGCCCGGTGTGGGAGCGGCTGGGCGCTCCCGCAGAGCCCCGGCAGGGCCCGGGCCCGGCCGTGCGGGCAGGGCCCCGCGGGGCGGGCGGCAGCAGTGCGAGGGAGCGCGGCTGGAAGCGCTCTTCCCTATCGCCGGGAATGGCTTTGTGCGCCGGGCTGAGCATCCTGGGGGCGGTGAGCACACCCGGCGCTGCCCGGGGACGCGGCTCTGGCCCGTCGCGCTCTCCCCTGCTTCTTTTCCGACGTCTGTGAGGCACGGGAGGAGAAGATCCTGCTCCTTTGGCTGGTGGATGTGGGCCGGAGGATGGATTGCTGGGGAAGAGGTTTGTAAAATAACAGCGCTGTTAGCACAGTGCTAGAACTAGGGGAGACTCTTTACAAGTCAAAATTATTGACTAGGGACCAAAATTCTTTGGTTACTTGTTTCTTAATTGCACAGGACGTTCCTGACCTTAGAACAAATTCAGGGCAATTGAAAACCAGGTTTGGAAAGCATCAGGAGAGATGTCATTATTCAGCTCTCATGGAAGGAGAAAAGCTTAATTTGACAGATTCTAATCTATCATAGCATGGAGGGAATGCAGGGATGTGTGGAATATAAGGCTTTTCAGTCTCTCTAGCAGCAATAGACTTTGCAGCCTGCTCGTCTGTTAAGAGCTTCTCTTGGAGACAAGCCAGTCCCAGGGGCTCCCTGTGTTAAGGTTCACTTCAAGTTAATGCTTTGCAAGGGAAGCATATTCCTGCACCCTCAGTGTGATGCCTAAGGTTTGCTCTAAAGCATTTGCTGTTTATTTAACCGTATCAGTGATCAATGAGACGTTAGTCCATATACAAGACTTGGCCTTTCTGTGACATATTTAGGGTGGCCAAGAAATCCAAATGGCCTAAAGCAATCCCAGTGAAGCAGGCAAGATTTCTTAGACCCAGTTGAGGCTAGCAGGCCTTTTGAGGGAGGAGAGTGGGTTTGTTTTGCTCAAGTTCATCAAAAGGTCTCTGGAACGGAAAGCATTTCTTCCCCAAGTCCTTGAAGACTGCCGGTAAATTCTTTCAGGTGACCTTGATCATTCTTTGAGGCTGCATGTTTGTGTTTCTCAGTACTATCCTGGTACTTCTGAATTTCCTATTCTCCTTGGCTCAATGAATCTTCCATAGTCATCAAGGAGGACAGCTTAATAAGGGGCACAGACGTGATAGGAGACACAGCTATGATGCTGCCTTTGCTTTTTGTTTATCAAGGAGACAGAAGATTTGATGTCCAGGTACCAACAGAGCCTGTGGTTACCACTGGGTGTCCCTGCCTGAGTGCACTGGGCACCTTTTTCCTGGTTGAGAGGACACTAAGTCTGGCTCTTGGGGGAGGACAGGCTGCATTGTAGCTTATATCACTGTACTAGAAATCTGGTCTTGTGGCTAAATCTTGTCCCTAGCTGCTACTTCTGAGTAAATGCATCTATGGTACAGCTCACCTGCTGGAATCTGGGCAGCTGTGATGTGTTTTCCTTGCACTGGAAAATGGGGTTTAGCGTTGGGTCTGCCCTGACAGACCCCTTTACTGACAGGTGATGGGCCTGGGCACAGCCTGGCGTTTGGCAGCTGTTCTGTGCCACCCAGGGGTTTCCCTGCCAGGGAGCTGAGCTCTGAACCCAGGTGTGCCAGCAGTGCCGTGCCAGCTCTTGGTCTGTCCAGCTGCCACCAGCTGTGGCTTGATCAAAACTGACCTGTGCAAAACAGCTTCTCTTCCCCGTGCACTTTTTATTCAGATTTGCTGGCATAGCCATTTGAATCATTGCTTTGTAATCCAGTTGTGCCGAATGAAGAGTGCTGCTTTAAATACTTTTAACAGAGAATTGGGTTTTTCTTCTAATCCTTGGTAACCCAGCGAAGAACTGCACATCCACCCGAGTCTCTTTCAAGACTACAGAAAAGTAAACATCTTCATCTTCTGACTTAAAGAGGGCGGAGAATAGATGTAAATAAAATATTTACAAATCCAGTTTATTATTACCAGCACTTACCAAGGTAGACTGTTGTTCTGGCAATCCATTAGAAGCATGGACTGCAGCATGACCTTAAATGTGTATAAATGAGGAGAAGGGAAGAGTGCTGGGAAGGAGCCTAAGTTCCTTCTTGTGTTACATGACAGACACAAACTAGTTGCTAACCAGTGTTTGTCAATGGGACCTGCAGAGCTGCAGCCTGATTTTTATGAGCAAAATAAAGGAATCCAGCAGCTTCTCACAAAGGGCAATATGACAAAGGCTGTCATATTATCTGAGCAATGTCAGACATTTAGGTGTTGATGTCATAACTGAGTTTACTGCAGGTATTTGCCCTCAATTTTGTCTTAAGCAAATATTTTCTACCTGCAAAACAGTTTGTCCAAGCCTGAGAATATTTCCTGAGCTTGGCTGGGTGTGCAGGTTACACAGGGAGTTAGCACAGCACATCAGCTGTGAGTGGAATCTCTCTGTGCCTGAAGTAACTCCATCACTTCTTGTTGCTCAGGTTTTAGTTTGCAGGGAGGTTCTCTGTCCAGTGGAGCTGGTTCAGATTAGTACAGTGGTAGATTATAAACTCCTCAGGGATGATTTGCCTTTCAGTTTGCAAGGGATTGAGCCCATGGTGAAGGCTCGATTTGTATTGGCAGTCTCCTGCCAGGATCTGACTTTGGAAGCAGCGTGTGCTTTAGCTCACTGCCCTCAGCTGCTGCCTGAATTCAGTCAAGGTAAATATAGCTCCAAAGTAGTTAAATCTGTATTTGAGAGTCTTTCCAAATGCAGAACTTGGTTTTTGTTTTTTTCAGTCCTGCCCAATTACTAGAAAAGTAGCACCCTACCTACGTGTTCTTGCCTAAACAACCTTTTCCTCCCCTTGTTCTTCTGCATCCACCAGATTGGGAATTTGGGATTTTTTGCACCTATTTCTATGGCAACAGATTATAGGTTCACAGAAGGAAGTATTGTTGCCTTTTATCCTAAATAATCCAGGATTTAGCCATTTGTTTTGCATATATTGCAAATGAAGTGCTGCTATTTAATCCTTGGTAGTACTTCCTGAGCCTCAAGAGCAAGAAATGAAATCCTGCTTGGAAAAGGATGGAAAGGCCTCGAGTACACTGAGGGTTTGGTCTCTGATATTAGTGAGTCCTCAGGTAGGGTTTGGCACTGATGGATTTTGCTTTATAGCATGACTACTTTATTCATTTCTTCACCTGTGCTTTCCACTTCTGTTGTCCTTGAAATTAGTGCTGTTACCTCTGTCATGTCGTGGAATTTAGAGGCTGAGGGGTGGTGTGTCTTGTCTCCGTGGGTGCCAGAGGAAGGGATTGTGGCAGGTTCTACAGAGCCTGGACAATAACCTCCTTCAGAGGGTGGAGCTCAGGCTGTGGCCCAGGAGCCGCGGGGTTTGTGTGCTGCTGGCTGAAGCCTACGTGTTGTATTTGCACAGCTTTTACACCTGTGACAGTGAGGTTGGGCTAATACAACAGGTGCTGCTGTCCGTCCTCCATCTGGCTGTTTTGACATGTGCTTGGCTTTTGGACAGCGGGAGCTCGTGGATAACTCAGACTATCAACCTAGATTTGTCTGCTTTAAACTGGGTTGGTTTGGGGGGTTTTTTTTGCCTGTTAGTTTTAGCAGTGATATTTTTATCTCAGATCAGTTGAGCCCCCTTGGCAGTGAAGAAAGTTGAGCAGGGAATATTCATTTTAAGAGGGGTGTGGGTGTTTGCATCTATTTTGAGATGAGAATCTGTCATCCTAGTAGCTCCAGCCATTTTCTTTCAGCATCTGGCAGGGAATCCTCTACATTCTGACTTTTCAGTGCTTCATTTCAAGCATATCCTCATTGTTAGTGCCTAAACAAGAGGCTCAGACATTGCTTGAGGGTTTGATGTTTTATGAACCGAGTTTCAAGGCATGGTCTATGGCAATGTGAGTTGGAAAAATGATAATTGTGGAGATCCAGCTACAGAGGTGATGGCTGAGAGAGAAGACCCACCTGGCTGTTTGGTTGCAGGGTGCCAGACAACACTTCTGCAGCATTCAGATGTTTCAGCAGCAGAGAACATTCCCTAGAGCTGGGCGCACTTTGGCTACTGTTATTTGCTCCCCTGCTCTGTTGCCCTCTCTGCTGCTGTAGTGGAGCCACACAGATTAATTAATTCCCTGATGGAGCTGGGCTGGTGGCAGCTGGGTCCATCTGTCTGCATAGCTGCCATCGCGAGTCCTGGGCAGCTGCCCTGCCTTGGAAGTGTGACTGGGACTGGTCCTGATAAACCCAGACAGCTGGGCTGTGGTGCCTTGACCTGCCAGGGAGCTCCTCTTGGGGATTGCGCCGAGTTTTGAGACAAATGCAGAGCTTCTCTAGCAGGCAGGCTCAGGGCTCGGCCGCTGAAGTTCTCTGCTCAAACATCTGTCACAACCTGTTTTGGTGGGGCCACGTCACAGCTGTTTGTATTGGCTGTTGTTTTAACAGGATTGCTTTAGAAAACAAGGGGCTCATGGATCAAGGTCATTAGTCTTTATCCCTTCAGTTCTAGTGCATAAAAAAGCAGGGGATGCCCGTTTGCTGGGTTTCTGAGCACCGTCACCAGCAGCTCTTGTGGATCCTGACTTCCTTTTCCTGGAATCCTGTGTATTAAGCATCAATTCTACTGCACCTTCTCATAGAATAGCGTTACTGATTATGGAGAGGACTCACACCCCCAAATATGCCCCTGAAAAACAGTGAAGTGGGTAAAGCACAGGGTTGTTATTAAAGTTCTGGCATGTCCATGGTACTAGAACAGAGGGATGATTGTCAGGCAGAATTTATTTCTGCTTTAGCATTCTGTCTTTTCACTGTTAAAAGGACTCCTCCAAGTCATACCATTAAGAATGGTGCACCACACGGAATGGGAAGATTGGCTGTTTTCCTGCATTTCACTTTTGGAAGTCATTGCTTTCCTCTCCATCAGCTGAGCTCAGTGCTCCTGCCTGAGATGTGTGTTCTGCCCCCAGGAAGAAGCCCACGCACGTGACGGTGAACTGCTGGTTCTGCAATCAGGACACGGTGGTGCCCTACGGGAACCGCAACTGCTGGGACTGCCCCAACTGCGAGCAGTACAACGGCTTCCAGGAGGTACGGGAGGCTGGCACGGGCCCTGGGGAGCCTGGGCCTCGGGTAGCATGGCACAGCTGAGTGCAGGTGAATGGACAGCTGGCAGCTCTGTGCTGAGCACCCGTGAGCTCAGCACCTCAGCTTGCAGAAAGAATCCA
The DNA here is from genome assembly GCF_031753505.1 of Anomalospiza imberbis. NCBI lineage: Eukaryota > Metazoa > Chordata > Aves > Passeriformes > Viduidae > Anomalospiza > Anomalospiza imberbis. Next base: position 7,559,187 of record NC_089703.1, read on the forward strand.
CTGCGCTGGGGCGTGCTGACTTGAGAGACCGAGACAAATGTTCCTCTCTTACTTTAAAGGGTAAAAGTGGCCTTGACCTATCCCTTAAGAATACTTATTTTGCTGTATGGAACAATTCTTCTCTGGTTTTGTGTTCTGTTAAATAGCAAAGCCTGCCTTGAGCTGAAATCCAGCACTGCCAGCTACTTGCGATAGGTGTGCAGGACAGTGGAGATGGGGGCAAGATCTGAAGCATTTTGCCTCTTTATTTATTTATTTATTTTGTTACGTAGGTGAATGCTAATGAAATGCAGAGCTGCTGACAGAGCTTAGGGAATCTTACTGTCAACCTAGCTTTTATTTTATGATTGAATGTTTGCTTTTCCCCCTGCTTTTTGTCAGAATGGAGACTACAACAAGCCCATCCCTGCCCAGTACATGGAACACCTCAACCACGTTGTGTCGGGCAGTCCGACTTTCTGTGACCCTACCAAACCACAGCAGTGGGTGAGCAGCCAAATTCTGCTCTGCAAGAAATGCAACAACCACCAAACCATGAAAATCAAACAGCTGGCTTCATTCTCACCAAGGGAGGAGGTAAGTGTTCCTTAGGACTGCCATCACTGGAGAATGTTTGTCCAAGGCATTCCCATCTGTGTGTCTGCTATTCCTGCTCTGTTTATTCCATGCTGCAGCCTAGTAAGCAGGAGAGAGAGCAGTCTTTCAGTGTGCTGTGGAATGATGTTCCAACAGTCTTCAGAAGCACTCTGTGGCACTCCAGAGCAGAGAAGTTCAGTGGTTAGTGTTGTAAATTTACCTAATTCTGCTTCAAAGCTGGAATGTTCCCCTGTTCTAGATGAGCACTGGAAACTGAAGCTTGAGCCCAAGACATTTCTGAGATCATCTTACAACTCCAGTACTTCCCATGGCTGAGGTTATGGGGCCTGAGAGGCACAACAACCCACTAGTTAACATGAAGCCTTAATAGGTTTTGTTTTCCTGAGGACCTGGCTGCACTGCTCTGCATTTGCAAGTGAAGTGGGAGAGGAATCCTGTGCAGCCACGATTTCCCTGGTTAGGCATCTGTGCTTAGGAGGGCAAAGGGACTTTGCAGTAACAGAAACAGGACTTCCTGCTGAGCAACTTCTTGGCCATTACTTAATATGCATGGAGGATGGGATAGTGGGGTTTCTCCTTCACAGTTTTATGGCTCCCTAAAGTTTTGTGCAGAAAATTTAGTGCTGCACTCCTTGGCCTTTAACCATGGTCAAGCCTTAGGGTTAGACTGTGCTGTAGTGTGATGTGTCCATCCTCTGGCTTGCCTAATCCAGTCTGCTTTGTGTAATTATAATGAGTTTAATCAGAATGATTCCTGGAGAACAGATTGAAATTTGATCGTGCTTAATGATAATATTTTTGGCTGGTGCCCTTTTCTCAGCTTTATTTCTAGTCCCTGCCTCTTGCCAGACCTATCCAGTTGCTCAAGTACAGCCAGCCTTTGGCCCCTTTTTAACCATTCAGTGGGCTGCAGTGCCTGTGCCAGCTGAGAAACCTGGGATTGTGTTATCCAGTGTGCTTGGATAAGGGTGTCAGTGACAGCAGGGCTGGCTGTTCCAGGGAGGGATGAGCCCGGAGTGAAGGAGCCACAGGGATTTTGTGTCAGAATCTAGACACAATTGCACTAGAAGAGCAATTCTAGTCACTCGTCTCACCTATGTGGAATTCATAAGTTCTCAACAAAGACAGCAAAATTGGGCACGGAAATTCAACATCCTGATGCTGGGCCACAGCAGCCTTCTCCAAGGCTCTTTGCCATCCCTTCTGGGACATGGAGGCTGGGCCAGCTCCGTGTGAGGCTGGCTGTATGCCTGGCCTGCAGCTTGGTTCAGGGAGCTGTCCCTGTGAGACTGGGCTGACGCTTTGCCCGCCTGTCAATAGCAAACACAACAGCTGGTGAGGCACCTGCACTTCTCACCTACTTCTCCCCCGCTCTTGTCTCTCCAGGGCAAGTACGATGAGGAGATTGAGGTGTACAAGCACCACCTGGAGCAGACCTACAAGCTGTGCCGCCCTTGCCAGGCTGCTGTGGAGTACTACATAAAGCACCAGAACCGGCAGCTGCGGGCGCTGCTGCTCAGCCACCACTTCAGGCGCCGGGAGACGGACAAGAGCTACACCCAGGTACGTGGGGACACGTCAGGGAGTGCAGGGGCAGGGACACAGCTCCGCCACTGCACCTGCAGCTGCAGCTGGGAAAGGGAGGCAGCAGCCCAGGGCTCTAGCCCTGGGAGCTTGGGTGCGTGGCAGCAGTTTAGAAGAGCACAGGAGAGTTGCCATAGATGCTTGTAATGTTAGTTTGAGGCTTTCCTCTTGCTGGTGTCATTCAGCACAGTTGCCAGAAGGTAAGTCTAATGTAATAATAGAGTGGAAGGAAAATAATGGGACAGGCAGAGAAAGGGAGGTAGGGAAGCCAATTTATGAGTGCAGTGCAGGAAATTACAGAGCACAAGGGGAAAAAAGAAAAAAAAAAAGAAAAATGGGAATTGAATTATGACCTTCTCCTTGTTTCACTGCCCTGCCTGACCTTGGCATCTGCTCATGTTTCTGCAGTTGCTCCTTGCTAGTCTACAATAATCCCATGTGGTGTCAGCCCAGTACAGAGACTTAGAAGGACTTGAGCAGAGCAGTCCAGTAAACCATACAGTCTGGAAGTGTTTCATACAGCACCGTTTCAAAACCTTGCTGCAGTTCATTCAGCTTCTGACAAGGTGTTTCTCCCTTCCTCTGCAGAATTTGTGTTCATCCTCCTCTTCCACGTCCATCACCACGCCAGCTCAGGTGGTACTTCTGCGGTTCCTGGCCTTCCTCAGCTGCGCGTTCCTGGTTCTGATGGCCTTGTACGGGTCAGGCGACCCCTTCTCCCTCAGCACAGCTGTCCCTGCTCCTGTCCCCTCTGGCCCCGCGTCCGTGCGGAACAGGACTGGCGCGAGCCCCCGCAGTGACAGTGGCAGTGGCAGCTCGGAGCAGGGCTGGCGGGAGCTGCTCCGCCTGCTCCCGGAGCGCCTGCTGGAGAACCTGAGCGCGGCGTGGGCCTACGGCAAGAATCACCAGATGGCAGTGGCAGTGCTGGGGCTCTTCACCTGCCTGCTGGCCATGTTCCTGGCTGGGCGCATCAGGTGGGTGTGCTGGGCTTCTGTCTCGCTCAAACTGCTTTAGTGGCAGCTCTCTAGTCCTGTGTTGCCTCGGTGATCCAGGGGTAAACACATTCCAGAATGGCACATGTGGTACTGCATGCCTTGGTTCATTGCGCTTAAGCTTGAATTGCTGTGAATGAAGAGCTGCCTGTGCAGCTCTGGCAGAAAAAGGAACTGATCTGCTCAGACACTTGCCCAGCAGCAGGCAGGGCTGCACACCATGTGCTGTAGTCAGAGGCAGTGCAGAGCCTGCTCAGTCTGGGTACCCTCCCCGCCTTCCCTGCCCTTGCCCAGGCCCAAGGTGGTTCCGTGGTGTTTGAAGCCTTGTCTGGTTTCTTGTCCCGTGGCAGGCTCCGGCGAATCGATGCGTTTGCCTCAGTCCTGTGGTTCGGAGTGATGAGCCTGCATTTGGCCGAGCGGTACCTGAAGACAGACACGCCCAGCTGGCTGGACACGGCCAAGTTTGGCACCACGTCCCTGTGCTGCCTGGTGGGCTTCACCGCAGCCGTGGCCACGCGGAAGTCAACGGGCCAGCGGAGATTCCGGCCCCGAAGGTCAGAGCCAGAGCAGTGACGCTGGGGGAAGGAGGAAAAAAGCCTTGTGAACTCTTTGCGACTGGTGCTTCTCTCTCCTTTTGTTATTTTCCCTTCTTCTGTGTCTCTTTTTTAAAATTAGATAAGCAGTGAAGATCTCTTCTTCCTTTTTTTAAAAATATATATATTTATATATGCATGTATATATATATATGTATATATATATATAATTTTTCCCCATCCTTGCTTACCACTGTGCTAGCATTTCCACTGCTAGCCATGGAAGCTACTCGTGCTGCCTCCATTCTCCCTTCCTCCTGCATCCTACGTCAGCAGTACAAATATCCAGTTCCCCAGAGTCAGTTCTTCCAGCAGCTGCCTCACAAACTGCTCCATAGATGCAGCCTCCTCCCCGTTCTGCTCCTCCAGCCAAAGAGATTCTGGCTCCTCCTGTCCTCCTGGTTCTTCTCACTGCCTCTCCATCCTTAGCCACTCACAGAGGAACCCTCTGCCCTGATCACCATGGGGCCTGGGCCACCTTCACTTTCCTAATGGTGCTGGTCATTTTAATGTGGAACTGATGGGAACTTGCCTCTGGATTTGGAGTCCTCGTTAACAGGTGCTGTGGTGCCCAGGCACACGAGGAGGGACCACACAGAGCCCATGACCTGGTTCTTCTTGCCTTCTTGCCTGTGTAGCATCACTCACCTGCACCCTCTCGCTCTGCCCTTCTCCTGGCTCCTGTTTCAAATGGAGAAGTGTCCTTAAGTGCTTTTGACTGAAACTTCAGTAATTTATTCAAAAAGGTGCTTTAAAAAGTCATGTAGCTCAGGGTGTCTTAATACCCGAAAGTATTCAGCTGTTTGAGGTTAAATTTTCAGATCTGCCAGTGGTTGTTGCTTTCAATGCCAGTTTTCTTTGGGTTTTTTTACCCACCTGCTCCCCAAGCAACATCTGTGTATAAGCACAGCTGGATAAAAATGCCTTTGTTCCTCCACTCCTATAGCCTTAGAGAGAGAAGTATGGGACTGACAGGCTCATGCTGTGATATCTGGTCAGCTTTCATTGTACACCACTACTCAGTCAGTGTTCATTGCTGAGAACACAGATTGGAAGGGTGTGCTGTAGGAAGGGGTGGGAGTTCTGCTGTGGGACTGCATGGCAACAGAGATGGATTTTTTGGGTTACTTGCAGGGGTTCTTTTTGCAGTCTGGCATTGTGCTAATACTGCTGAAAAAAGGGTCTGGAAACTGTGACTTGGAGTTGAGTGCCTGGCACTCCTCTGCTGAAAGCTGTGGTGGCTGGGTATTACTGTGTGGAGAGGAAGGAACTTAGAGCGGTTTGGGTTTTTTAGGATTACTTGTTGGGGCCTCTTAGGATAAGCAGTCTGATTATTCTGCATGGTTGTTTGAAAGGCACTCCACTGAGTTTCTCATATGGACTTTGGTTTTTCAAGAGGAAATAGCACTTTTACAGAACATCTGCTGTTTTCTTCTGTTCAGAATAGCACAGTGTAACTCACCACCCTAATAGTCTGATGTAAGTTAATTGGTGATCTTCCAGTGTATAAACTAAAAAATAATCAGAGTGGAGCTCTCACTGTGAAGTATCTGCAACTCCTGCTGAAAAATGCAGACACTACTGGGTGCTGCAGATGCTGGTGAAATTAGAGGAGCTTTTTTAAAGGAAACAAAAGCTGTTTCCTAGCTGTTCATACTTACTGTTCCTCAAACTGGTGTTCATTGTGAAAGCATAAAGGTAGCACTGCCAAAAGCTCTGAAATTTGTTAACAATAAGCCAGGCTGAGTCATGGGAAGGTGCAGCTCCTGGCTGTGTGCCTGTAACTTAGCAAGGGAGTGGCCACACAGACCTGCTGCCCACCTGGGCTCTTCTTTGGAATCTTTTTCTGGTGCCTTCAGATAGCTTGGAGCTGGATATTGCAGTTAACAGAACCTGGCTCCATTCTGGTGCTTGTGAATGATGCTGAGGGTTGTTTACTTACTTACCCACAAGAGGAATCCAGCCCCTGCAAAGTCTGGTTCCATCTTCCACGTTCCCATGTCCTGACCCAACACGTTTGTCTTCCAGCTCACAGGCATGGGAAACCTTGAGCTATTCTGGCCATTAGGTGAAATAAGGCATCTGGACTTTTTTTTTTAATTCCTCCCTTCTTCCTGCTTCAGGACTTCCAAATTCTCCTCATAAAGCACATGTAAGAAAATACTTTTATCTGTGATTGTCTTCTGCACTTACCTGTACAATTTGGATTGAAAGTTCCTCTTGCTGTTCTCCTGTGAGATGTGTCCAAGGAATGGGAGGAATCTCATATTTGAAGGATATACTGAGAAGGCTCAAAGGAGGGTTATGAGAAGCTGACAAACTCGGTGGGAATGGTCATGGTAATGTCATGCCTGATTTCTGTCAGCAGTGTCCTTTTATTAATAAGAATGAAAGGTATCTGTCCAAATTCTCTTGCCCAGTAGTAAGGAAACTCTCAGTGGCAGCTTCTAAAGATGGCTGGCAGCCTCTTGAGATGTTTTATTTTCAGGAGCAGAAAGCCAAGGCTGTTAAGCTTCACTGTGTCCCGTTTCCTATCGTCTCCTATCTCTTCTAAGTATCTGTTTTCCTCCCTTTTTAGGAGCACTTTGGTTTTTTCTTTCTGTTTAAACTTGACTCATCCTCACACTCCCTGGGGTCAGGCACCTTTTGTGACGTTTTGCTCTAAAATGTTATATTGGTTTACCATGCCTGTTCTTTTCTCTTGTTATCTTTTTCCCTGTGCAGTGCTGGGATGGGATGGGGAGGATGCACGCTAAATGTTGGGAACAGGCAGTTGCTAGAACTGTGGGAAGGAGAGGATTTACACTGTGAAGCCTAAATAATCCTGTTAAGGAATGTTTTAGCTCTGTTTGCACAGCAAGTGCAAATCTATACTGAGTTTAAAGTCCTTTAATGTGGGAGATATGTTAACTGCAAGCGATATCTGTTTGTCTTCACTTTATGCAGATTAATACAAATGAAGTATATTTCCTAGTTGCACTAATTTATATGTCAGAACATCGGGAAGCTTTGTTTTGTGGCCAAGCTGTACAGCTGATCTCTGTGGTGCTTTGTTCACAACTTACAATTGAAGAACTTTTGTGCTCGTAATTGGGAAAATTTCAAAGGTGAAACAGAACAAAGTACATATTGAAGTGGGGTTCATTTAATGCCAAAGAAGCTTTTGTTTTTGCTCAGGTGTCAGCTTATTTTCCCCACTTCTGGGTGCCTCAGCATGTCTGTGCTGCTGCTTCTAAAAACAACAACCACCTCAGAGCCTCAAAACCAAACTTGCAGCAATTGCATTTTTGGTGTTTTAGAGACTCTGATGCTGACAGCCTCCTTTCTTTCTCCTTGCCTCACCTGCTTTTGCTGATGGTGGAGGATGATGGGTCTTTAGGGGTAAGGGAAGAAAGGAGGAGAGGGGTGGGTTTTGTCCAGAGGGGTTCTGATTTATAAACTGTAGCATTCAGTCTGTCCCAGTTGTGTCTCAGACAACGAGCCCTGCAGAGAAGTTGTAAGTTAGCAGTATTCTACTGTTGACTGTGGAAAAAAACAGAGTCAAACCACTACTGCCTTTGCTGAGACTGTTCTTGCCACACCTGATTTCAAAGCCAAATAGGCTGTTGCAGACACTGCCATGCCATAGGTTCTGTAGGGAAGGTGCTTTGCATTTTTCACTCAGCAGTTAGATATGTCATCTAGATGTAGATATCTGAGGTACATCATCTAACTGCATGACTGCTTGCCCCACAGTGAGTCCAGCAGGAGAAAATGTGTGTTTTGGTGCACAGTGGTGCTGTCCCGTGCAGCTGAGGTGCTATTTTCTGTGACACATTTCCTTCTGCTGGGTGGGATAAGAGCCAACAAAAGCTTGGTAACAACTAACAACCACAGCTGACACAAAATCTTCCAGAACCACTTGGTCACTGCTTTGAGCTTCTTGTTTTCCCTTTGCTGGGCTCTTACTTCAGGCCACAGAGGAACACATGGTGGTCTCCAGGTGCCGTTTTGTTGCCCGAGGATTCTCAGCGCCATGCAGGCTAGAGCATGTGAATATCTTAACAATATTAGAGGGTTTTAGCCCAAAAGCCCCTAATTCGAGGTGCTGTTTTTTCATACTAAACATGTGTCTGGACCAGGGGATGACAGCAGCAGAACAGAGCTGAGGTGCTGAGGGATTGTTAGTGGGTTTGTGTGTCACTTGAAATCAAATCTGCTCCATGCCCAAGTGCCTGGCTCTGGCCCTGAGTGGCCATGGCTGATGTGCCAGCTCAAAATCTTGTACCCTGCCCAGCAGAGCCAGATTTATAAAGGGGCCAATGTGGGTTCATTAAGTGCCTTTCCCTGGACAAGATTTGGGACAACACTGTGTTGCTCTGCTTGGTGGAACATGGCTGCAGCATGGCACAGCAGTGCCCATGTGTCTGCCAGGCCAGCACTTCAGTCCTTCCTGTGCCACCACTGAGCATGGCAGGGCACAGGGGGACATGTGGGCTAACATTTCTGAGCAACTCTGCAGGCTCTACAGGGAGAGCCCAGAGGTAGCAACCAAGTCAGCATCTCTGCTGCTGCTGCTTCTCTTCTCCCTGAGGCCCTCAGTGACATCAGTGCATGCAGACTGACGCCTTTGTGGCCCTTTTCCATTTGAAACACACTGTATTTATATCCAGTTCTTTCCTTTCTCTTAACTCCTCCTTTCCTACTTCCATGCTTTGCATGCCCCAGTGAGCTTGGGTGTGTCGAAGGGTGAAAACATGTGGGAATATAAAAATGGTGTAGTGGCTTATTATTTTGGCTTTATGAATATTTTTCAAGTGCGCTGAAATTATGTGAAGCTAGTAATCATGCTTAGATACTATAGGAAGTATGTATTGATGTAATGTGGACAAAGTATTTAATGCTCTTATAAAAATTAATATAATTAATAGCCAGATAATTGCTCCAGACTGACTGCACCCAGAAAAGGTGAAGGGAGCTGTGCTACATGGCTTTGCTTTGGTTTTCAGAGATGCTGTTGAAATTGTGTGAATTGTGTGCTGTCACATGCAACCTGCCAGTTCCTTCCAGGTGTGCTGTCACCTGCAAGGACACTTGGCTCTTTGAGCCATGGCAGTGCTCTCTAGGGAAAGGGACAGTACTCAGTCCTGAAGTCATCCCCTGTAAAGCCTCATGTGGGACCAAAGCTCGTGGTGTACGGGCAGGAGGAGGTTCCCTGAGCATTTCTGGCATGCCAGCAAGTCTGGATTTGTGTAGGCATAGGATGTGCATACACACACACCTCCCCACATTGTGCCACCAGCTGGGGAGGAAAGGTACAACTGATGCCAAGCATCTGTACTCTAGAAATTCTTAGTGCAGACATGGCAGCTCTAATCCAGCCCTCCTTTTTCATCCAAAGCAGGACATCAGGCAAGAGACAAGAATTCTTACTCTTGGCATCTGAAGTTTCTAGCTCTCTAAGCCACATACCAAAATATTAATGTGTCTGAGAGCTGTGCCCATTTTAGCACTACTCTCCCTTGTCCTTGTGCCTGTTTTTTATTCCTGTACCGCTCTTCACTCGTGGTTCTGTGAGTTTGACAGGAGGCACAGGCTGTGGCCCTGAGTGAGGAGGTGCAGCAGAGCAGGGCAGTGTCAGGGCACACAGTGTGCTGCCTCCCAGCCAGTAACCTGTTCTGGGGTGACAGGGACCTGTTCTGCACCCTGGGGAGAGAGGTGCCTGCTGTACATGGCTAGCTCAGTTCCAAGGGGACATCGAGTCCAGAGGAAATATTTCACCCCCTGGCTGACACTTGGCTCCCCAGCTGCCAGGGCAGATGGAGCTGGGCACGTCCCCCAAGCTGCCTGCCTGTGACTGCATCTCACATTCTTTCTTCATGGGCTGAATTATCTGATAGAGGAGCGGGTCCATCTGCAGCCTGGCCTGCCCCGTGCCCTCCCTTGTCTCTCTCTGCCCCAGGGATGATGCAGCATCTCTGGTAAAATGTGAATTAAGAAGGCACACACTGTGGGGGTGTCTGTGGATGCAGGCTGTTGGGACAGAGCAGGGGAGGCTCTCCTGGCAGGAGGTGTTTCTTCAGGACCGTGTACAGTCCCAGACCATGTAATACCCTTCTTTATCTATTTATTTATTTTTAAAGTATCTGTGTAGCAGAGTTGTGCCCGACTGTCTAGTAACATTGTGATCATTGTAAACACTAATTAAGATACCCAACTTTTGATGTTCACAATATCAAGTTCTGAAATAAACGGCTTCCGGGCCTTGACTATTTCCACAAACTATCTGCCTCCAGAGCCTTTTTTTTTCCTTCTTTTTTTTTTATGTTGCTTTTTTTACTATTGCCAGAGCCACTATTTCCACGTGACAAATGGCTTGGAGCAAACGCACAGCTGCAGTGCTCCATCCCAGGGCTGTGATGTGGCTGCTTCCTGCCTTATGATCCTCTTGATCTCCTCACCTTTTTTTAATCTGCTTCTGGAAGAAGTTTTAGTTCAGCTGCCCATTCCGAGGGATGAAGCACATTCCCATGAGAGCTTTTAGCAGCATCAAGCCCTCTTGACATGGCAGTGGCAAACACTAAAGAGTGCAGAGAACAGGAACAGGATTTTGCACACTTAACAGGGATTTGTTCAGAACAGATCAAAGTTTAGGACACACTTTGGTCAGAATTCAGTCCTAAGGCATTAATAAGCTATACTTGAAATTCTTAGCTCCTCTTTGCTAATCAGAAAAATTCCTTTTCTGGATGGTTCAAGACAAATGATTCTTCACTGCCCTGAGGATCTGGCTGCACTAACTGGGTGAGGTTGAACTGATCCAAAACAGTTACAGTCCCAGGACTGTGGTTATGAGTGATAAATTACTGTAATATCTCCCAGCCCATTAAATGAAAGACTTCCAAAAGCCAATAAACCAGTTAAGCTGTTTTCTGCTGCAGCAAGGAGTGTGTAAAGTTGGATCCTTTAGCCCAAAGACACAGAAGGTGCAAAGTTAGGACAAAAGAGCCATGTTGCTCACAGGTGGTGCTCTGGTTTGGCCCCCCACACCCATGGCACAGTGAGGGGTAGGTATCACCCTTTCTCCTATGATTCATACCAGTCCTGAGCTGCACTTCTAATTCCCCTTCCCATTCATTTCCTCTTACAAAGCTGAGCTGGCCACATCCATCTGTGTGTGTGGGGGTGCTCTGAAGGGCTCCCCATGGATGCAGAGCAGGACCCCCTGTAAAGGCAGGGCCTCTGGAACCTGGAGAGGTTGGGCCACGGGGGCTGCAAGACCAGCACATCCCTGGCTGCTGTTAGAGGCACGTCCTGCACCAGGACCCTGCTTGGCTCACGTGTTCAGCCTCACTAAGCTGGTCAGGATTGGTGATGGCTGCCTCCTGCTAGCAGATAAGTAGTTTATAAGATACTTTAAATTGTCATCTTCACTCTAGAGTTAGCATGGCATAATATTGCTGCACCACCTCTTTTATCTCCAGGACAGAATGACACGTGCATAAATCACCCCACAGTGCAAGGCTAAGGTTTTCTTCACCCTCTGATTTCCTCCTGGCTTTCCTCTGACAGAAGAAAAGCCATGTAACCATGTTGCTGCTCCCATCTATGTTTCCATTCCAAGTGAGATTTAGCCTCCAAATATTGTATCTGCTAAATTGTATCTGCAAAGTCAGATATCTCCTTTTAAAAACATGTGCACTTCATACTCAGTTCTTCATCATGATTTATTTGACAGTTCTATTACCTGTTTCTAACTAAAAAAAATCTTACAGAGGATCAGAGATTCTGGTTCGTATTCTAGACTTTCTTTCATGTATTTTCATTCAATTGTCAAAAATAATACAAAATTCCTGTATTTTAGCATCTGGACTTCTTAAAGCATTCTCTGGGTAATTTTCTCATCCACAGTATTTTCACTGGCATTCCTAAACTTTTCCACCCTGAATTGTGGGACAGGTTGGTGCACAATAATTTAAGTAAGGTTGAGCAGTTCTTTTCCCAAAGTGTAGGAACATTCCTGTAAACTCTTCAGCACTCCTGCACTGGAAAGTTAGTGCAAACCTGGTAACAAAGCAGGTGTTCCTGCAAGCACGAGAGAGGCTGGGATTTCTCATTGCTAAGTGTCTGTCATGCGTGTCCTTTGCAGGTACCTCTCTGGGGACTCCATTACTGTCTTTCCCAGCAGCCCTGGCACAGCCTTCCCTTCACCTGCCACGTCTCTGTTTGTGCCAACACCACCCAGTATCCTCCACCTGACAAACCAGCAGCTCTTCAGGTCCCCACGCAGAACTGCCTCGTCCTCTCTTCCCGGCCGTCTCAACAGGGCGCTCTCGCTGGGCACCATCCCCTCGCTGGCCCGGGCAGGTGAGTGCAGGGGCTGGCCCGGGGCAGTGGGGCTGCAGTGGTGCAGGAGGAAATGGGCTGGGAGGGATGCAGGTGAGTGCAGGGGCTGTCCCGGGGCAGTGGGGCTGGATCCACACGTTACAGTCCTGTTGAGGGGTGGCTGCTCCTGTGGCACAGAGGAGTATGCACCATTAGGGTTTGGGGCTTGGCAGCAGCTGAGCCAGCTGGGTTCAAAAGGTTTCGTTTTGCTTTTAGATTCTGGCTACTTGTTCAGTGGAAGCCGGCCGGCCTCGCAGTCATCCCAGTCCAAGGAATGTCCAACATCAGGTACTGCTCCAGGCCTTCCAGAGCACCAGTCTTTGCAGGATTTGCACTGAGTGGGTTGAAACACGTGGTCTGGTTGAATTCTTTCCTCCCTGCTCGCATTCCAGTGAAAATGTCCGTTTTGCTGCTAGAAATGCTGCAGGGAGAGTCCCTGCTAGAAGTGGGACTGCGTTACAGTCAGGTGCCGTGTGTGTTGGACTGTCTCCCTGCGAGAGCTCACAGTGACATCACTCAGACAAAACAAGGAGCCCTTTGCTGACTAGAGCAGAGTTGAGCCTGCTTGGACGGGAGACTTCAGCTGCTTCCAGGGCAGCTCTTTGTAGCTTTCCCAGCCAAGTGCAGCTAGTTTGGCTGTTCCGTGACCTGTCTGTTGCCCTTCTGGCCCAGACGGGTTCCTGGGCTGTCTGTGCTGCTGCAGAGGGAGTCACACCCCGGGCAGATTTTCCTGCTCCTCAGTACTGCAGCTCTGGGAGACGTGCCAGTACAATGCATTCACCTGCAAAATGGATTGTGCAGGCTCTCCTGGATGGGCACAGCTGAGCAAAGACAAAGCTCACCAGGCTCCTGATTCCTGAGTCATTCCTGAGTGTACTAAAGTACTTGTGGGATTTCTCTGTGTTTTGCAGTGTGGGGACTCAAATAAATAACGGATTTCAGTACACTGGTGGGCATTTGCAACTCCCGTTCCTTTTCCTGGCAGTACTGTTACAGAGAACCGTGGGCATTTGCAAATCCCGTTCCTTTTCCTGGCAGTACTGTTACAGAGAACCGTGGACATTTGCAGCTCCCGTTCCTTTTCCTGGCAGTACTGTTTCAGAGAACCATGGACATTTGCAAATCCCGTTCCTTTTCCTGGCAGTACTGTTACAGAGAACCGTGGACATTTGCAAATCCCATTGCTTTTCCTGGCAGTACTGTTACAGAGAACCATGGACATTTGCAACTCCCGTTCCTTTTCCTGGCAGTACTGTTACAGAGAACCGTGGACATTTGCAGCTCCCGTTCCTTTTCCTGGCAGTACTGTTACAGAGAACCGTGCCTGTTGCAGCGGGATGGTAACGCGGTGGTTTTGCCCGTGGGGTGTTTCTGTTGCAGATCCCTTCTCCCTGCTGGCCGGCAGCCGTGCCCCCTCCCGCATGCCGTCCCCAGCGCCGTCGGTGGCCGGCTCGGTGACCTCCAGCTCGGGCTCGCTGCGCTTCCGCCGCCCGCTCATCAGCCCCGCCCGCCTCAACCTGCAGGGACAGAAGCTGCTGCTGTTCCCGGCGCAGAACGAGGCCCTGCTGACCCCGAGCGGCTCCGAGGAGCACACCCACTCCGACAGCAACGCCTTTGCCCCCGAGCTGCCCGCCTTCCCCAGGAAGAGCCTCGGCGTGCCCGGTACGGCAGCTCCTGGGAAGGAGCTGGCTTGCAGGCACAGCCCTGCAGCAGCCAGGCCACAGTGGATGGGGAGCCTTCAGGAGAAGCCCAGGTGGTGAATTTTCCTGTCTTTTTCTCCTTGCAGATATGAGATCTGCTGTGGAAGGGGGGAGTATCTGCAGTGATAATTCCGTCAAAAAGGAGGATCACTCGTCACACTCATCTACCTGTGTGGTAGACACAACTACCAAAGGGGAAGATTTGGCAGGCTGGAGAGGTGAGTACAAGTCTGGTGACTGCTTCAAGCACGTGTGAGCATTTCTGTGAGCGTAGCTGAGATCTTTCCTGGAAATCAAATAAATAAGTAGTTGCTAAATGGACATTCTGCCTGCTATTCTAAGATCTTAACAAAGCTTTTCCTGTTCTTTGGACTGTCTGAAGAGCACTTGCAAAGTGCTAAACTGAGACAGAAGAAGAGGCATGAGGATGCAGGTGTCAAGAGCATGAGATGAGATTAAAATAGAGCTAAAAGAGAGCAATGGAGTCTTTCCTGTCAGGAAAAGTGCTTCAGCAATTTCTGCTTGTGCTGAAACACTGGCCAGAGAGAAACAGTACAACATATGTTCACTTTTACTTCTCAGGTCTTTAACATCTCTTTCTACAATTCCCTTTTTTCCCTCTGTGTTCTCCCCTTCTGCCAAGGTCGCTTTGGTACCTCTGCCCTCCGGGGCCTGCTGGCCGTGAGCCTGACCCTCAATGCTGTCTTCACATCAGCCTACGTCTACAGGAGCCTGCGCTGACTTGTGCCAACACTCCCTTTCTCTCTGGTTCCACCTGGTCCTGAGGAAACGACAACTCAACCATGGCTTCATGGCCAAGGCCACGCCACCGGTGCATGCTGTTCATCAAAAAACTACTGTACACTCAACTGTCATGAAAAGGAACCTGGGCAGCTGCTGCCATCACTTCCAGGTAGAACATATCCCAGGACTGTGGCTGGAGATGGCAGGCAGAATTCCCAGCTCCAGCTCAAAGCAGGAGGCCAGTCCAATGGCCCACACACTTTCTTTCGAAAGAACTGACCTGAGACACCTGAAAATGTGTGAGCTGCATTTTTAGGAACCTACCCCCAGCTCTTCTTTCTGACATATAGACCTCGTGCTGATGGTGCTGGTAAAATGGGGAGAATTAGAACAAATGAGCTGAAGGAGAGGGATGGCTTAGTAGCTGGTGCTGAGCTTTGGCTACTGTAACAGCATCCCCAGGCTCCGCTCCGTGGTTCCTCTTCTCTTTTCTCTCTGGCATTCTCCTCTAAATTGTCAGTGAACTTTCTTTAGTTGCCTTAAGCTTGCCTAAGCACATGGGTGACCTTGGCTGCTCTGTCATGTTCTTGCATCTTAGATGTCCTTGTGCTTCCAGCTGGACCTGGCCCTGAGGCCACTTTGACCAGTTCCATTCTGGCCATGCTGGTTCTCAGCCCCCTGTGTGTGCCTGTCCAGCCAGCTCTGTGGCTGCAGGGCTGCACAGCCCCCAGACAGACACCCTGTGCTGGCTGCATCAGAACCTGGGAGCCCATGCTTTGCTTTGCCCAGGAGGCATGAACTGTGTTACTCTGAAGTGGGTAAAAAGAAAGGATCTCAGTTTGATTTGCACCACAGTCAAAGGGCTTCAGCTCACAGCTCTGCTGGAGTTTTCACTGAAGCAGTGAGTGGCAGAGCCTGTTCTTGCTGTAAATCGCACAAATCTGTTCTGTCAGAGGTGGGTGAGGAGCTGTCTGATTGTATACATCTATCCAGAAACCTGACACCTCAGTCTGACGTTGGGATTTGCTAACTGTTTAAAATATTTCTTACTTAGTAAAATGCCCAGGTGCTCTCAGTGAGAAATGCCAAACCTGCTTCTGGACAATTCAGCCTTCTGGACAGATTCTTCTTTTCTAGCCCGAGGAAAGTAGTAGATTTTCAAATGCAGTTTGTAGTTTGGGTATTTCTGCTTTTGGGTAAGTCTTCAGCATTGCTTAGAATTCAGGGGCCATTTAGAATATTGTGCTGAACACTCAGAGTCATTTAGTGCAGGTTAGGGAAAAAACAGAAATCCTGATCTTGATGTTTTGGTTCCCAAAAACCAAGTGCAGAGATAAGATTTACCAATGTGTCAAAAATACCTGGTGAGAAGAGAGTTGACTTGCTGTGTATCAGCTGTGTATTTCCTGAAGCAGGACTCGGATCTATTAAGAGTTTTTCTGTTGTCTCTTCCTTTGGGCTCCTTTATCTCGAATTTCACTCCCCCACCCCACTGCCCTGTGTTTGCATCCTGAACTGGTGGTTACTGTGTCTTTCCCTCCCTTTCAGCTCGCTGCTGTTCCTCTCTTGTGTTCTTGCATGTGCACAGAACAAAGTGTATCTGCCGCTGACCATTCTCTGCTCTGAGCCTGGAGCCACACCTCGCAGTGATGATCACCCTTCCTTTCGCTTTGTTTTTTTTTTTTTGTTGCACGTTTTAGTTGGGTTCCTACCCAGCCTCACTTGGTAGACCATGGGAGCCCTAGCCAGACTCTGATCAGCGTGCATGTGACAGCATAAATGGGGCTTTGCTGCTGCTGCTGCTGATTCAAGCACTGGAAAACTGAGTGTCTCTGTGTTTTCCAAGTCTCCCTGCATGGTGTGAGCTGCCCACTTCCAGCTGCTGCTCCCTCCCTCCCTGTGGCCAAGACTGGTCCCGCTGTGCCTCGCAGGGGAGGCCCGAGCTGCACACACGCGTGCTGATCCGAGGGGCTGAGGAAAGGTCGCTGCTGACTGCATCTCCCTCGGCCTCCTCAGAGAGCTGGGAAGGGCTGCACAGCCAGCACCTCCTGGGCAAAGGCCCAGAGCCAGGAGAGACTGCAGCAGAGGGATGTGCTGCAGATTGATGAATTCTATTGTAACTTGCATGAATTGTTCCTTGTAGCCAAACCGGACACATAACCTTGTAGTAAAGAGATGTTTGTCCCTTTTATAGACGCTGCATGCTCACCCGAGCATGTGTACAGGCAGGATGATGGCAGAGCAGCTGCCAAGCTTCTCTTTAAGCCTCTGCTCGCTGGGTTTCATGATGTTCTGGTGCAGAGTGTGACATCCCATTCACGGATCCTTGTCCTACGTAGAGGCCTCCTACACTGAGAGACGAGCTGCCAGAAAATGCCGTGGCTTTGCTTGTCTTCATCACCCAGCAGATGTGCACTGTGACTCTGTGTTTGCAAACGTCCCACTTTCACCTGCCAGCCTGTGCTGTTTCACCACCGCACTTGACCAGATCACAATACCAACCTTCTCCTCCTCTCCAGCAACCCAGGAGCCGCAGCATCTCCACACACCTCTTCCCCCCCGTGTTCCAGGACGGGAACCCTGTAACCTGTCACTGCACTTCTGTGGCTGCTCACTCAAACTGTTCTTGGAAGGGGGTTTGGTGACCTTGTCCAAAGCAATAGAGAGACTTTGGGGTTTATTACTGAAGAGGGAAGTTTTTCATTCTGGTGCTAGAACTCTCTCCCGTGGTGCTCTCACGGTTGTGAAGCCTTTGCTTGAGGAGCACACGAGCGTGTGTGTGTGTGTGTGCGCGTGTGCGTGCGTGCAGATGTACAAAAACATTTGCAAGGTTTCTTCATTTCAGAAGATCTGAGTCCATGTTTGTCTTTATATTGTTGGCCTTAATCTAGCTCGTAGATACTGTGTCTATCTTGCTGCTCTTTTCTGTACAAAGCTGGTTTGGAGGAAGCAGAAGTTTATCTGGTCCCCCTGTGAAAATATCTGTGACTGATGATGTTGATCTTCATACAGTGTTGTTCAGAGGGGAGATTTTATTTTTCTAATACTTTTCCTACTGTAAAAGCTGTTGGAGTGTATGGGGTGGGAAAGATCTTTACACCCTGATAAAGATCTGAACATTAATTAATAATACCAACAATTAATGATGAGGTCGAGTATAAATGAGCTTTATTTCCAGACCTTTTCCATTTCCTACTTTCCATTGAAAATGTTCAGGTACTTTTTTTTTTTGGCTATGGGCTTGTTAGGCATGTTCTGAGACCTTGCAGATACTTTAGATGATTTTGCTGTTCTGAATTAGAAAGGATTTGTATTTTGGAGTCTGGTTCCAGTCCCACAGTCTGGGGAGTTAGGCAGATGTGACAAACATTATGCACATATCTATTTGATGGGATAGAGGAAGTGGGTAGAACAAGTTGCTGGTTTCTGAAGTTTATCATACCTTTTTACATAAAATCTTAGACATTAAATTGGTCACTGCGGGGGGAAAAAACTCATTGCTGGCATATGTAGGCCAGATTCACTGAATTTTAGGCTATTTGTTCAAGCAACAGATGAGGCCTGTGAATGTTTGATTCCCACTCCCTCTTCCTGGGTGCTGGGAACATCTGAAAATCCCTGCTGAACTGGCTGGGTTCCTTGTAACAGGGCAGCTGGACTGAAGGGCTTCTGTTGCCTGTGGATGCTGCTATATTTTTCTTCCAAGCACCATTCCTGGAAATAACAATGGTCTTAACCTCTCTCACAGACATTTGTTAAAAGGCTAGAATGGGCAAATTTGGCCCATACTTTTTGCTTTTTTTTTTTTTATACATGTTGCATCCAGAAATTATTATCACTGTGTTCTGGGGTGGGAGTAAGGTACAGAGTATTTTTTGATTGAATGGATATCTAGAGAGGGTGAGGAGGACAACTTCAAGTCCTAAACCTTATTTCCTGTGAAAGAAAGACTGTATGTTATGTGTGTGTACTTCTTTGGGGAGCTCTCTCACTGTACAGTTTAGTTAAACATGCTCCAAGGAAGGAGAAGCTGTTCCTCGGAGGTTTTTAGTTCATGCTTTGTGTTTAAAGAGGAATATTTTTCTTTAAAAAATAAAACCGGATAAGTTTTCACCTTAGTGTGAGTGGTCCAGTTATATGCACACCATATTTCCGTGTTCATTGGGCACTTCAGTGGTTCTTTTTCTTTGTGAAATCATGACTGAGAGTGTTTATCTATTATTGTATGGTCCTTAATTTATATTTTTATTTTGTAATGTAAATTAGGAGGCAGGGGGCATAAACTGATCAAATCAACATTTTTTAAAAGGAGGATGTATTTTAATTAAATGACTGGCAACAGCTCACTACTAGTTCTGTACACACAAGTGTATTTTGAAGGATTTAATGACTTGCAGTGCTTGCGCAGGTGTGACACTGGTAGAATCCACGATGCTGCAGCAGAGCAGCTTCTCCATCGCCCTCGGGTACTGCAGGGCCGATGGGTGCGGGCACAGGGCTGTGTTTGCCCTGGACGTGGCGGGTGTGCAGCTGACCCCGCGGGTAAGAGACGATGGGGATTCCACCGGCTTTGCTTGCAGGGACCGACCCCGGCCCAGCGCTCAGCTTTGCCCCGACCTGTGCCCGCAGCCCCCGCCCTCCCCGCCCCGTCCTGACCCGGCGGCGACCCCGAACTGACCAGACTGGGCCGGGCCGGGGGTGGAAGGGTGGCGGGGAGAGGCTTTACAAGGGCCCGCGGGGCTGGGGCGAGCAGAGCGCGGGGCCATGGCCGAGACCGACCCCGGCGAGCCGCGGGCGGTGGGCACGGAGCCGGGCACCGAGCCGGGCGCGGCGGGGTGGCCGCAGAGGCCTCCCTACTCGTTCGTGGCACTGATCACCATGGCCATCCGGGCCAGCCCCGGGCAGCGGCTGCCCCTGAGCGGCATCTACGCCTACATCGCGGAGCGCTTCCCCTTCTACCGCGGCCCCGGCCGCCGCTGGCAGAACAGCGTCCGCCACAACCTCAGCCTCAACCCCTGCTTCCGACGGCTGCCCTGCCGCCACGGCCGCGCCGGCGAGTGGGCGCTGGACCCCGCTTTCCAGGACATGTTCCCGGAGGGGAATTACCTTCGCCGCCGCCGCCGCCTCTGCCGCCGCCCGCCCGCATCGCCCCCGCCGCCCTCCGGGATCCCGCCGGGCCCCGCCGCGCCCCGGGCCCCGCCGCCCTCCGGGACGGCCTCGCTCCCCACCACTCTCTGGACCCCGCCGCCCGCCGAGATCCCCTCTGGCTCCGCTGCTCCCTGGCCCCCGCCGCCCTCCGGGATCCCCCCGGACCCCGCCGAGCCCCCGCAGCTCCCCGAGATCCGCCCGGACCCCGCCGCTCTGTGGCCCCCGCCGCCCGGCCCGGTGCCCTCCGGCTGGCCGCAGGGGCCCTGGGCAGCGCTGGTGCTGCCCCGCCGCTACCCGGAGCTGCCGGCCCGGGGCCCGCCCGTGTCGCCGGGGCCGCCGCTGCCGCTCCCCGCCTGGGCGCTGCGCCCCGCCGAGCTGGACACGGCGGCGACCCGCGACCTGGGCGCCAGGCTGTGCCCCGCCTTCAGATGAGCGCCCGGGCCCGGGCGGGCTCGGGGCGCCGCCGCAGCGCCGCTGGATTCCCGGGTCACCGCAACGCGCCCGGGGCTGCCGCGGGAAGCGCTGCGGCGGCGGCCGAGCTGCGCCCCTTGTCCCGCTCCTGCCCGCCCCGAGGGCAGCGGAGCGCGCTCGTCCACTGCTCCCGCGGTTTGGGTCGGGGGGAAATTGTGATTTTGCTGTTTGAGCCTCCAGGCAGCCTGAGAGAGGGAGCTGCAGCACCGAGCAAGCGAAGCGGTACCGCGCGTCCTCTGGGTCTGGAAGCACACGAGGACTCCTGCACGGGCCACTCCTTGCCTCATGCAGGGAACTCATTTTTCAAGTGTTCTTAATTTATTTTGGAGCTTTTAAGGTCTATGGAAAAGCAGTATAGGTCTGTTTTGGGTGGAAAATGCCTTAAACTAACAAACAGCAAAGATACTTGGATTAATACTGGAAATCTTGCGGGTTTGTACTTAAAGTGAATTTATATGGGATTTTTCATACGGGTTATTTTATACTGTTGCTGGTTATGTATGTTTGCATACGTTCATTGTTAATGTTTCTTATAAACTATGCTGTAAATCCTGCGTAAGGATCTCTTCCCTTTTGATTTCAGGTGGAGTCGTTTTTATGCTTTTCTCTCAAAGTAAGGGTCCAGAAGCAAGATATGCTTCCAATGAGAGCCATGTTTTAAGTTTATGAGTGAGAAGAGTTCAAATACTGTTATGTGAGGAGCAGCACTTGTTGTATGTTTTATTAATAAAGAGCATTTCCTAAGAGTTGTGCCTTCTGAACGTATTTAAATTATGTCGATGCTTTTCTTGAAAGAAGATACAACTGAAATTCAGTTTCATAGTTGTTATTTGGTAACTTTTATACTTTAAAAGTGATTCTAAGCGTCATATTTAAATTCCACCAACACGATGAAAAGAGTGCTGGAAATACAGTTATATATTCCATTGCCCAGGTGCAGTGCTCAGAACTGGAGCCCTGTGGGTGGGCCCAGTGCAGGCTGAAACCGGCCCCAGGAGGGGGCTTTTGGAGAGGGCTTCGCTGGGGTCTTTGGTGGTGGGTTTGTTTTTTTTTTTATTTTAGTGGTTTTGTGTTTTTTTCAGGGTGGGTTTTGTTGGTTTTTTGGGGGTTTTTTTGGCTGGTTTTTTTTTTTTAAAGAAAACCCTCTCCTGGAGATGAGTAACAGCTGTGCCCAGTTCTGAAGGGCCGGGTAGTGATTGCGCCCAGGTGAGCTGAGGCCGTGCCGAGCCCGGGGGCTGTGGGCGGCGCCCCCTCACACTCCTCACCTTCCTCACGCTCACACCTGCAGCTCCACTGTGCTGATGGGACCCGGACGCTTCGCCCCGGGGGGATGGGGGGATCGGGAGGGTCTCCTGCCCTGGCTCCCCACAAACTCCTTTGCCCCGTGTGCCTGGCCAGGGCTGTTTCTGGAGCGGCTCAGCAGCCCCTGGCCGGGAAGGACTGAGTGAGTGGTGACCATTTCTTCTGTGAGGTTCGGGACGCGGTGCCCTCAGCTGCGGGGGCTGTCTCGGCTGAGATCCCAGCAAAGGTATGGACCGAGCTGCTTTTATGTGCCCTTCATGGACCATCGCTCCTGCCGGGCTTGTTCCTCTTTAGAGTAAGAGACTATAAGAGTGTGTAGAGTGAATGTCGTGGCCCGGGCTGTTTTCTGAGGGGCTCTGTGCCCGCGGCTGCGAGGCGCTGGGGCAGCTTTGGCTTTTGTGGGTTCAGAGTGAGGAATTTTTCGCCTCTCTGTGCTTTGTGTTGCGGTAGCGGCGATGAGCTGCAGGGCCCAGCCCAGACTGGGGGAACACACAAATAAAGCGCTTTTTTGCAGATATTTGCGGCCATTTACAGCAACTTGCCACTAGACGAGCGCTTCTCTGTGCGCTCTCTGGGCTCCGGAGCTTTTCCCTTTGTGGCCGCCACTAGATGGGGCGTTCGTGCCACATCCCGCCGGGGACGGGTGTTCGCGGGGCCGAAAGGGGCTCCTTGTGAAATACCGGCACCCTCTCTGGAAAACCGAGACATAACTGCGCCTTGGCGCTACGCCGAGGAGAGGTTCTGAGCGCGGAGATGGGGAAGTTCAGCGCCGTTTGCACCTGCGGGCGCTCCCCTGCCCGCCCCCCAGCAGCGTCCCCCGTCGTGGGTAATTCTCCTTGAGGTGAGGAGGGCTTCGTGGCATTCCTGACAACAGCAGGGATGGCCACGGCTGAGCTATTTGTGGGCCAGACGTTTGGGCTGCAGGCTGCGTGCTCTTCCTCCTCCGACTGCAGCGGCCTTGGCGTTTTGCTGGAGCAGGCTTGGATAACGAGCTGAGCAAAGAGCTCGGTCTCTTACGTGGGTGTTCTGATGCCAATGCCACACAAGAGTTAAACCAGAGGCTCCTTCGGTTGTCAGCAGGGATGGTCTCTTACAAAGAATGATTCAGAGCGTTTAGATAAAGGCTCTGCTCTGAATCACCACTTGTACAAGCATCTTTCTTCATCAGTGATTTAAAAAGACAAAAAAATCAAAGAGCCTGGGAAGGCTGGCTACCTCTGCCAGCAAAGAGAGGTGCTGGGAATCCCCCTCAGGTTCATTCAGGCACCCTCAAGCTCCCTGCAGACCCTGCTTTGCTTCTGTGGCTGGAACAGAAAGCTGCAGCATGGGCTGCACTTAAACCAGGGGATGGCTCATGGTTTGCACGGTTTCCTTGGCAGCTCACAAGTGCTGGGGCCTCTCCTGAGTTCTGCTTCCCTCTGAAAGCCGAGGGTCCTTGCTGGTAAGATTCTCCCTGGGGTTTGTGACTGCATTTAGAAAACCTGACCTCTGCTTGTTTTTCTCCGAGTTATAGCCTTAGGTCAACATTCTTATAGGTTTTATAAATAAACCCCAGCCCAGCACATCCCCTTGTGAGCAGTACAGAGGCTTTGGGCAGGACTAAGGAAATAGAGCATCCCTCTTTCCCACCAGTAGATTTCAGACTCTAATTTTTTGTGTGGCCTCATGCCTGTCCTTACTCCTTCGTCCTTGGTTTTAGTGATTAACATTGGTTTTACGTGTTATGTAGAAAAGCAGGACAATTTATCTGCATGGTGCTGGGTTAGTAGAGATGTAAAAGACTTTTGATTGACCAAACCCAAGCACGGTGCAGTGCTGATGTCTCCGTGTGTTAGTGCCTTTATCTGATCCTGGGATGTGTCAGGCCATTTGCGCCTTCCCCTTGTGCGCTGCCACCCTCTGTGGCCCAGGCTGTGCAGGCTCATCCCACCTGAATTCACCTGGATTTCGGAGTGCTGGTCTCCAGATGCACTGGCCAAGCTGTGAGTGGTGTTTGGCTTTGTCCTGGCTTTCAGCAATACCAGGATTCCCAAGACATTTCCTCCTTTCCTCTTTTATTCAGACAGTTGGTTGACATAGCACAGCCATGGTTATGTGCTGGTGAAGCTGGGAATATTTTCTCTGCTTTGGAAGCTGAGGTGCTGGCGTGCTTTTGGTGGTTTGCTTGACTTTTCTGTCCCCTACCAGTGTTTCTGCCACAACTTCTTGTTCTTTCTTCATCTTCACCCTTTTAATCTCTCAGCCTGGTGTTGGAGACTGAAGAGATAAGGGTGTGAGCAATGAAGAGTCCTGAAAACCAAAAAATTTGTGTCACAATTTGCCAGCGTGGGGTGAGTTGGGGCAGCGTGTGAATAGAGCTGTAGACAAGAGGATCTGCTGGCTTTCTTCAACAGAGAGATGTGACTCGAAGTCTTTATTCCTTAAACAATTACATGGGCAAAGAATGGTGCAAACACCTGTTTGGATTGCAGCAAATCATAGATGAAGCTCAGACAGCCTGCAGAATCATCCTCAGGGGATCTTTGAAGCAGCAAATCTGAGCTTTTGAGGACAAGGGAGTTACAAACTTTTCCTTGAAGCCTCAAATGGAGGCACCTGTGGAGCAGAGTCTGATTTGAGCTGCTCCTGGTGCTCTGTGGCCATCAGAGCCCGGAGAGCTGCATTGCCCTCGGTGCTCCTGGATTTCCCCTCCTACCGAGGCTCTCCGGCTGCCCAGCTCCTACCCGGTTTCCCGTCAAAAGCTGAGCATTTCTCATCAAGAATGCGGCCTGTGGTGAGGGGGTGGGAAGGGAAGAGGGGGTGGGGTGAGTGCTGGGGGAGCTGGGGCTACTGCAGTTTCGTGCCTCAGTCTGCATTCTCTCTCTTTCTCTGCATGGCTTCCTGTTTTTTCACACCACTGCTCTTAGAAACAACAAGCTGCAAGGGTGCAGGACAGGGCTGGCGGTCGGTCGTCTGGAAGAAACCCCTGGAAACACCTGCAAGAGGTCTGGGTGCAGGCTCTGGAAAAGGCAGGGTGTGTTTGTGTGTTCCCCAGGTGTGATCCTGTCCCACAGAGGAGGGGGTGCTGCGCTGTCTGTGTGCTCCCCATAAATGCCCTGCTCAGTTCTGTGGAGCAGCAGAACTATCCATTCTTTTTCCTCTTTGAGTTGTTTTCCTCAGCTGCTCTTGAATGGACAAATCTAGAATTTGTCCTGTCCTTAGGAGCCTTGTGATAATCACTCAGAGGTACTCGGTGTCAGAATAATGCTGAATGTTGAAACACCAGTGTTGCTTCCTGCAGAATCTGGGATTTGATGCTTGGAAAGCCACCATGCAGTCCAGGTTTGCTCAAGTGTGTGAAATAAGGAAGGATCTGGTTTGAAGAGCACCAGTGAGGAGCTGCCCTCCCTTTCCATGGCCCTGGGCAGCTTGCACAGCTGGACAAGAGTGAACTCTCAGAGAAGTGGTTCCCAAACTGAGAGCCAGGGTCAATTATTATCTGAAAATTCACAAAGAACTGAAAATTCTCAGGAGCTGTGACTTCTCTATTTAGGGGCCTGACAGCATTCTTAAAAAACCAAGCAGTTGCATTAGGAACTGTGCTGTCAGTGTCGTTTCTGTATTTAACTGCCATATTTTCTCCCCGCTGTTTTGAGGGAGGGAAATGGCCTCCCTCTTTGACCATAAGTAAATGGCAAAAATGTGAAGCAGGCTGTCTCAAATCTGTAATTCATTTTCATGGGTGAATAACTGGAAGGGTTGAGGGGGCTGCTGTACCACATAGGCCTGTTCACTTCAGGGTCTGATCTGCGCTCCTGTTCAATGCTACGCGTTAGAGAGGCAGCAGGAGCCCTGTGCTCTAGGCAGTGTGATCATTGAAGAATGGGAGATTATTTTTAATCTGAAATCACTGTGCTGCTGCCTCATCTGCCAGCGAGTCAAAGACCAATTCTCCAGAAGCAGCAATTTTTGAGGAATGGAGGTCCATGGCCCCGGATGCTTTGGCTCAGGGCATGAGACAATTGGGTGTTTCGGAGATGCTATTTCTGCTGGTGACATCAGGGCTTTGGTTTGCTGGCACGTTGCTAAGTGACTTCCAAAGCTGCTCCTCTGGCTAATGACCGCCGAGCCCAGGGAAAGGTAAATAGAGGATTAGGTTGCACAGCCTTGTTCTGGCACTGCTGCTCTCGGCAGGAGGTGGGTGGGCAGCCAAGGAGCACAGCTGCTGCAGGAGGTCCCTGCCTGCCAAACTCTGCTGCAGGAAGGAGATGAAAAATGGGGAAGATTGCAGCAATTATTGAGCCTTGTAAAAATAATTAGCCAGACAACAGCAGGCAAATGGGCCGGGAGGAGAAGGAAAAGCAGCTGCCAAAGCAAAGACAGGACTTTGCTGAGGATGGGGAATGGGTGAGATGCCCCTTTAATCAGTGGCTGGGGAGAGATGAAAAATAATGAATGAGCTTTGCATGCACATGAGAGCAGGACAAGGAGGGAGAGGGCATCCCCGCACTGAAGCTGCTTCCAGAAGAGGCTCCTGCAGGTTGAGTGCCATTTTTGTGGCTTTTCAACAGTTACCAGTGGTGCCAGGCATGGCCAGTGACACACAGAGAGAGAGTGAGCACAGCTTCTGCAAATGTTTGTTGGGAAGGGCTGCCTGACTTTTTTGTTTGTTGGGAAGGGCTGCCTGACTTTTCCGTGTAGGAATTGGTGCCAGGGCTGTAAGGGAACTGGACAAAACGGTGGTTAGTCCAGGTTTCTAAACGATGGGAATAAATTTCCATTAGGATTCCTTTTTCTCCTTCATTCTACAGTTCCTTCCAGAGCCACCAGCAGGCTCATGAATGATTTTTGCACCGTAATGCTGTGGTCTCTGATCTGTGGGCAGAGCTGTCTGCTGTGATACAAGGATGCAGTTAATAAGATTTGACAGCGAGTCTCTACCGTGTGCTAAATGTCACTTGGTTGTTGGTGATTTCATGGTGACACTCATTCATGTCTTCCAGATTAATTCCAAGTGTTCTTGTCCTCCTGGTTCTGTTTCCCATGGCGAGTCTTCCCAGCACCTCTGTTTAGAATTTAGCAGGAATCCCCTCCTTGCTCTGCAAGCTCTTGCAGAGAGATTTTTCTGCATTACCTAAGCAAATCTATTTGGGCTTTGTAAACCTGTGGTGCACACAGACAGCACAGGAGCTACAACTGTCTTGTATGTTAGAGGAAACAGCCTGTCACTTGGCTGTTCGTAGTCCTCCCACCAGAAATTTTTCTTCAATTAAGGCAACCAGCCAAAAAGGGGAGGGAAAAGGCAGCGCTGGGAGAAGCCCCTTTGCAGGGAGCACTTGCAATCTGCAGAGCTGCTGCTGTGCTCCTCTCCTGGGGAGAGCCAGCTGCACTTGTGGAGTAGAGGGTGATTCACTCGCCCATGATAAGATCTAACAGATAATCTTAACTGAGGTAAATAAACAACTAGCAGCCTAAATTACTACTAGAGTTCAGCAACTAGCAGCCTAAATTACTACTAGAGTTCAGTTGCCTCTCTGTAATGGAAGGTTTCAGGGAAATTTTGGGGGAATTTGCGTTCAGGAAATCAGAGCTGCTGACTTCTCATTCAGAGCAGAGAAAAAACCTTGTATTCAGAACCAGGCAGGCAGCAAGCTGGGGGTTTTTACGGCCTCTTCTTCTATTTTGTGTGACATAAGAGAAGCAGTGTGGCTGGATTTAATTTTCTGCTGTGAGACTGATCCCAAGGCAATGAGTGGGGAGCACTGCTGGACAATTCACACTGTCTCCTGCAGCTGCCAGTGGAAGGAGGCCACTTTTCCCTGGACCAGTTTGCTGGGCTCCCTCAGTCTTTGCTAATTCACATGAGGGCAGGACATGTGCTTACCAGCAGCAGCTTGCACCTCCAAGGTCTCCAAAGTACAGCCAAGGTAACAGGCACAATCATCTGGTGATGAGCTGGAAACACCGAGCATCAAGGAGGTGATAAAAAATTGATCAAGGTTTGATTGTGCTGTGGCTGGTCACTGCTGCCCTAAGTGGCTGAAGGGCACTGAAGGGACTTTGCTCTGTCAGCTCTCTCCTGTGCAAGTTTATTGGGTGTTGTCATCTTGACTTTTTTTGCAATTTAGCAGGATTTCATGTGCTATTTTTTGTCATTTGTAAGCTGAGTAGATGCTTGGCTGCCTTTCCTCCTGTGGTCAGCTGGAACCCCACAAAAGAGGTTCAGGAAGAGGAGTAGGGGAAAATGCTCTGTTGCTGTGGACTGAGCAATTCCCAGTGCCTGTGATAAATCTGTTATCACCAAACATTCTGCCGTGCCCATTGTCAAAGACAAAGATTCTGTAAAGATGAGAGCCCTGGGGGACAAGAGCTCAGCCAGGCTGGTAAATGAGATCAGATGCCTGTATTTGTATTTTGCCAAGAGGAGGGATGCACATTTCAAATCCCCGCGGGCTTTTGCTGGTTCTGATTCAGCAGTGAAAACAAGAGGTGTGGATTTGGAGGGGTTTGTAATTTGGCAATCTGAGGAATCTGTTCAGATCTCCAGGTTTGCTCTGTGCATCCATACAGTGACAGAACTGCGTGGTGTTTGAGGAGCAGCCAGTGGTGCTGGTGTCTGTCCTCACTGGGGCTTCCCGTGCCGGGAACACACAGCTGAGCAGCAGCAATCAATAAAGATTTGAGGGAAGAGGAGAACGGGAAATAAACAATGTGCAGGGAGGAGCAGCCAGGGCATGACCTGTTAGCAGGGAATGGGCTGTAAGTGGGTGCCGCGGCACTAAAAGCCCTTATGGCCCGTCGGGAGCTCTGTGCTTTGAATTTCTCTGGCTCCAGGGTGGGAGCCAAGAGACAAGTGTGACACACTGGGGAATGGCACAGAGAGAGGAATCTCTCTGGTAAAGGAGAAGTCCGAGGAGGGGAAGAATGTATTTTTAGTGTCTAAGGGCTTCTGAAAGTTTTCTGCTTCTGCCACCGAAGGAATCACACGTGTAGTCAGTAGGATTTTTGCTGGGGGCTGCTGAGGGTGGAGAGGAATGTCTTTCAAGGCAAACTCTTCTCTGGAGGGTTGAGTGAGTGCCTTGGCTCCTCAGATCACCCCAAAGCACGGGGTGTGTGTTGTCACTCCATTCCCACAGCCACAAAGTGTGGCTTGGCAGCATTGCTGTGCTGTCCAGAACAGCACACACCTGTGGAGCTGGTGCTCATGGAAGGAGGATGCAAAGATTTCGTTACGTTTTCCCCTTAAATTTCCAAGGCTAATTCAGAAAGCCAAAGTCGTGCTCGGTGCTCTCCTTTTTGACGGTGCTGTGCTCCCGGTTCTGCTCTGTCCGAGCATCGCTCCCCTCGTGGCTGTGAGCTCTGTGGCTGTCACTGCCCTCTCCTCACCCCTGTCATTCTGTCACTTCAGCCAGCAGACTGCTCTGCGTCTCTGCCCGTGGCCTTTAAAGAAGAGCAAATTGAAAATCTGGCTCCTGACTGCAGCTAGTTTGCACCAGCCACTCAAAACACCAAACAGAAAGTGGGTAGGAGGAAGGAAATGAGAGGTTGAGTTTTTTCCTGTTGCAGGTAGCAAGGAAATAAAATAGGAAATTCGATGCAAAGTTAGCATCTTGCTGAGCCCCCCGGCACCACGGGCTGCAGGTGCTTTATGGCTGCTTTTGTCTGATGGTCTATTCCTCTTTGTGCCAAGGTAAAAGCTGGATTTCAGGTCCATGTGGTGCTGCAGAGCAGCTCCCAGCAGAGACCCTTTAGAAAAGGGACATCCAGGCAGTGGGGATCATACTGACCTTTTCCCTGTTAGAATACAAGGGCAGGTGCTGCGAGCTGGACATTGTAATACAGACCCTGGCTATTGGGGCCTGGTGAAAATGGAGTTGTATCAAATTCAGTCCAAGATCTTCACAATTTGCCAACCCAGTGAATGAGGGGTTGTACAGGCAAAGGTGCCTGAGGGGTTGTACAGGCAAAGGTGCCTCTGTAATTTGTCTTGGCTTGCTGCCATTCTGGGAAAATGGAAAAATCACTTGGGTGCTCAGGTGCCTCCTGCTGCTGAGGGGAGACCCACCCTCACTCCGACCTGGCTGCTGCCATGTTTTTAATGGTTATTCTCTCATAACAAACAATGGAGCCTTTTCCTTTATTTTTGAGCCACGCTCCCCTTGTAGCACATAATCCAAGTGTTCAACATAGTCAGTACTTGTCCTGCACAGTTTCCCAGTCCTGATTCTGTTTAGGCTGGCTGGACTGCTCCCTTCTGTGAAATACATCTTATCTTCTTTGTAAATATTTTTAAAGACTTAATGAAAACAAACATTATCTATTTCTAGACCAAAATTTGAGGACAAAAATTTTGTGCTTTCCCACTACTGAAAAGAATTTGTTTTTCCTTCATCACTGTTCCCATGGTAAAAGTTCTTACCTCCAGCTATGTAAATGAGCCTTCATCAATATGTCTCAGGTGGAAATTCCCCTTTTTGCAAATGGAAATTTTCCTCTGGTAACAGTAAAAATAATTTTCTTTCAGCTAGAGCCATCACTCATTTTAGAAATAAAGAAGAAAAATTCCATTCACATTCCTTTTCTCCTTGTTGTCACTGGTGACTCATGCAATGGCCTTTGCTACTTATTTCTGACTCTTAAGTGATTTTTCAGGTGGCTGCTAAAAAATTCTTAAAGCATTTGTCACTGGCATCTGCCTCACTTGGTAACACGATACATATATTCTGATTTTTATGCAGAGTGTGTATTCATTTGGGTTGTGAATGTTGCTTAGTTTGGAATACACATTTTAGATGTCAAATAAAGCTAAACAAACAAAAACCACTGAAATACAACAAACTCTTGAGTTTGTGCAAAATATTTAGCGCAGGCAGGCACCTGCATCTGTCTTCAGGGTGCAGCCAGCCACCCACACACGAGCCTGCAAGATCCGGTCTTACTGGAAACAATTAATAAAGACCCCCAAAATTCCCAAATGGGATGAAGGGCTTTCTTTTTAGCACTGTGACTTTATTACTGAAGTCTGGTTTTGTGAACTTGAGCTGTGCTTCTGAGTGTGGGAAGACTGGGTGCTGCTTTCCTTCTGGTAGCAAAGAAAAGGATCCAGAATCCCCTAGCAGTAATTTCAAGAATAAATAGCGTGGTTTAGTTAAATAGGCAGTTACAATTCATAATGGAAATGTGTGGTTTTAAAGATCACTCACTTGTATTGCAAAAAAAGAAAACAACACGAGAAAGGAAAGTTGCTTGTCCCTCCTGAAGAACTGATAGTCAGAAAAGGGATGGAGCTTCTGGCATCTATGTTTGGCATTTTTTAGCTTTGTAACAAAAACCAGTCTTCAACAGAAGTGAGCTTTTGAGTGGCATTCCCTGTGAGGGGGAAATGCTGTGTTTGTGCTGCAGCCGTGCTCTGAAGTGATAAAAACGTGGGGTGTTGTGACATTGCTGCTCTGAACTTGTGCAGCTCCACCAGCTGAAGACCTCAGCCAGGTTGTACAACCAGCAAAGCTCCTCAAAATGCCCTGTGGAGC